>NC_087549.1:142993205-143344144 GCF_036250125.1 Pseudopipra pipra | reverse complement strand
TAACGTGAGTGCACCTAAACAAAAATATCCTCTATGGTTCTGTCTTTGGTGGTTCAAAGAGAGAAATAAAAAAAAAGTAAAAAATCATGAAAATTCTGTCAAACAAAAGCTCATATACCATGCCTGTGTAGATTTCACCTTAATGATGATCATGACACTAATCCAAATTCTTGACCAACAGGGAGTCAAAAGTCACAAAGCAGATGCAAGACCAAGGCTCTGATTTACTTGTAGGGACCCAAACCTAAACTTCTCATGAGGTTGTCCAGGCAGAACTCAGTCACTGCAGGATGCTGTTCTGGAAAGAAGGTGTTTCATTTGTTTGGGTAGAGCCTTCCCAAATCTTCGTTCGCGAAGCCCAGCCATGATGATGTATAGAAAGAATTAAACACAGCTTGGAGAATAGATTAAAAATCCTGAGATAAGTGGCCTGACCATCAAGCTTAATGTTTTGCAGTCACCCAGAACTCATCCTTGCTGTTTTGGACTTTAGCTCAAGAACCCTTTAAGTACCAAACCACTCTGCTTAATGCTGGGGGAGCCTTGGAACCCAGAGCTGTGGTAAAAATCAAGATATCTAAGAATGACTTTCCAGGCTGGTATTTCAGCATGATTCTTAGTAGTGAAAGCTATTGATCTGAGGTTTGTTTTGGTACAGAAGCAAGTAATGAGCAAATATATAACTACATAAAAGAGAGACTTCTGTAAGGTTTATAAATGATATTTTGATGTCCTTAGTTTATTTGACAAGTAGTTAACATGAAAAATTTTATTCTGAAATTTACTTTGTATTTATTTGTCTGTTTCTTTGTTTGAGAAGAAAAAAAAAGTTTAGATCATGTTATATTCATTTTTACATTTGATATTTGATGTCAAATCAATTGATATTGATATTTGCTGTTGGTCCATTCCACAAATCCCCTTGTTATTTACGCAGTCCTACCTCATATTCTATGAACTTAAACATATGAGATTTAACATATGTCTTGTGCTTAACCCTAACCCTTTGCATAGAAACAAATTTAACTGGCAGTCAAAGTAAAAATGTAACTAATGCAAATATCTAGTCTTAGTCAGCACACAGAAATATAAAACAAAGGTATAAAATCCACTAAGAAATAATAATACTAACAATAATATTGAAAATCATCCTAGAAAATAATAATCTGGGTCCAGAGGTAAAAGAAAATGTCTGTGGCATTATGGACTTTAAATAGCTCATTTTACTCAAATGCTAATGTTTTTCTTAAACATATGAAACTGTAGTTATCGTGAAGATACAGGTATAAACTAAATATATGAGTATGTAGGCACTTTGGAGAGTTCCAAACTCTGACTTGTTTTTGATATTCAAAACATGCCATCTTCACCTTTAAAATGCTAACATTCCTTAGAAATGTGTGATTCTGCAATGAGCTACAAATATTTGCTGTTGAGATATGAGTTATAAAATAACCATCATGAACAGGGCAGCCAATAAACACATTCCCAGATTTCTTTCAGGCATTAATGTTCAGTCAAAAGCAAACCCTTTAATACACAGTTATGTACTCAAGTTGGGATGCTATTTATGATTTATTTTTTTCTGCCAAGTATGCATTTTTTCCTTCTTTCTGACATATTTCATATTTTCTGTATCTGTGACTACAGATATTCTCTACTGGGTTATTACTCATTTGTTTATACCTCAGGAAATGACTATCCTAAAAAATCATTAACAGGTAGCCAACCTATTCAATATCTGCAAGCACAGGTAAAACAGTGCACTATGGAACTGCAGAAGGGAACTTACTGTGGGCTGATACTAAGATGTGCACTGGCTGAGAAGAGATGCAAATTTTACCATTGCATTCATTTTAACCTCTCTCAGAAAGTTGCAGAGACCAACATTTACAATAAGGGGGAAATATCTTTAGCAAATCTCTGCTAGCTTTATGATATGCATGTTTTGCCACTGGGATGCAAATGATGCACTTACCACTTTCAGGTTGCAATTTTTACATTAAGCTCTTCCTCCTCTCCCCTCCCCTTCCCTCCCATTCCTTTGGTGTCCTCTTCCTTCGTCTACAATTACAAGCTGAGGGTAGGTATCACAATTCAGATACTTCCCAGGAAAACATAAAGAAGACTGAAAGGAGGTGGGGGTTTCCAGATGACATGTTTTTCTTTTCTAGTGTCCAGTGAGTAGTGCAGAATGCAGGTCAGCTGTGAGAAAACAAGGTTGGTAGAGCTCTCCTGGGTCACCATGGTCAGACACTGTCAAAATGGGAACCACATCTAATGAGTAAATTTGGTGCAGGTTACTGGCAAATTTACTGGTGTCAGTAGCACACTAAACAGGAACAATGGCTGCTCATTTGAGAGCTGTCACTGCTCTCCTCAGGGAGGCTCCTGCACTGCACTTGCCCTTGCCTGTGGCTTTGAGCTGGGTTATTTCTCACTTCTACAGCACTCTGTGATCTCCTCAACCACTCAGTGCTTTGAAGGACCAGAACCCGACTTCATCCCTTCCTCAAAATTTTATATTTAGTTTTTGATTTCCAAACTGGTTTTGCACTGGTTAGGTGTATTTTGAATCAAACATAATTTTAAGTTTGAGCACTCCCAAAGCCAGTCTAGGGAAGAACTCAGATCCTGGCAAAAATATGAACTCTATCAGGAGGACCCAACTCATTTCTTGATTTTTTTTTCGCCAGGAGATGGTCGGTGTTAAAATCTAATACTTGTTCCTCCCAATTTTCATACTGTGTATGTCAGCAGTGTGGGGATTATATACATACTGTTATGTGAACACCTTCCAATGTGCAAGATTCTTCCTTTGTCCAAAAAGAACAAAAAAAAGGAAAAACCACCCCCACCATCCATGTCACAGAGATGAACCAAATTATTACCAAAAATTACTGATGTAAAAATCTCATTCAAATTCTTTGTTTTGATCCTTCTGGTGTGTGTGGCAATTTTCCTGTCAGATGATGAGGCAAGAGTTTTAACTTTCAATCTGTGCCAAGCACAAACACTCCTAAATGATTTGCCAGTACCTGTTCAAGCTTTATACATATTTGATGCTATTTACTTATTAATGATTGTGAACATGGTTACTAGATAATCTTATACTTCTGCCACACAAGGTATAATACAATTACATTACTTCTTCTACTATACTTATTGACCAACTTTAAGAATTTGTAGAATTAATGGAGTAAGATACATTCTTTTTAATAACAGAATTTTAAAGACTTTCATTTTTGTAGGAAGAAAATGTAAATTATTGAAGAAAACAAACAAACATTCATATTTATACATATGAGAACAAATTAAGCAAATACCATGATTCCAAGCAAGAATTTAAAAAAATCATTTTATTTCTAAAGATTTTCATGAAGGAAGGAAAAAGAGCCAAATATCGAAGTACATAAAAAATACGTTTGAATTTAAAGTATTTTTTCTCTGTGAATAGCCGACAAAATGGTAACCAAAGTTTTTTCCTGTGGTATTTCAAATAATGAATATTATAAGGGGAAAAAAAAGTATATAAGGAGAACAGGCACAACCTAAAAGTACTCTTCTTTCCATGATATAATTAAAAAAATATTCAAGTAACTAACCCTGGAAAGAAGAACAGTTGTGTGTGATGCCAGCAACCATGCCAAGCAAGCCAATCCTACTTTAAATCCTGTGAAAAATTATGTCACGACAGAATCAGCATACCTTCCTTCTTGTAACTTGTCATGAATAGTTCCAGGTTGCTCTGGTATTTCTTGCAGAAGGCCAGAACAGCTGTAGGTGTTATGTCTCGTGCCTATAAAACAGGATATTATGGTGGAAAACTTAATAAAATGACAGAAATTAAACAAGTTGAAAGGCTCTAACTGGCTCAGCCTCTCAATCAGACGGTGGAAAATTAGAAGGAAAGAAAGTCCCGCCAATTTAAAGATGTTATGAAGTGTTTCTAAAGATATTCGAAGTAAGGATTCTAACATCTGTAATGAAGGTGAACATTTATAAAATGCATAGTGGTATGTAAAAAACGAAAAAAATGAGCAATATGTCACAATCATTTTCTGGCATTTTGGATCCTGGAGTACCAGGATCCCATGAGTTCCATTCTTCCCTTGATCCCCAGTAGCAGCTCTACTGTATATGTTTTAAAATACACATCCACTTGTTGTAACAGGAAAATCTTGAGGCCTTTATCCATTCCCCTGTCTTTTCCAGGTGGTGCTAAGTTCTGTAAAATCTATGTTTCCACTTAGCCTGATAGAGAAATCCTGGCTTTTCTTTCCCATACATGTGCAGACTGGCTCCACAGTAAACAAATATGATGGTCAGATATCCAACCTGCCCTCTACACCCTATGAATACAAAGCAAATCTGATGATTTTTTGCATGTTAAACTTACTTTTTCATTCACAGATTAATTATATAACAGATTGCTTTAGGTCCAACATGTTCTTGGTGCAGCTGACCTTCTGCAAATGTTTTGCACAGAACAGTTTATGTGTGTGTGAAGTCCACACACCTGCATTGCAGGTCTGCTCAGAATGGACATAGAAGGTACAATATATCATCATATATCTAAATCCATCAGAAACAAAACTTTTTTTCAGAAAGGCAGATCTTCAGTGGTCCCATGGACTCCTTTCATAGTACACCTTGAGTTTTGTGTGAAGGTACAGTCAGCATGAATTAAAGTCAATATTTCTCATGTATCTTTTTGAGAGGTATTGTTGCAATTTTTAACTTCCCTTAATAGCCATCCACAGTCTGGAGCAAGTCTTAGTTACTAGGAAAAACTCCAATTAGGATCTGAAGAGTAAGAGCTGAAGGGGTGGGGGGTGGGGGTGGGATGGTGAGCTGGTGGGATGTGTGTGTATGTTTGTGCATCTTCAGACAGTTGGTGGTGGTGCAAAGGTTCCTGTAGAAAGCAGGAGCCAGATCTCATCAGGTAGTTACAACTATAATTATATTTAAAATGGAGTCCCATGGAGTGCTCCTGTTACTAAAGCTTCCTCTAGTGTCACTTCTTTGTTGAGTAACTGCAGTCACCAGTGTTGAAATGTGGTGCTCAGACTGGGAATTTCAAAAAAGCCTAAAGGAATTAGAGGCCTTTGAACTAAGTTATCTCCCTTAGGCTCTACTGAAAACCTCAGGCTTAATCTTTTGTTTTGCGTCTTTAATCATGTCTATAATTTTTCCCCCTCACTTGCAGGCATCAAAGGGATTCCTTCACTCTACTCCAGAAAATTGACCAAATTTAGTCACTGGTAAAATAAAAATTCTCCTTAAATTCCTCACTTGGGAGCCCCTATTCATCCAGAACACCATTACATTGCCTGATATTACAGGCAAATGTTGAATGTGAAAGCTTATCAGGTACTTAGCTTGGTATCCTTTTTTGTGCTCTGCCAGAGTTGATGTGTGCTGTTTATGTCTAACAACTACATTATTATGGTTATTGAGCAAAACAGCTCCAGAAATGAATGTTCATTTTTCAGTTGGTTTTCTATAGATCAGGTGATGCTAAATTACAGTGTCTGTAGTTTTGATCATAGTGCAAAATGTAGCATAATTTTGAATCTATAATTTTAATTTTTTTTTTTTGAATTTTGCCTATATGGAGAAACAGTCTAAAAATGAAAACTGATACAGAGTACCATACTGTTCTCTTACAAATTAAAGTGTCACTTCTGCTGGTAAGTTAAATTACACTTACAAGAACAAGACTAAAGATGTTAGACTAAGCATCTGGTTTTACAGGCATTTGCTGCAGAAATCAGGAGACTGGACAAGGGGTTCACAGATAATAATGTGAAAAATTTTTGTCAAAGCGTTTTATGGAGACACAAAAAGAGGGCCCCTGTAGATCCCTCCGCTTTGTAGTCTCCATCAGAACCAGTTTGGTTTGTCTCTTGGTGGCTTCAGGAAGTTCATCTGGAAGTTTTCTTTATAGTGTGATCAAAAGGAGTAATCATGCACCACTCTCCCCAGTGCGTGCTTAGAGGCACCAGCAGACACTGTGGGACCAGCAAGCTCTGCTCTCCTAATTTAACTGACCTTGCTGAACCCTAAGGCTTTCCTCTACAGACACCCAATCCAGCACTGCCATGTTTGTGCCACATTTAGCCTCTAGGTACCTGCCCCATGTGATTTAATAATGCGTGTTTCCTGAGCGGAGGAATTAAGTGAGCCTAGTTTCCTGTGTTTTTTTTTGTTTGTTTGTTTTACAGGTAGATTCCTTGGAGCTAGAGAAAGAATAATGCATGAGTGAGCAGTGCTGGCCTAGAAGTGGGATCTCCAAAGGAGATCCCGGAAGCGTGGATTCTCTAGTCACCAGTGATGGGTAAAAGCTCACTCTGCGAGGTGGGACCACTAAAAAAATCCTTTTTTCTTTACTTGCCCCTTTTTTTTAATGACAGCTGGAGGACTGAGAGGTCTGGTGAACCTCTGATTGAGAGCTTTGTTTAATTGACCCAATAGGTACAAAGTTATCAATGAACAATGGGAAAATGAACAAACTGGTACATACAAATGCATATCTAGAGCAGAATTATGCAAGATTAATTTCAAAAAGAAAACACTGTAGAAAAAAAATGGGCAATTTGAATGGAAATTTTGTTTGTGGATGGGGAAAAGAATTTCTAATTGACTCTTCCTGCCCCTCCATCTATCACCCCCTCATCATCTTCTGCAACTACTTTGCCATTTTTGAAGGTCAGGCTAAATCTCAACATATGCTTTTAATTCGAGGACTCAAAGCAGCATTTCCCAAACTAGGAAATCTGGAAGCAAGCCTGGAAGTGCAAGAAGGAGTCGAGTCGTGAATGGAAAAGTTTGGCAACTGTGGTATAAAGCTTACTCATTCCACCCAACCAGACTTTCAGCAAGATGTGTTTGGTTTATAACTGAATTAAGTGGCTCCTTGCATTGATGGACTTAAGAAAAAGGCAGCTGGTAGAGCTATGATGTCTCTATGCTCTTCAGGTTGCAGCCATCATAATAAGATTCAAATACTTTAAGCAATGTATAGTTCTTTCCTGTGCAACAGATCTTTTGACATAAACCTCTGTGGAAATTCTGCTATAAGAAGAAACATAACCTTGCTCCCTTCCCCCTCCTCCCTTGTGAGTACTGGCTCTTTTGCAAAATGGCCTCATCTATAAAGGCAAAGGCAAGGCTGTCAGTGTGTCATCTTACGAAAGGATGGAGTCCTACTGCTGGTGATGTTGAAATTATCTCATAATTACTGGCCGAAATCCTGCCCTTCCAGGCAATGGCAAAAACTCCCTGGCAGACTGTGTGGGAGACAGGGGTTTCCCTCCTGTCATAGACTGTGGTGGGTGAATTTCTCAGTGTGAGCATGTTTGTCATTAGTGTTGCTGCAGTTATATTGTGTGGTTCTAAGAAATTCCCTATCCCCATTCTTTAGTGTAATGAGTAAAATCAACTCACTGGTTGTAACTCAGTCTTCTCATCAGTGGTTGTATGATTTCTGTGGGCATCAAAGCAGAAAATCTTGGCAGGGATTTGTGTGAGGAAAAGGAAGGTCAGAAAAAGCGTATTGATTCATGGACTAATCCAGGGAGTGCTTCATGTGTAAACTTTTCTTTTTTTTTAATTTGCCTTTTTTTTTTTTTAATTATCTTTGCTCCCATTTACTTCCATTGGGAACTGTCCCCAGAGAAAATAAAAAAGGAAACAAAATATGCCTGCTGTATTTAAGCAGAGTAGGAATAAATAACTGACGTGCTCAAGTGATTTGGAGACCTTTATCGTAACTCTGCCTACCGTTGTGATATTTAAGTCTTGAATGGTTCCATTTTCAGTCACGTATCCAACTTGCAACATTTTTGTACCACTGCTGTGTACAATATCCTGTGGATAATTGTTATAATTGCCTCACATTTGCAAATGCTCTTTGGGGATTTGGACCCAGGTCTTGCCCCTGCTCTGTTACAGAGAAAGTAGAAGGAGCAACTCCTCTAGTTCACAATAGCTTTGGCAAGGAGTGGTTAACCTGAACACTCAATTATGTGCAGAAAATCTGCACATCCTGCCCAATTAAGATTTCTTTTTCCCGTGGAGAAGGTTCTAAATTTTTAAATAGTTTGATTGGAATTCTAAAAACAGCAAGAGAGAAGATTAATCTTGTTAATAATTAGAAAGCTGAATGCTAACATTTTTCCCCCATAGGAGATGCCTCAATGTTATTACTTTCACAGCTAACAGCAGATACAGTCTGTGTGTAAAGAACCTGATATACATGTAAATTGACCAACAGTTTGTTTAAAGTGAAGAGTTTAATTGTGTCTGCCACTTCATTTGCACTACAGAAAGGAAGGATGTAGGGGCAAGATAAATCAATTGGTCCCATGATTAACATGGTCAGCCTATTGCTTTGCTTTCCTTTTGGTATAAGGAAATACAGCTTCTAAGCCACATCCTCTTGGAAGTCAATACAGCACCTATGACAACTCAGGATGCATTAGATGCTGTTCAAACATGACTTTTGCACTCTCTACTTTCTGGATAAGTCTGTCTATCACTGCTTAGTGCAGGCAGAGTAACACAGGGCATGAGGTAAAAATTCCTTTTCATATTTTCCTCCTGTAAGGTGGTTCCTAAATAAGCTTCATTCGTTAGGATCACTTTTTCTCTTCCTCAGGATCTTTGGCATAGGACTTTCAGAGACCTTCTACATAGCTATTGTCATCTAAAGATCTGTTTAAAAGTGTAATTTTTATATATGTAATAATGGGGATCATGTAACTTGCTAACCTTGTCAGGGCAGCAAGACAGCAGAGTACAGGATGGCTGCAAGGCTAGTTGTCAGATGATGACTTCTTGGCCATTTTAGTC
Organism: Pseudopipra pipra; assembly: GCF_036250125.1. NCBI lineage: Eukaryota > Metazoa > Chordata > Aves > Passeriformes > Pipridae > Pseudopipra > Pseudopipra pipra. Next base: position 143,335,288 of record NC_087549.1, on the reverse strand, counting down.
AGAGTAGAAGTTTGAACCAAGGTCTTTCTCTTCACTTGTGATCATGTTCATCACTAATAAGAATTTAACCCTCTTTTTCTTTCTCTCTACTTTCAGTATTTAACTAATTATGCAAGAAGAGAACACTACCAACACAAATGTCTGCCAGAGATAGTACACCAGTCCACTTTTTCTGCCACCACATGCAATGAATGAGACAGGAATTGAGGGTTCATTACTAAAGTGAAGATAATGTATCATAATGCACAAATGAGATTACAATAATAGCACACTAATAATTTGTTATTTCTTTTTATTTCTGTGCTTTATGGTATTTAAATATACATCACCAAGAATATGTGTTTAGATGTGTATATTATTTTTTTAATTTCCTGCATTTCTTAAAAAGTTCATTCAAAGGTAGATCTAGAAAAATATCTTTTCTCTTAACTAAAAAAGACTTTTAAAAAACAAAAAACATTCACCAGGTTTCTCCCTCATCTAAAAGCTGTCATGGTTTACTATTCAATCCAATAACATACACTAGGTGAATATATTTATTTCTCCCCTGAAAGTACTATTATATGAAGCAAAAGATTTGGAACTGAGATTAATAGTTTTATTCAGCTCTTTCTGGTCAATTTATACCAAAATAACCGTACATTTTAAAATTAAAATTCATAAAACTGGAATTTTTAAATACATTTTTGAAAAATTATTGACTTTTGTCCTATATTATAAATTAAGAAATTAATCCCAACAGATTTTTTTGCTGTTTTCCCAGTAATTTGACTTTACAAAAAAGAGAAAAGATTGTTTCTTTTCAAAACATCTCAGTTACTTAATAAACTTTAAAACAATTTAAAATTGTGTAATATTCCAGCCATCATCAGTATAATTTCCTTGCACCATTAATAGAGCTTGCACTTTGAAATATTAATATTGCAGAAAAATATTTTTGATGAGCAGTAAGATATAGTAGAAGGAAAATCCAAAGAAACCTAAGGTATTACTACTCCATCTTGAGGGAATTTTTTTTTAATGTAAATTTTGGTCTGGGATAATGCACAAGTAAATTCACTGGTAAAACTAAAGGAGAGAGTTTAAGAGCTATTAAAGCCTTTCATGTGTCTTTCTGGTCTATGTATCTCTTCCAGAATGGAGAGATTATACACCATATTTCAGAGAAACTTGCATCATATGGTCCAGAGATTTCCTATTTTTTCTAGCTTTCCTCATAGATCAGGTAGGGCTTCTGTAGTTACTAATGAATGTGAGCTCAGACTTATATTTTTTTCTTGCATACAAAAGTTTTTAGGCAATTTTTTTTTTTTTTGAGTAAAAGCAGAACAATGACTGAATTGGTATTGTAAATTAATTTTAATTTCAACATAAAAAGATAGGAGCAAAAAGCCTCTATAGCCTGATGACATTTCTGTCCACTGAGTATCATGATCTTTTTTAATGAAAAAAAATTCCATGAGTGCTTCTTGAGAAAAAGAATATTTATAAAGAGTAACTGTTATATTTTATAAATATATCCAAGAGGTGCTGTTGTGATGGGAAAACTGAGAAGAATTATGTGACCAATCAGTCATTGTGGTCATGACAGGATAGTGAGCTTTATATCAACATTTTTTTTTTAAACTTATATAGCAGTTTTAAACATCTAGCAGTTACCGTACAGTATTTTAAAAATATAACAAAAATTATAATTATGACACCATCATCAAACATAATTGTAGATGATCATCTCTATCATAACCCTGCAAGTTAATGCCTCCTATTAACAGTTAATCACATATCTTAAATGATTCCATGATGCATTTTTATTAACTCTTTAATGTGCATTGGTGAAGAATGTAAATAGTGGACAACTTAAGCAAAACCATTTTTGTTGTTAATTTCAACATAGAAAGCTGAAAAGCTGAAAGTGGTCAGGGCATTTGGACAGAGATTTGCCTAGATTGGGTGCTGCACTTTACAGAAAGGAGTGCTTCAAAGCTATCACAACAACAAGGTGGGAAATTCAGAACTAATGTGGAAATAGCTTAAGGGTAGCAATTCATAAGTAACCTCATGAAAGAACATTAAGTTATTTCTCACACAGAAATATGTAGCTACAATAGGTGATTTATTATTCTGTGTGGTTTTTTTCAGCTTTCATAGCCAAGGTTCAAAGACTGAAAGGGGAACAAGACAATTTGCTTTGGTACTATAGAAGTAGTATTTCTTAACTGACTTAAAATTTTGTCTTTAATCGGAAAACCTCAGTCTGTGTGTGTATACATATATATAAATACTTTATAACAGACAACTGGACATTTTTGAACTAATTTTTTTGGAGTAAAATATCAAAAATTTTCAGTCCTTTTTAAAGTGGATTAGACATTGCTATTAACCCCGATGGATGTGCTGAAAGAGAACGGAGATGTGCAGGCCTTGGGTAGCAGGGAGGGATGGGGTTGAGGCCAGGGCTGCTGCAACAGCCTCACTGACAGCAGCTGTGATCTGGAGGTATCAATGGAACATCTAGTCACCAGCCTGAGGAGGAAGAAGAGCAGATCATGTCACCACAGGAGGATGACTGAGAGGTTGATAGTTTAGTTGCAGAGACCCTGTAGGGACAAGAATCCCAGGCCCATGTTGCACAGAAGGAAGGACAACCAGCCAGTGGCTGTGCTCAAGTGCAGGGAGAACAGGGACTCCAGCCACAGTGGGAGCTGGAAGATGGTGATTTTTGGCACAAAAGATGTTTCTCCTTACTACCGTTTGGTTGAAATAGCAGGGTCTGGGAGCTGGGGAGGAGGAACGGGCACTTCTGGGGAAGTATCCAGACAAATTGTGCCTGAGTCCAGGTGATGGAGCCAGTGACTCAGACAGGAAGGGTTAGGGATGATGAAAGTCACCTGCCAACTGGATTTGCTGTCTTGAGACACTTGCTGCTCCCCTGGGATCCAAATCTGGAATACTGTGTGAACTTTCCCAAGGTGCATCTGGGACTCAGGCTGCTACTGATTGTTCCTTGTCCATGTGGGTGTCATGATACTGCCAGAGGAGACCTTGATTAGCTCAAGGATCACTATATGGTTAGAATGATGGGTAAAGAGAAACTGTTGGTGTTTTCCTCAAAACTGCTGGTCAAGGAGAAGCAGCCATAGAGCAGCTGTGAATCCTGTGGATCAACACCTGGCTGTATGGCTCGTGTTGCTGGTAGGGATCTGTCTTCTGCAGGAATGGGATTTTTTTACTGGCTAGAAAGGAGCAAATGTTACAGGTATTTTCAAAACAGAGAAGATGAAAGATCCAGGGAGCAGCAGCCCAGTCAGCCTCACATCACTCCTAGGAGGACTATGGAAAGTGTTCTCCTGAAAGTAATTTCCAGACACGGGAAGGAAAAGAAGGAGACTGAGAGAAATCAGTCACCTATTTACAAGGACAAATCATGCCTAACCAACCTGATCATCTTCTATGGTGAAACAACGGGTTCAGTGAGTGAAATCCACTCCTCAAGAGCTGATGCGGAGGCAGTTAGTGTTTAATATCTTCACCAACAGATTGGATGATGGAATGGGATGCTCCTTCTTCAGATTCACAGAACTACCACTCAGACGGACAAGATGGAGTAGACAGCTGAAGAAGTCCTAAGAAGTTGAATGAAAACAAATGCAAAGTCCATGGGGACTGACTGACTGGGGAGCAGCTCTGCAGGGAGTCCTGAGGGACTGTGATTGAACACAAGACAGTGGGATGGTGTTGCAGAAATGAAGACTATGCACGGGACACACAAATAAGCCATAAGTAGGCCAAGAGAATAGATTATCACCCTCTATTCAGCTTTCATGAAGCTTTATGTGGAGTATTGTGCCTTGTTTTGTCACCTTTTTCAGGTATTAGAACTACAATGACAAATTAGAGAAAGGCCAGAAGTGGTCCAATGAGATGGGAAGATGCCTGAAGCACGAGGAACAGGAGGAAAGTCTGAAGGTCCCAAGTTTGTTTAACCTGGAGAAGAAAAAACTAGGGAATGTAACTTCTTCTTGTAACAAGTTTATGTTTACAGAGAAGATTTACAGACTTTTCTCTGAGATGCACAGTGAAAGGATAAGAACAACATTCATAATTTGAAAAATTAAAATTCTGGCTGTATATAAGGAAAAAAATGTAGTGAGAGTGGTTAAACACCAGAACAGGTTGCCCAGAAAGATTGTGAAAGAAACAGCTTCAGAAATATTCAAAATTTGACTGGAAAAAGCACTGAGCAACTTGATTTGACTTTGAGGCTGCACCTGCTTTTAGCATAAGGTTGCACTAAACAATCTCCAAAGGTCCCTTCCTAAAAAACTTCATTCTATTTTTCTATATTTAATTTATAGTTATACACTCCTGGAAGTGGAGAATATTTTATATCCTTCTCCAGTCTAGGAATGAAACTTATGGCCACAAATAATTAGTACCCTAATTAGGATGAAATAACTTTCTGCATCTGAGTCTCTCTCAGACTTGTTGACTAGCAGATAATATTATGTGTATGAAAGAATCCTCTTATGCATGAAAGCTTCCAATAATGCAAATGTTTATGATCCTGATACAAAGAAGCCATATGTAAGCAGAGGATTCATGAGACTGAGGCTTCTGTTCCCTATTTCAATCATGTCTGATTTATGAAATGTAAACAGTGGATCCAAACCCGTCCTAGTTGTCAGTGGTCCTTGTGAGGCAGTAAATATCATGAATTTCAAACTGTTTAAAAATCTTTCAAAACTGCTCAGCATGCAACTGCTTTTATAGTTACACGAGCTTTTAAAATGCACATTTCCTGAAAGGCAAGCAAGCGGGAATAATTACTATTCATTTTTTTCCTCTCAGCTTAGAGAGTTAAATTGTACTCAACAGTTATTTCTCCCTAGTGCATGATACAGCAGAAATCCTTCCAGAGCAAATGCACTGCAATCACAGAGTTGGCTTCAACAGCATAAGCACTAAAAGAAGTAATTCAGATTAATGAATGGATGATGTAGATATACTCTGTCAGCACTGTTTGCTACAGGGATCTCCTAAAGCTCTGGAAATGAAGATTTCCTCTGCAAAGTTTGTTTGCTCAGCCTGTGGTAGGTACTGAGGATCTGTCGTTTTAAGGGCCCTATTTCTCCCCACTCTACTGATTTCAGAAAGCTTGTCTTTTCTTTTTGAACATGAAAAGGCTGGACTTTGTAAATAACAAAACTCAAGTGTCAAAAGACTTCGTCACTGTCAGCAAGAAGCTTGTGATGTTTTCTAAAGGATCAACCCACACATTCATCTGTCTTTAATAAAAGCAGATCTGCCCGGCTGTATCAGCTGATGTGCTGTGCTTGCCTTGGAATAAGAGTCATTTGTTGCTATTTTTCAGTGGGAGGGTTTTCAAGATTTATGGGTGTGCTGAGAAAACAGTGGAGGAATCTGCCCGGAGGGCTGCTGGGTCTCCATGGAATGAAAGATGTACTCAATGAAGTGCATTTATACATACTGTCCTTGGCTTGCAGCGCAGGTTTCCAAGGGTAAGCCTCACCCAACCTCTTGAGAAACAACTTATTTAGTAGTTTTCTTCTCCATGTGATTTGTTAATTTATGGGAACAGAAATGCTGAGGCTTGTTGCAGAAACACAAGTAATCCTATTAATGAAAGTTGCTCTGAAATGGGAGGTTTGTGGGAAACAAGATCTTGAAGCTGTGAAACACAAACATTCATATACTGCAAAATACTAAAACTTCTTGAGAAACTAAAAAAAGAAAATTACACTTTGTAAAAGTTCAGACTAAATAGGTGTAATGAAAAAAAATCTTTATAAAAGATGCCACCAATAATTTGATACAGTAAAAAAGAGAAAAACCTAACTGGGCCACAAAGAAAAGTTTGGCATAATATAGTAAATAGCGATGAGCTATTAGTAATTAGTTGTTTGACCACAAACACTATATACTCATTCCTAGAACTAAACTATGAAGTGTGTGTTCTTCTAAGAGAGAGCTTGATATTACTTTTTCAGTCCCATCATGCCTTAATCTTGCCCTCTGTCCTCAATTATCTAGTCACAAGTAGAGTCATTTAAGACCTATATGACATACATTCAAATCTCTTCTGTCATGCAAAGTAGCAGAGATTTAACCTCTGGGATCCCAACATTCTGTGCTAGCTTAGAAAGTAGTCTAGCTTCCTTTTTTTCCTCTTAAATATCTTGTGTTTGCATAAAATGTTAAGACTTTCACTAAAGGAAGAAAGAGTGATAACTATTAACATCATGAATATGACTGAAAGATTTCATATTTTTCCCACATAAGCATTTTGTACCTGGCGTCCATTACTTAAGTGCTCCAGAGACTAGATATGTGAACATAAAAAGAAAACATCACATCCTCATGGAATCACAGAATTCATTACTCTTCATGAAGGCACCTTTCTACTCATAGAGTTTTTATAAAGGCTGCAGGTCAGATAACAACGGCTAAAATCATTCCTAAGTACAAAGTCGTCTACACTGCTATCATTAGCTGCATTAAACTGTAGATTTATTAGGGCTGAACCATCAGTTTCAAGTGAAATTTTTAGAGGCTATCTAGCCAAACTAGGAATTCTGATGTTTGCAGGACTGAAGTTAGTAGAAATTGCAGCTAGGGGGTTAGGAAGCTTGGGTTTCTGGAAGCATTGCTAGCAGATTTAGGACCAGATAATCAAAATGAACCAGGAATCACACTCATGCACACAGTTGAAACAGGGTTTAATCTAGTTCTGGCTATGTTACAATAGCACATAATGCCTATTCTATGTACACAGAATATATGCTAGTGGGCACATTTAGTTCTTTATCTGTTAGCAATGAAAACAAATTGGATCATGACATTAATTACAATCACTCTCCCAACTAAATTAATCTTCCTTAACCTTAATTTCTTCTACTGTTCTTTCTAAATGTATAGGTGGCTTCCTACCTGCAATTGTCATCATACCTATTTGCCAGCAATACAGCTCATGTAACAATTCATTTTATAGTTTTATTTTATTGTCTTGCTAGTTGTTCTGTAATTAGTCAACAAGCAGAATAAACTCATAAGCTATAAACTACCTCAGTATCTATTAGCAAGGGTACTGTGCCTCTTTTGATATAACACAGTCTTTTAAAATAGGTGAGTTATTTACCTTATCGACTTAAACAACATTTCCACTACAACTACTGCTAAAGGAGTTGAGAGAGAGAAAAAAAAACACCTTTATGGGAAAAGATTTTAGTTAAGTGTTTGTTATCTGAAACTGATATTTATTGCTGATGGATGGGAAAATAAGTCTTTCAGTCTAAGCTGTATGTAGGATATCTCCAGATGTCAGTAGCACAGTGAGCCACCAGTATCATGTCCATAAAGGATCAGGGAGTCTACTTCAGAGTTCAGGAAATTTGTGAACTGAAATCTGATTACACCAGCTCTGTTAGTGAACCCTCTTTTTAATTTGAAGGATAAATTCAGTTGTGCATATTCCTGTGGAAAAAAACTTTGCATTTTGCTCAGTGACAATGCGATGAGAAAGCACAGCTCAGATGTGCCTGAGAAATATAGCCAAATCTGTACAAGAGCCAGCAACAGCTGTAGGTCCTTCATGTAGCCACACATAATGCTGTCTATGCCTACACACCCAGCAGAGGATGGTTACAAAATCTCTTGAGAAAGCTACAGGGTGGGTTTCTGCAGACATCTCCAAACTGGATTGGCATCTGTCATGGAAAATATTGATCTTCAAGAAGCATCCCATGGGGATCATGAAATGCAGGGAAACAACTTGGTGTTTGAGGATTGCTTGTTTTGTAAGTACCTGCAGTACTTTGATTGCTGACTATTGTGTGCTAAGTCTGCCATACCACTCTTTTATTTTGAAGATTCTTATCCAGAATGTTCTCATTCTTTTTTCACCTAATTTTGAAGTGTGCATTAGCACTGGTCTCTGATCGAGTATGGGTGGTGCCCACAGGTCAGCTGCCTCCAGGAGGTCAGCCCAGAGAACATACTCAGTTTAGGATTAGCATTTTTCTGAAGCCAATGGCCAATAGAATGCCAGCCAGAAATACAGATTTTTGGGCTTCTTTCTAGACCGTGGGAAGATGGTCAGAGACAGTCATTTAGGCATAGAAAAACAGAGGGAAAAATAAATAAGGGTAGCTACCAGCTTCAAGTTCAACAAGAGGAAGTTTTCTGGGTTTATCAAAGTCAATCATCATCTAGTGCTCCTCTTTCAAAGTGTCTTGTTGCATATTCTGATTATTTTTCTCTCATCTGTTTAGAAAAAATGCACCAAGTCCCTACTGAAGTGTAATTTCCTTGGAGGCCTGACACAAGGTAACATTAGAAACAAGATCTGTCAGACTAGAAAGTCAAAGAGTACTCTCGGAGTGCTTTTAGTTGTCTTCATTGTGACCCTATTGCCCCTAATAAAATATTTCATTCCATAAAGTTCTGCAAAGATGCATACAAAAAGATTAATACCTGCCAAAAATATCAGTTCTGTAGAAAAGGCAGGCAAAGATAGAATTATTATTCTAATGCTTTCAGGTGCTTCAGATCACCTAGTTTGGATTCTTCTATAGCACCGACTGATGAACAACTCCCACATGCCCCATAAAGGGGTGTAAACTTTGAAAGCCTAATGAGAACACTGCATAGGAAGGCAACCAGTCTCAATACGAATGAACTGAGTTCCCTTACTTCCCTCATGTTCACTTCTGATCCCTTATAGCACCACTTAATGGACTTAAAGAAAGGGAGGATGAAGGAGGAGTGACCAGGTCTGTTGAGAGTTTAAAAGCCATTTAAATGAATGATTAATTTCCTAATGTACAAGGCATTTCTCTTGCTCTAAGGGCAACATGGCGCAGGAAAAATTCTGCAAAATTCCTTTATGAAAATGACTTCAGAGTATAAGAAATCTGATCATTTCAGAAAATGAGACACAACACCCTGTTACAGAGGTGTAAAATTCTAAGACCATCCAATTTAAGAGGAAGATATTCGAAAATTCTCATAATCTCTGATCTTTGAAGTAGCCACCAAATAGGCTGCAGGGAGACAGCAGATTTTTCAGAGACCCACAGAGAATTGAAGGGTTGAGATCACGCTTTTCATGGCCACACCTCCTCCCCAACCCCCTTGTACTTTAGTATACCAGTGCAAGCACTGCATAAACAGGTTCATTAACAGACTACTGTTCTTCCACATATAGGAGATGGTGTCTACATGAAACTCTCTCTATTTTTCAGTCTCAGGAGGTACAGAAAGAAATAATTTGAATAATTTTTCTCTGAAAGGAAATCTCCTTACAGAACATTTCACACGTTTCACATTTGCACATGATTTCTTTTTCCTTTACCTTTTTTTTTAGCAAATGTGTTCCTTGTCTTCTTGGTGAATGTTTAAGGAAGAAGTAAGATCCAACCAGTCTGACATTTAAAACCAAATGTCTCAAGGTAAGCATAAGAACAGCTGTCAGTAGGAATTAGCAGGATCCAGCACTTGAGAAGAGGTTGATATTTGACAGTGTTCATGAATACATTTCACACTGAAGATGTTACCTTTTCAAACTTTAGGTTTCCCTTTTCTTTTTAAGCTATGTCTGGCCTTACTCACCCTTTTAATGTTATGAAGTGGTATAATATTTTATACATGACAAGCAGGAGGGAAGAACCCTATTATCATTCTCCCGTGTATGTGTTGTAACATGAATTAATGTAAGGAGTCAAATATTCATCCATTTCATGAGGACAGTTGAAACATTTGCTGCCAAAATTCCTTGCCTGTCATTTATTACTGACATTGAGAACATTTTTTATGCACTCGCGAAAGAGCTTTCCAAAAAACGTTGAAGTTTATGAATTGCTTGCAAATTTGCAACTGAATAAGTTGAATTTTCAATACCTTGTGGGGCTTACATTTCTCTGTGTTTTTGGAAGGAACCTTCTGTACATTTAAATTGCCTTACATGGCAATTTAGGTTTGCTCATAATGTGCTACATGCTCAGTGACGTTTTACGGGTGCTATTATTACTGTCAGCAGTTAGGTCAGTACATACTTATGTCTCCTGCAGAGCAATTCAGCTCAGGAGGGGGAAATCCTTTGAAATTCGTCAAGGTTTCCAAATTCCTTTTGTAAGAAGAGTAAATATTATGTGGATCACTAATGCAACCCACTGTTAAAGTACAGGTAAAACTTGTCAGACCACAGTATAATTACCATATTCATAGTGGTAATTAATTCTGCAATGTACTACACTATTTTGACAAACTTTCTCTGACTGAAAGAGAAACTGAGGATCTTCTTCATTTTCTCAAGGTTGCTTAGTAGCCTATAGAATTGAGCTCATTCCAGAGTAGTTGTTAGAAGATATGCAGAATAATGATAATATAGACTCTACAGAATGTTTATTGTTTCACTAATTTATTTTGAAATTATATTAAGCAAATAAATATTTTAGAAAATCTGAATAAAAAAATGTATTAACCTGTAATGTTATGAAATCTCTTTATTTCTAGAAAGTTTTTCCGATATTTTTAACAGAAAAAAAAAAGCCACACAAAACATCCGCGAAGTATGGAGAGGTCAATATGTGTTTATGTCAGAGAGTAAATCAAAACTGAATGTTGTCCTTGAAGAAGATGGACTTCAGGACTGAAATTAGGAATTTTCTAAGATAAAACATTTCCATCTGCAAAGGGAAAACTTATCAGAACTGAAGATTTCCAAAGGAACATATCAAATTTGACAAAACTGTCAAATGGAAGTTCTTGTCAAACTCAGAGAGAGAGAGGGGAGGAGAGAGACACACACAGAGAGAGAGAGAGATATGTTGTGAATCAGTATAACAAAGACTATTCCCTAGCCTTGAAACATAAGTGCATGACTTATTCCCATCTAATTAAATGTACTTCAATGAAAACATCAAACTACCTGTTGGACACCAAACTATGCCTGGGCACTCTTTGAGAGAGTAAGAGTTATAGAAAAAACCTATATAGTGAGTGTCCTATTCATCGAAGACTAAGGATGATCATGGAATTCTTGCTGTTAATGGACTACAAAGAATTAGCTATATTCACAATAAATTCTATATTTTATTCACAAACACGATGTAAATGTTGTTTACTGAGTATGTACCTGACTGTAGAAATATGCTTTGCAGTTCTTACCAGTGTGAATGAAAAATAAAATGCAAAACTATAAATCTCCAAGTTTTTCTTTCTCTTTCTTTTCCCAATTTTTCCCTATTTCCTAAGCCCTACACTGGTTTACAGCTTTCCTGATATGAAAGAGCTAGACAATTACCATAAAAACAGAACTTTGTGCATTTTATCGGATGTGATGTAGATTTCTTACACTTTTCCCAAAATATCTCAGAGCCAGCACCTGTCTGTGGCTTTTTCACACAGACCTCAAGGGAGCAAAGATACACAGACGCATGTATGTGTAGCCCCAGGTACTTCCAAATATATCCATCCCTGTTAGTATATTGCTCTTTATGACTATTTGTTCCTTGCCTTCTTTACTCTGGTGCAGTTTCTGGCATAAAAATATCTATTGAAATTGGTTCTTTCTCACTTTTATAGTTTCTCACTGTTCAGCTTTTTTCCTCTCACTGACAGCTGCGGGCAGTTACTCATACAGTTCTAGTGCTCCAAAGTGTTTTTCGAGAATTTCGGTTGGAAAAGATGGGATAGGTCAGTCTCAGGGGGAGTAAAGGAGTGCTACGTTAGTGACAGCACCAAAGTGTTGAGCACATTTTGGTATTGTTTTAAATAAATTTTAGTTCTCATGTGTTATTTAACAGATATTCACATTCTGATACAGCAGCAGTAAAGCAAGAATCTGTTTTAGTAAAACCCAATGTCTGCCAACTGGCTCAGTTCATTTCAGCCATTGAACATGTACACCTGTCTTGGCGTGACTAATGCACATCCTCAAAGTTCGTTTGAGGCTGAAGTGCTTGGCTGAAATGAAATCTGGATTATTCTGCTGAATAAGCCTGTTATGGCAGGTCAATCAACAGCAAATATGTTTTACACAGATTTAAAATAAAAAAAAAATCACCATTTTGCATTTAATTTATTCAATATTTACAGGCACATTTAATGGGGTACTGGGCTTAGCTGAGAAATAAGGAAAGTTTATAATTTCTTTGAACTTTAAAATGTCTACTTTAATTAAGGCTACGTATCATAATAATTTTATATTTTCCCGGGATGTTCTGTATTTCTTAGTCTCTGTGACTGTAATATCATGATATGAAAAAATTAAGTTGGTCTTGTTTTCTTCTCTGACTCAACTCTGGTCAGTATTTGCCTGCTTCCTACCAACACTTTGCTGCCCCTTCAGCTGTGACGTGATAAATGTTTGGGGAGGGGACTTCTGAGTTAAACTTTAGGAACAGTAAGAGTGCTGATAAAGAATGTTATAAGTTGGCCTTGCACAGAAGCTGCCATCTCTTGAAACTATAATTTTACTCAAATAAATAAGAACGAAGTACATGTTGTACAGATATTTAATAAACTTCAAGGCTTATTAAGGATAACTAGTACTTTTAAGTACATTTAGGGCATAAAAGCAACCAAATTTTTTTGAATAGCAAATTCTGTGTAAAATATGGAAAATGGGAGAAGGGAAAGAGTCTCCAAGAATCAAAAGAGAAGATGTCTGAAATATCTACTTCCTTTCTTTTTCTGACAGCTTGTCTTTTTTAAGGTCATATCCTCCCATAAAGTTGAAAATATACAGAAATATTCTTGCAAAAAGCATTTTCTAAATAAACTATGCTATTTTTTCCCACTGTGAGTGTTCTTCAAGGTGAAACTGATATGCTTATATGTTTCCAATAGGAAAAAGAAATTAACTGTAAACATGCAATTTACTGACTTCTACAGTAATTTCTGATAAGAATATACATCAATGCATATTTGAGATCACTGTAGCTTCAAATATTTAAGTAACCCTCTGGGAAAGGTCACAGTTTTCCAAAATACAGATCCAGAACTCCTTCTCATGTTCACAGCAACAGCAAATACTCCTCAATAGACGCTCTGGCTTCCCCTCCTCCCTCCCATCCCTTCAGCGATTTACAAGCAGCTAAAGAGCCCCATGGCTGTTACAGCAGTATTTATGCTCTTTCAGTTTGCCAGAGTTATATGGCTGGCAATGAGAAGGTCAGCTTGTGGCACAGTGTCTCCAGCTTGCCGAGCATCCATCGCCTGTGCAGCGCCGTGGCCCCATCCTGGGCACGGCTGGTTGCCATGGAAGCAGCACAGCGCAGCAGTCTGATGCACTGGGAGATGCTGGGGGGACTATTCATCATTTGACAGAGATGTAACAGTCCTCTCATGTAAACTCATACCATGTATGATTTCATTGGGACTGAGTGGTCGTATATCCTTTGCCTTCTGGAAACCACAAGCATTATGACTTTTGCTTCCTATGAGGGTGTGCAAGAAGAGATTTTGTACATCTGGATTCAACTCCCTCTGATTTTCAATGTTCCACACACTTGTGAGGCTTTTTTGTATGTAGCCTTCACGCTTTACCATGTTTTCCAGTGGAAGGTAAGAGAAGGAAAAAGTGGGTGAAATGGATGATCCTCTGCTGAACCTTCCTGTCAGTCCCTCAAATCACCCCCTACTCAGCTGACTCTCAACCCAGGAGTGAGTCCTGTCCCTGGCCAGCCCTGGGTGGCTGCTTCAGCTCAGATGCTGCAGTCTCTCAGAGTAGGCAAGATCAGGTACACAGTGATACATCACCACGGTGACCAGGCACTTCTCAGTCCGTTGCAGAGGTCGTATCTTGAAGGAGACCAAATTTGCTGTATCCTAATCCTTTAGTAAGTATTCTAAACTCAGTTCTCCAAAAGAAGACTGGAGAAAGCTTAGGTTTGTTAGAGAGCATTCCTTAAAAATCTACACATGTAAAAGTGAGAAATTATTTTCTTAACATTATGAATAGGATTTAGTTCATAGGTTAAATGTCCAGGTAGAAATGTCTATATGTGAGGCGGGTGTATGAGCTATATTAATTGAAGATCTTGTGAATATCCTCTTGCCAAAAGTGTAAAGATTTAAATAAGGTAATATTCTGGGGTTTATTCTATTATCTAGAATTTGCTAATTAGCAGTTTTTAATGGGAATCAACTCATTCAATTGCATCTGTCTAAGAATTAGATATTTAGGATAAGACTGTTTTTGCAGTTGCTGGAGAGAACTCTTTATTAACCAGAATCAAAATAGAGTATTTCTTGAGTGTGATCCCAATTTCTTTAGATTATTTTTTTAATGGATAGGATGGTTGATCTCTGAAGGATTCTGCCTCACATCTTTAATTGAATACAAATAAAGACTAGTGTCAACAGGATGTGGTTCATTTTTTATATAAATTAACCTGACCAAAAGGCTGGGTATTTCCCCCTAGTAATTATCCAGACAGAAAAGTTCACATGCTCAGCATTACCAATTTTACATACAAAAGCTATGTTGTTTAGGTTCTTCTACAGAGCTTACTAGCTTGTACCATGGGAAGAAATCTCACACTGTGCTCCTTTTGGGTAAGAAATAATATTATGCTGTAGTTGTATGTTTATATAATAATAATTTGAAGGCCTGAGAAACAAGTGACATTTTAGTTTTGAGGGAAGTAAAATAATTTGCATGAAATCAATAATTCATTTCTTTTTGCCTACCTAATTATGCCCCACCATTTAGTGTCAAAATAGTTGCTTCTGTGGAACCGAGGTGATTTACGGCTGACAAATTCCTCTTAGAGAACCCACCACATAATGAGATTTCATGAGGAGTCATTCACATACAAACCTGGCGTAAAGCCAGAACAGTTGGAATCTCTGGGTTTTGTTGAAAACTGGATTTGATTTCTTAGTAGTTTTTCTTCCAGGCTTTAAAAAGGGACTTCCAGCAGCAATGAAATCTGGAATTGCTTCAACTCTCAGCATCTTAATGCTTCCCAAAATAAAAAGGGCATCTGTTTGTAGATATCCCCTTACAATTTTTTTTATTATTATTGCAACACGTGCATGAACTGAATTATTTTTTGTGTTGTGGCACAGCATGTGACTTTAAAAAAATCCATGAAAAACCACACACAAAAAACTAGTTGGATGGAAAGAAGTTTGGCAAGTAAAGTACATTCTCTTTTAAAAGATTATGATTACATGTAATCTCACACCCCTGAGCAGATGCTATCTGTTTTCTCTTCCAGAACTTTAGGCTGTAACCAACAGGAGACACAAAGGAGACAGAGGAAGCAGTGGCAGACTACAAGGCTTTCTTAATGTGTTTTTTTACCATGTTAAAAAAAAAAAAAAAAGAGCAGAAGGCCCATTTTTGCATAAGTTAAAACAGTAGAAATTAGTATGAAAATGTAAAATTGAATTTTAATGAAAATTGCTGAAAAAATTCCACTTAGAAGGAATGCAATATTTACCTTTTGCCTTCTCTATCATGTGCATTGATCTTGCTGAGACATGCATATCCTTCATCATTGTAGCATGTCTATTACAATTGATGGTAATGACACTGTTACTTCTGTGGTACAAATCGATGGTAGTGGATACATAAACGAATGCATTTGCCTTTATGCATTCTATATCATACTCATAAATCTTAACTATATATGAAAACATCTTATTTTTTATGACTTCTTGTATGCCTCTTTATGTAATGAGCTGAGGATGAAGGCCTGTATCAAGGCTTTACTAGAAGACCAATGCTGTAAGAATTAGAAAAAAAAGGCTTTGAGCACCAGCTGGAGCATTTAATTTCAGAAGACGTGAAGAAAGGCACAAAAAACCCAAAGGATTAATACAGAGAAATATCAACAAAACAAGACAGCAGCTTTGCTATGAGGAATCTTTCTAGGTAAAATCTTCATATAGGGTAAGTTTAATGCTCATTTCCTCCTCCTGACAGAGACAAATGCATACACAACATTCAACTCCTAGAAAACACGTCAATATTAAGAGAGAGGATAATCAAGGACAATATAAGTATTGGTCTGAGTACTTCCATTTGATGCTCTTCATTTTGTGTGAGCAATCAAATATTCAACTGATGCCCTCCATGTTTCACTTCCTAATGCAAAAGCCTAAGCATAAGTCAATAACTGGAAAGAATATTTCCAGTGCAAAAGCTCCAATAGAATGAAAAGAAGGTGCCCCATCAAAAAGTGGCCAGTGATCTGGTAATTTAAATATTCACTCCAGAAGAATGATCCCACAGCCTGACTCTCCTGCTTGTAACAGTAAGAGGACATTTACAATTATGTTGCCTTTCTCCAATGAGTGTCCTAAGAATTCTAGTGAGTTATTTACTCTCTGGCTTAAGTAAAATTTGAATATTTTATACAGATTGGAATAGCTCCCACAGCAAGGAAAACAGTTTTCCTGTTGTGGTAAAAGGGATGTGAGTCCGCATATTTTAGCCAGAGTTGCTGGTGAATCTTAATCTTCTAGTGCCAGAATTTTTGCCTGCTTGAAATAAATGAGATAATAAACACTATCTGGATATATTCTCCAAGTGGTGCTGACTCTAACTGATTTACCAATTAATTCAACTAGAACTTAAAAATACTTCGTGAATAGCCAAAAAATAATCTTTTTCAATAAATAAAAATTTATTGAAAAATTTAAATCATTTCAGCAATATGTGAATTAACTCTGTCAGGAAAAATTATCATTAAAATAGTTATCATCAGTAAAATATACCCTCCATCACTTCAAGAGTTTTTTAATATTAATGTTAGGATTGTGAACGGTTGAACTGAGGCCTGTGGTATGTGATTTATGCAAACAGTGCTCCTGAAACCCTCACTATTATTTTCCACAATATTTCAGATTTTTTTGCCTTTGACAACATCAGTAAATTGTATTTTTCTTTTCCTGGAGGCCTCGTTTATTTTATCTCAAACCTTACTTAGCTGAAAGAAATCATGAGCTTAACTTAGAGAAACATTACCTACAGATTAACAGCAAATATATGTTTTTCTATTCTAGGATAACCCATTTTTGAGAAGTCTGTTGGTTCATTCAGGTTATTGCTTGTAATCTGATGCCAGACATCATAAGTTAGAATGCATACATGTATTCATCACAGTTTATACCATATTTTCGCTTAAAGAGAGTTGAGAAATAATGTATTTTTCTTTAGTGATTAGCATGTCATGGCTCTGAAGGACTATTGGTTTGAAATGTGATTGTTTTCTGAGTCAGAAAAAGACAGGAAAGGGAAATGTAGGAGTATGTCAACAGCAGTTTTCATTAGGCAAATCAGCAGAAGTTATCTGAAGTATTGTTTTGTCCCGCATATTTTCTCTTACATTCTCCATAATTTTCTTCATAACTTTTGTTACTTAATCTTAGTTTGAAAAATATTTAGATATTGCTATTATATTCTTATTCTAATGTTTCTAGGTGTGGTATTTCATTTGACTTTGAGTGGCACAGTTGTGAGTTTGCTGCGTTTTCTGCTTTTCTTCTCTTAGTACTTTTTTAATTACTCTCATTATAACAGGTATATAGGATGTATCAGTCAACACTGTTTGGCATGTGTTCTCACCTGTTATACCTGCTGTGGTGCTGGCAAAAACTCCTAAAATTCTTCATTGCAGATGTGAATAATCATCAGTTTTCCTATAGGTGTCCATTTCATTTTTAGTTTCTCTATTCTTTTTATTTCTGTATTTCAATAAAATGTATTATTAGGTAAAAAGGGTAATATTTTTCTTCTGCACAGTTGTCATTAATTTTTAATATTCTCAAAGAAATGTCTCGAAGTGTCTCTGAGATCATCGTTTAATTCTATAAAGATGATTTTATAAAATGCTGCTTAATGTTCTATGATAAAATACACAAATGTATAAATCCATTTAAGTCTTGATTAAAATTTTAGCTTACTGTGTGTTCAAAATAATATATAACTTCTGTAGTATTATAAAAAAAATCTAAAATAAACTCTACACTCTTTTGTCTGTGATGAGGTCTATTTCCATTATTAGTTTCCTTTCATTAATGCATTGAAATCAAGCTTTATTGAGAGATTTAATCTTTCTCCTTTTTTTTATTTTGAAGAAATAAATTTTTCATGAGTTTCTACCATAACTTGATAATTTTCATAAATCAAAATAAGCTGCAGAAATGCGAATTCAAATACCAAGAACTACCTTGCGTGATTTGGAACTGCAAGACCGCATCTGGAGCCCACAGGGTCATTCTCATCCACTGTTGAAGTTCTGACCTGGATTTCAGATGATGTATGGAAGAATGTTTTGGAAAAATATTATAGTGAAATATGTTTCATACTCAGTCCCTTTTCAGTGCAATGTGATTGATTTTGTGCATTTAGTTCAAGAGATGTTTTTAGTATTTCCATCAGACAAACATGTAAATGTATATAGTTATTTTGCGACATAAGGTATATTCCAGCCATTGCTTAATAATAGAATTAAGACTGCATGTGCTAATTTAAATTTTAATTTAACTTCTAATCTGTGACAGTCAATATCACTTGCTGAAAAACAAGGCACTTTTTTTTCTCAGAAAGAACTTCTATGATTAATTTCTATATTTAATAGTTATTTTAAGAATAAGATTATAATGAATGTATTCAGGGTAGTCAAAATATCATTGAAATTAAGAAATTATGATGAGAACATTCAATAAAATAATCATCACATGATTAGCTATAATAATAGCAATAGTAGTAGTAATGAAATATAATTCGATAACAGAGCACACCAAAGGAAAATATAGTCCTAAAAATGAAAAGTTTTCTCTCTCTCCTTTGCTTTTATAGGTCATATATTCCATTTAAGCAATATAATAGCATGATTAGTCATATGTTTTTTGGATGATACTGTAAGTCTTTAGATAAAAGCACAGGATGATTACCAATGTAGTAATTTGTATTTTCACATGGGAAAAATGTAGTATCTATTATTAGATTTATTGTGACATCCAGTGATGAAATTCTTGCCTCATTAAAATAAGTAGACTATTTGCTAGTTACTGCAGTAGAACCACAGTTTCAGCCCACAACCTCAGTTCATAATTCAGTATGTCTCCACTGAGTTCATTGATTCCAAGCCAAAACACACAAGCTAAAGTTCCCAGGCACTATTTTTGAAATATCTTCCAAAAGCAAGAGATAATATCATCCAAATATCACACAGAAGGTTAGTTTCTTTTATTTTTCACAAGACTATGACATGACTTTCTAAGGCATGTATCATCCACGCAGATGCATATAGAGGATATCCTTGAGCTGTCCTTGGTAAATTAACTATGTTATCTTATGTTTCACCTGTTCAAACTGTTTTAGAAAGATTGGACCTGACCGGTTCATGGAATCTCCTCCAGGAAAACACAAGGGATAGAGAAAACAGTGTTTGCACCAGGCTAGTGGTCCTTGTCCATGTCAGCCTGAATTGAGCACTGTGTCCTTACTCAGATATTTGGGTACACTTCATTGTAGAAGCTGTTCTTCACATGAAAACTAATACTAAAACTCTGGCTGGTGTCTATTACAGAGGAGCCAGGATTATAATTCTAAGTGGTTTGGCTGAATTCCAATGTAAATAGCTTCATTCTGCCCACATAAGAAATTCTACTGTAACTTCATGAATGGTATTTTGGGTCCTGCATTAGAAGTGTTCTGGGCAATAACTGGGCTTTGGTGAGTTGTTGTATTTGTTCTCATTGCAGACAGAAGGTACTGCAGATGTGTACATACTGAAGGACAAATATAAAGCTATCAAGTTTCCTCATTTAAATATTTTTTTGCTTTTGTTTTTGTTTAAGCCTCTCCTCACTTCTCCCACTTTTTAACTTCCTGATGAACTCTTGCTGGCAACCACTGCGCTTTACTTCCAGCTGGCAGATCAAACAAACTCCCTCTTTGAGAGCTGATGCTAATGCACAAGCAGACCAGAACATGTGTAATGCTATGCAGCAACCCAGCCAGCTTCTCTTTGCTCTTCTCTCTGCTCTCCCAGATGCTTATTGAAACTGCATTCCTGGGGAAGACTGGACAGATAATCCAACCTTGAACTTCTCACATGGCAACAGTTTCTAACGTTTTGTGCCAAATCATCTATTATGTTCTCAGTGAGCGTGTAGTTTTCCAGCTTTGCTGATCTATTTCAGCGTGAGTTTAGAAAACAATATTGTTCTCTTCATCTCCCAATCACTCTCTAACTTAGTGGATAAAAGTTTGTTTTATAAGATGCTTGTTTTGTATGGAGTAAAAGCTGACAAGTCATACCAATCAAAATCCTTAACTAGCTCAAGCAATCTGCTTAAAAGAAACTCTTATCTTCCATGTAATATGCTTTCTATTGAGGCCTTCCTGGATGGCAAAATTGAGCTAACTCGCCCTTGACAGCAGCAAAATAAGTTTTCGACCTCTTCATGGAGCAGACACTGTCATTGTTGCCAGCTGTTATGGATGCTGGGTTGGAAAGGTTACACTCAGGGTCAGTCCACTTGATGGCTACAGTTGTAAGAAATGTGCTTCGTCAAATTCCATAGCAGGGCTAGCTCGTTTCAACAGGACCTGTGCTTCACTCATGCTGCAGGACAAAAGTAAAGTTTCCTGGGCAACGGTTAACATATATCCAGAGTTTAAAGTAAATTATCTGTCCACCAAATGAGCTGGATCTTGTTGAAATGCAATCGTGTCATCTAAGTAATACTATTGTAATGTGACTTTTTACAAGCCTATTAGCTATACATTCTACTGAGTTATAGAAATATGAGCTCAAATACAATAAATTTCAGAGGCCATCCAATCATCATATCCATCCAGTAAAGCACACTTCCTAATGTACATTTAACAAAATAATGATTTGAACAGCTGACTATTCCATTTTAATCAGACAAACTGATGTGTCCATATATCTTACAAATAAGAAAAGGCTGTGGTTGAGAGGAGTAAATGTACATGTCTTCAAGAGGAGTGATTTTTTCTGAATGCTATTCCTCTCTGGGATGCTCATGGATCAGCCATATGACCTACTGTACATTGTTTCCTCTGCAGCATCTTGCTGGCTTCATATGTTTTAATTTCAGAGCTAATGTTTTTCAATGTTCTTTTTATTGGAAGTAGTGAAGCACTAATGAACCAGTGTTCAAGCCAAGAGACAACGAAACACAGTTTTGTTTTATCTTTGCAAAGGCAATTCCATAGACCAAATGAGTGATTTACTAGTACCGTGACATGTCCTATTAATGGAAAAGTTGTTTTTTAAACAATAAGTGGTAAAATACTGACCACTGTGTAATTAGCAACAGACCTTTACAAGATTCTTTTCTGATCTGATTGACAATATGTACTTTAAAATATGTTTCTTAGATACATTTTAGGAGAAAAACTGATTTATCTTTCTAATTCTAAAGGAGAGCCATTGGCTCCAGTGTTATGTCACTCAATAGTTACGGATCCAAGGAAACCATGATACATGGCCTAATCAAAGAGTTTTTATTTGACAACTGCTAACAGGACAGGTGTGCCCTTGGCCTTTCCTGTTTTTTATGAGCTTGTTTCATTCTTTTTTTACCCCAGTGTCTGTTACTCACCAAGTGCCCATTAATCATGTCTCCTGTCCTGCACAAACTGCAGTGCGGATCTAGGCAGCTGCTACAAGGTAAGTACTCTGTGAGTGGACATGAACCCAGCAGGCTGAAAGGGTCAGACATCCAAACTGAAAAGGGCTCTCAGATGTCAGAAATTACTTAGGAAGAAAGAAAAAAAAGGGTATGTGAAGACAGGGTTATCGAATACAGGAACTGTGACCACCAACCACTTCTCCAATAAAAGTTTCATGGTTTACAGCCTATTTGAAAACCTAAATGGAGAAGCATTAGAGTGACATTATGACAGGACAGCTAAAGCTTGAAAAAATTTCTCAGCACCTTGGAAACTGCACAAGAGAGTCATTCTTTAATGACACCAATCACTCCAGACAGAACATGATGCTAATGCCGATACTCTGTTTCAGGTTTTTAAGCTAGTTTGGAATTGTTTCAGCTCCAGCTAACATAGTTATCTATGTGTTGACATATCCACAATAGCCTCCTCAGGAAAGGAGTCTCAGTACTATGAATCAATACATTACGTTGATCAAAAGCAAAATAAAACAACAAAGCACAGAAATGTGGAACAAATATTTAAAATAAGAGTGCTGTAGGGAACCATTTCCACTCTACACAGACCTTTGAGTGATTGCGTTCAAAAGCTCTGTAACAGATGAAACTGGCAAAAATAAAAGGAAAAACATGGGTTGGCAGGAGGAGACAAGTTATTAATATCTTTCAGCAAAATATGCTGGGAGAAAGGACATATTTTCTCTCTGAAGTTTTGGTGTACTGAAGAATAGCACTTGGACAGCCACTTGAGTACAGGAACTCATGTTTTGCTCCCTGTTTCCTCACTTCAACAGGAGAAAAGGCCAGCCAACTGAGCTCAGTAATGGAATGTAAAAAGGACATACTTGCCACATAATAAGTAAAAAAATGAAAAAAATTATAGTGAGTTGACTTTCAGCGTGGGAGTATGAAACATATAAGCAAATGATTTGCTACAAGTCTTGCTTAAATTTTCATTTTATGTTTTCATGATGTGTGCGTAGTAAAAGTGTGGGAGTGACAGGACATCATGTCCTTTCCCTTCTGTCATGGTTTAACTTTACACTATCTATCAGCTTAAACAGTGAACTTCTGGCTTAATAGAGGTAATATTTATGGGATGACATTAGAGGATACAGTTAGGGTTCTGATATATTAGGTTTTGAAACTTCCAGAGACCAGTGATGGGACATATCTACGAACAAAATGATTGTCCTTGAATCTTTTCTGAACATCTTCATAGGAGACTGCAAAAATGCACTGCACATTCTTTCCTTGAAAAACAAAGTGCTAGACTAATGCTTTTGCATGTAGATAGATTTAAATTTTTCCAAGAGACTTCAAGGTTTCATTCCTTATTTGTCCAAGTGACACTCTTTCTTCCTCTGATGTGCCTGTACTAACCAACTTATACAGACTGATTGTTCTTCTTATTAACACCCATTTATTTGGTAATAGTCTTTCCAAATCATTTGAGATCATGCTACTGGAGAATGAGTCAGTCTATCCGGACAATGTTCCTTAATAACAGTAGATGAGATTTCTCAGTATAATCGAGGTGACCCAAAAAGTAATGTACAGAAGATTTACTCTTTTGTCAGGCAAATAGTAGAAGATTGGCTCTTTCCCTGTGTTTGTTTCTGCTTCCTTCATTGTCTATAGTAAAATATCCATTGACTTCCAAGACACAGAATTAATTGTAACCTGCTAATCACACTGCTTCCGACCCTGGGGGATTTTACCATTGCCTTTCTTTTGCCAGCATACTGCACAGAAGTTAAAGATGGGGAGTGGAAGCCTCAACAAGTCAAATCCTGACCTCTGAATATACTACCAGGAATACTTAAAAAAACTGTTCTCACTTGGAAAATACTGATACATTAAAATAAATTATTTTTTTTTGCGGGAGGGGGCAAAATACAATTCGGTTTGTTTATTTTATTTTAAGGTTTTCAGATCTTGAAAGGAATTTCTGGTCACAGCAAAGGCTGAAAAATCTGGAGTTATCTGATAGTCAAATTACCTAACGGTCACCTAGGAAAGTAGAAGTAAGATTGAGCCTGCACTGTATTTTAAGAACCTTCCTGTTCACCACCCTTTGAGCTGTTTCAGTATGAGTTACTCACTATTTGAGCATTCCCAGCTTCATACTGGCAGTGTAAGGTAAAATATATTCATTATGAAAGTTTTGACGTATCTAAATATTTTTCTTTATGGCTTTTGTTCTTGTATCATTTTCCTGATTTGAATAAGCACATTTATTAATCATATGGTTTGTATGCAATTTGAAAATTTTAAATAGTACAAGAAAATCTATTTGCAAACATCATGGAGGCATCAGATGATGTCAGACAAAGAAGTCTCCCACTTTTTGAAATGTGTTCCTCCTTGGTTTTTTTTCTTCATCATTTTTTTTCTTATAATTTTATTTTTTCTTCATTGGATAGCATGGACTACCTATAAAATGGGAAAAAAAAATATGATTCTAAAATTTCATCATTCTTTAAAAAGTGGTGCTTTTTAAAGATTAAAAATTAAACTCCAAATTCTAAATGATTTACACAGCTCAGAGTTTCATCACTCCCACTTCTATTTTTAGTGTTATGGTACCTCAATATAAAGGAGTGGTTGATGTTATTAGCAAAGTACTGAATAGCTTAGGCCACATGAATTTTTGGTCAGAGCAGATAGAGTTAAATGTCTTTTATCAACCACATACATGCTTTTGAGAAATTCTGGGAGCGCATGAAAGACAGCAGGCACTTAGAGGAGAAAGAGCCAGAAGAAATGCTACCCTATGTGCATCTTTATACATGAAAAAGATTAAATTGTATCCAAATCAGGCATCCACGAAAGCAGAAGAAAAATTAGGAAGCATGCAAAATAGAGCAGAAAATGATTGTTAAAAGGTTATAGTCTTTTAAAACTGACAAGGTTCTTTGGCCAGCTTACACACACCAGGAGTGCTGAAGGAAGTGGGGGATGAAACTGGCAAAGCATTAGCAGCATTTTCACAAGTTCACTCAATTTTTATTCACTTCAAGAGCCAGAGACAGATCTGAAGACTGAGAAAATGGGTCACACCGTTTCTTTACTTCAAAAAGGTGAAGAATAGGAAGAGATACATACATGATAAAGTTGATTCAGTCTTTTTGATAGTGTTGTAGGAAGAGAGTGAAAAATGAAGTCTTGAAAAAATCCAGAGATACAAAGTATCGCAAAGGGTAAAATGTCACTCTGTTTGTTCAGCACTATTCAATTAAGGCCATCTCATATCTCTCCAGACGAAAGCATTTGTCCATGCCTAAATGTATTCATGTTGTTTGAGATGATATTATTGTGGTAGGCAGGGAACATCAAAGAAGAATAATCAGTACACACCTTGCTAATTTCTCCACTCCACAATTACATATAACTTAGAAGATCCTTTGAGAGCATCCCACTTCAGAGTCCTGGATAGACAGGCACAAAACATGAGATCCCTTTCTGTAGTTCCAATTCCTTCATCACATTCAAAGAGGCTAAACCTTTAAAAAAGAATTCACAATATAAAAGATAAAAATAGGTATTCCAATATGCTATATCGGGATGTGATTTTTTTTTACTTTCACAGTGAACTGTAGCTTAGATCTGTTTAACACTCTCAACTATAAATGACACAATTTACCTGCAGTCATGAGAAGCTGTACCAAAAATTTTGTATATAAACTCAACTTTGTTGTTGTTACTACAGAAAGTGGGCATTCTATTCCCGTTATATGAACATCATGATTCCCTGAAGAACTGACAAGATTATGGTTTGCCTAATTCTTGACTAGCTGCAAGTTTTGTCAGTTTTTCTGAACAGTTTAAATACTGGGTGTATACAGAGGCAGTGATAATGGTCAATACAAACCACTTGAAATCTGTCAGTTAAATGCTCATTAGCAAGGTTTATGTAAGTAAAACATTTGTGTACTTTCCTTTTAAGGCCTGATGCAGAAAAGCTGCTTTCCTCTTATGTGTTCTTAAATTCAGTCCCACCATGCCTGTTTGCTCTGACATTGTTCAGATCTGAAGAATTGCTGCTTGATGGCTGCATGGTAAGGCCATGTGTGGTGGATCTTTTAAAATGGTGCTTATTTTCAAGAAGAGTTCAGGAATGGGAGTTCTACACAATCATTGTATCCTAAACTACAGATATACCTGTTTTAAGTGTACATTTATCTATTACCAAAATACAAGCCCAGAGAATAGTAAATAAAAGATGAACAGATGTTGTATTGCTGCATATTAGACACCAATTAAACTGATATGCCAGCATAGCATTTTTTCTTGTTCCTCTCTCAAAATATTTTTTCTATGGCATCAGAGCTTGCTTCAAGTGACAAACTGCTGCAGCAGCATAGCTGGTGTGGTCATATGGCATGTGGTCAATAGAACACAGTTGTAGAAATGCCAAAAATGGAAGCACTCTACTCTTCCCAAGCATGTTTCTTCCTTAAATTTGCCTGTCTGTAATAAATACTAAATTGCAGCTGAACAGAAATATCTGGCTGCGGAGTCAGTATTAAACAAATCCTTATTAAAAGCATTAGATTCTACTTTTAAGATAAAATTAGTGTGTCATATCCTCTTACTCATAGGCAAGAAAATTCACCAGATACCACATACAGCTGTTTCTTAAGTGTTGTTAAGAAACACGTGTGTTAAGAACACATTTTTGGAGGGTCAGTATTTGGCTTTCTTTACATTTTTTCTCTTTTACATTTTTAAAATTTGTACCTTGTAAGGATAAAGCACAGAAAAAAAATATTCCATGATCAAAACATATAAGAAATATTTGTGGGCTTATTTCCAGCTTTTAACAGCTCCCAAAACTATTTCTGAAACTAGTCAATTAACTGTTATTTGGCATCAGAAATTTATATTAGTTATAAACTTTAGTCCAGTTCACAAGCACATATTGCAGAGTTTTCATATGGTCAAACTAGAAGACATGCATCCTAATTTCAGAGAGCAAAGTAAGGGGGAACTTCATAGGCAAGAAACTTCAGTGGTTCCCCAAGAGACTCAGGAGTTACAGGAGGTGTGTCACTCTCCCTCTCATACCTGGGGATTCAGATTACTCAGTAGGAGTTCTGTGACTCTGATGAACTTTTTGTTTAAATGTTTTTTGTGAAATACATGCTCTTCAAGATGTTTGTGCTACCACCCTTGTTACAGACTGCTCTTAATTTCTGACTTTCAAAAAAACCAAAAGAAACTCACATACCCTTAGTCAGAAGTAATAATGTCCTTCGTGAAAGAATGTGGAATAACCAGGATTATGCAAATAATCACATTACATAAAGTCCTCTCCTAGTATCATGAAAATAGAAACATAACCTGATAGGTTGTGCAGTCTGCTTCATCTAACATTTCTGATTTCCTATTCAAATGGACAGAATGGTAATGTCCTGCATTTAAACAACCACTTTAAAATGAAAGCTAATGATGTGGTTTGGGGTTGTCTTCTGACACTCATCTGACACCAGTTGTCATCGAACCTAACTTGAGGCACCTCATTTGATAGCTGTGCAAAGTAGGCCTCTATCCTTGTTATGTAGTCCATGGAGATAGGCACTTCCAAAATGATTCACGCAACTTGGGAGGGAAGTTTTTCCCTTGGATGTGGCATAGGATGATAATGAGTCACCAGCCTGAGGTTCTTATATCAATTACTGGAAGTTCCCCCAGTATCTATTAAGGGATCAGCCAACTGGTCTAAACCAAGAGCTCCCAGTTTAGATGCATTAATGAAATGAACTTTACCCATGAAATAATGAATGCAATTTAACAGGTAGAGGCTTTGAAACAAATGGCTACTTTCTATAACATTTTTTTTTCTCGTTGCTTATTTCACCAGATGGGTTCTGAAACTGCAAGAATATGTCTTAATGTAGTAACGGTATTCTTAATGAAGTTAATGGGATTGTGGTAACTGAGGAAAAATGCAATAGTTTGAAATAATTATTTTAATTATCTTTAAATCCTTGTTTAGCATTGGAGGTAACCATAACTGTTATAGTTATATCTGTCTAAGAAGTAAATTCTATAAAGGTAAACTAAAAACTGCAAAACAAGTGATTCCCTGTAGGAATTGTAAATCTTCTCAGAAAACCTGAGGGAGATATATTTGCTTACAGACATGAAAAGTCTTTTTACATTTTAACCTCAAAAAAAAAAAAAAAAGTCAAAGACAAAGAAAAAGAAGCACCATTCAGAGCTAAGATGTCAGTAATTTTTATCTGTTCTTTCCTGAAGGCTGTGGCATTTTTAACTCTAATTTTTATCCAGGAATTACTCAGAAGGGCTGAGAAGTCCTTTTAAAACTGTGGCATGCTTTACATATATTTACAGTGATGGTTTTAGTCACTAATTATCTCCTTTGATTTTAAAGAAATGTCTCTATATTAATTCATTAGCCCACTACAAGTATTTTTACCATAGAGACACTGTTACTTTGCCAATGCAAGTATCATCTTTATATGTAAGCATCTTTATTTAAAAGAAGTTCTTGGAAATTACCTATCTGCTCTCAAAGCTATTATTTTTTAATGACATACCCATAAAAGGCAGAAGAAATAGTAGCAGCAGTGATCTTAGATTTCACATGGAAGAGTCAACCTCTTATTTCCTCCGGGACTAAACGGAAGCAAGACTGGAGGGTTTTGCTGAATATTATACAGTACAAGACTTTTACAAGTACAAATCCAGTTTAGAATACTCATAATCTTCCCATCTCTTCTAGCTGGGATTAGATTTCCTTTTCCTTTTTTCTTCCCTTCCTCTCAGAAATATTTTCTTCTTTCAAGAACCTTAAAACCTCTAGATAAATCCATTACTGCAAAATGAAGACCAGCTGTTAATATTTTATGCGGCTGGTGAATATCTCTTACCACTTTGGCAAGACAAAATAAAAAATGCATGTTTATGGTATAATAATTAGCAACTTTGGAGATGATTCAAAGACAGACGTAGTGAAGTCTTGACTAGAGATGTCAAAAACAAGGAAAAGAGATTATACTTTTCAAGACTGACATGAAGCCATGGTTGTCACATATGAGATCTATGAATATTTAATGCAGTGTGGAAATTAATTTTTAATATACTCAAGTCCTATATGACACGAGTACTTGGCACATTTCTTTCAAAATGGAAAAATAAAAATGTTTAACTACATTCTGTGAGTTTGACCCTGAAACCTTTACATTTTGCAGTTCTGAAAGAATGTCAAACTCTATTCTACAGCATTACCATTATAATTTCAGAAATTACTCACGTAAATCTACATTTCAAAAAAAAAAAAAAAAAGCAACGTGTCTTTCAAAGCTGTTGTGATACATGGAATCCATCCATGTATTGACCGTTGACCAGGAAGAATTTATTACAGAAGATTTCTTAAAAGGACAAACACAAGCAACAAGGTTGCACACAGTTTGATTCTCAATTGTTTCTTTCTTAAAATCATGCACAATATATATTTTTGATTAAATCAGACATCTAATGTTGAATAATTTATTATAAAAACAATGTGACAACAATGAGACTAAAAAGCATTTGCAATTATAAACTTCTGAAGTTGGAGCAGAGGTAGCCCAAAACATTCTTGATAAATAAGATTTAAAGAGAGCATTGTGAGTTTTAAAGCCTTGGTTACCTTTTTCAACACAGTACCAGCTTAGTTTATCCAGAAGGCTCTTTGCTGGTCTGCTTTTATAACTGGTCAGCAAATTTATTATTTCACTGCACACAAGGTCCATTATTTCACATACATAAAAAGTGCATATTACATGAACTTGTTGTCTGATTAAATTACCATTTGTTTTGCTAGCAAATGGCTGAGGATTGGCTTCTGTCAAGGCAAAGGCAGATAACACAGTTGACTCAATCTTTTTCAACCCTGCTTTGGTGGAAACTGTTCAACATAGATGAAATGAATTTGGTTCTCTTTCCGTGCCCACTGAAAATTATACAAAACATTGGCAAGCCCAATTAATGTCTGAATTTGTCATGAAACCTCAAATGAGCCAATATCTTTTCTTTTGGCAATTTTAATAGAAATATGCTAATTTAAATCTCCAGTATATAACGTAGCACTTCAGCACTCCAGCCTTATTTCACCAAGCAGAAATCTGATTAGCTTTAACATTCTACATGCATGTTAGAGAATGAGAATATGCTTCTCATTTTAAATGTTTTATTTAATGAAATCATGTATTGTTGATACTTTGTACAGCATTAAGGTAAATATTTACAAGAAGCTTTGTAAGTGTCTTTTTCACTTATATCTAGTACTAAAAGTCACATGACTTTTATTCTGTATTTTAATTAATAATTTAATTTTATTGCTGAATATGAACAATTATGCACATTTTTAAAGATGCCTGCAATGCTTTTAAAACCAAGATAAAGACAAATATGATTCATAAGAAGAGGCTAAATATGTATTTTATTTTATTTACCTTGTACTTTTTTCTTTTATATGAATTTTATTGCCTTGTCCTAAGAAAAAGAAGAAGGATTTTTTTTGCACTAATTGTATATGATTTTTTATTGTACTGAACAATTTATTGAACTATTAAGAAACAATATTTTAAAAATTAAGTTCCTAGACAAAATTCTGAAATATAGGCAAAAGTTCATCACGGAGCTGCCATCCTTGGAGATATTCGAAAGCCACCTGGAAATGGTCCTGGGCAACTGGTTCAAGGTGTCTCTGCTTGAGCAGTCAGATTGGACTAGATGGCCTGCACAGGTCCCTTCCAATCTCAATCATCCTCTGATTCAGTGAGCTGTAGGGATGTAAGGATTACGGTAAACACTGAGCCCAGCTCTATGGCTTTGTTAAGAAGAGATAAGTTTGCATTTCCATTACTTATGCCATTTCATTCACGTGCCATAGGGAATAATTATGGCCTTATTCTGCCAATGATCAAGGTGTCTAGATGGGAGCTTTGAGCTTTGGACTGTGGAGTAAGTACAGTAATGTTCTTGGAGTGATATACTGGGTGTTTTAGGTACACTGGAAGAGTGAGACTTATTTAACCAAAGTGTGATGTCCACAGCAGGAAGGCTGGATTCCCACTCAGGGTACATTGTCATCTTTATACTGCGTGTCTTGTCTTATTGATAGACAGACAGGATTATTCCTCTTATATCTGTGTAAAATCCATTTATTTAGTGTTATAAAATTAGTTTTTGCAAAGGACTGATTTTCACTTGCAGACTTTTTCACTGTAAAAGCTGCAGACATAAATTAGAAATCTTCTTCTTTAAGTATTTTGCAGGGCACTCTCTTGGGAAATGGGAGACCTAAGCTGTAAATCTCATCTCATTCTTGTGGTTAGCTGCGTCCTCTGAGCCTGTCTGCTGAACTAGGGGTGCATATTTTTTACTGTTCTTTAATGAACAATAAAGCTATTTCTAGAGAGCAGCAAACAGCACCTTGGAATTAAAATGTATGTGCGAGTTCTTTAATTTATTCATGTTTCCAAAAAGAAAAGGAATGTGTGATAATTTAGTTGGTTTCAGAAGGCTTTTTACATTGCCAGTAAGGATCAGACCCTTGAACTAAAGCAACTTTCTGTCCATTCAAAGTCTGCAAATATAAAAAGCAGGAACTCTATGGGTGGACTGGTGCCAGTATTCTCACAATGGTGCAAATTGCTTTGTCAGTATCAGTCTGACTGCACTGGGTGACTTCTGCCGGAGTTTAACACAAAAAGCTTCCTGAGCCAGGAAGATAGACCAGTCTATGAAAGCTTGAATCAACATTTTGGTGGCTTCATGTTACTGGTTTGCTTTTGTGTTACTATGCATCTGCTTTACTCATTTCCCAATTCCTGACTTGTTTTTTTTTAAATCATTTCTGATCACATTACATACAATTAAATTACTTCATTGAACAAATCATGTTCATAAATTTGTCTTATTGATTGTCCAGAACACAGTGCTTCAAGAACCCAGTGTGCTGCATGGCTCCTGTACAGCTCTGCAAGACAATAAAATGATTTATTCTAATGGATGACCTATTTATGATGGAAAAACAAATCTAATTTCAATTACTGCTGTAATTAGGATGACTCATGAAAACTGGAACTTTTGTTTTAGTATAGGTCAAAAAACAATGAAGAATGATTATATTCATTATGCAGACTCCTTCTATCTGTTATTTACCAGTATAAATAATACATTTCAGTTTGTGTTTTTGTTGATAATAAATTTTTGAGACAGAAAGGATCTGTAAACTGCTTTTGTTATTCTTTTAGAGATGCCTGCAAAAGGACATCAATATTGTGACTGATAATAATATATGATATAGACATTCACAGTGAAAGAAAAAGATTATCTGCTACAGCAGGTTTCTGTTTATTAGAAGGATTTTTCAGTGGAGTAAAGACCAAAGAAGAAGCAGCAGGGCCAGCACTGCTGGAGTAGGAAATGTTGACTGTCTGCTCTGTCATTATCTCTGATCTCCAGAAAAGCCACACTGGGACATGTGGGCCATCAGCAAGTGGTGGCAGTAGTACAACAGAGTAAGTGTTGCTCCTAGAAACAGTAATTATGTGCCCACTCCTTTCACATGGAAGAGACAGAAGTGCAGCTCCCCAAGGACGTGTCTCTGCCTCTGTCTGATATTTTCAGCCCATTTATCCTTCTCTGTGAAACTTCTAGCTCTAGGTAGGTCCTGGTCTATGATCCTTGGTTGCGTAAAATTCTTGATGTTCTGAAAAGCAGAAAGAGCTTTATAAGCTTGAACTGCTGTCATCATTTAAGATCCTAGTGAAAGCAGCACCTTTCATGAAATAGGGTCAGTTCTTCTTGTCAGCACGAATTGCATGAATGCCCAGGGTGGCTCTTGATATCTCTGTGTCCTAATGACAGGTGTTAAGAACAAATTTCACAAAACAGTTCAACTTACAAAATCCATCAGTTCTGTAGCCTCTGATAATATGTTAGTATAAATATTACGGTTATTGCTTTATTTTGCAGTAAATATTCAAGGGTCCTTGGGGATTTTGAGTGGCTGTTTTGTAGACAAGCAAACTTCAGAGGTAGATGGTGTGTATTTCCATCACAAGTCATTGACAAATATATTTTCTCTTAATAAAGGATGAATGACATGAGGCCATATTTTTCTGCTCAGAGAAGTTTCTAAAGGCCTCTGAGGGGCTGATGAGCATTTCTTGCTCTCTATACTGGTTTGGAGAAAATAAATATCTAGAAAAGTATTTTCGGTTCCTCCTACTGTGGTAAAAATTTATGGACAACATATTTCAGAATAAGTGAATTCCCTAGAGGAAACTTATGTATATTGAAGGGTTGAAGAATGAGGAGAAAATCTTTGAAAAGTGATGCCTCCCAGCACTTAATGAAAGTGATGCAAATCAACTCAATCCTTAATTCAGCACTGTGTCTGGAAGCCTTAAATAAAGACCTGTTTTTCAAGTTAAAGAGAATAAATAAAACCTTTAAGTAGTGAAGCAACAGGAAAAACACATCAAAGTCAGCTGGCACATCCTTTTCAAAAACAGCCTTGCAAATGTGCTGGTCAAATCAGTGAGGTGGGAGAAAAAAAAAGAGCAAATGTACTTTGTTTTGTCCAGTTTTTTTTAGGTCAGCTATCATAAACATGCTTGGAAGCCAGACCTTTGCTCAGTAGGAAATATAAGTAAGTAAATTTGCACTTCTTTAATGCTAAATATTAGAGGATCTTTACATAGAACACACATCTAAGCAAGAGATTTTGCATATAATTGCATGATAGTCAGAAGAAAAATTCCAATTCCAGAAATCCCAGTGAGCGTGCAGTACTTCAGTTGGCAAACAAACATGAAATAGGCCTTTCAGACAAGTTAAGAAATTTGTTTCCTCAAAGACCGATGTTCTGAGTTTTGAAATATTGTTTCTTTAATTTTCCTAATTAATTAGTTCTGTTTGATGAGGGGTTTTTTAGAGAAGAATAGAAGTAAAGGACTGAAAGAGCATAAGAAATTAATTTCTAATACATTTCCAGTATTTAGCAATAAGTTATTTTGTAGAGTTTCCCAGTTTCTAAGCCACAGGAGTATGAATCTCTTGGGACAACTAATTTGAAATAGAGCTTTCTGAGACATTATTTGAAAACCCATCAAAGGCAGTTGGAGTCTGTCCAGTAATATTTGTGGGAAAAATTCCTAATTATTCCAGGGAGATCAGAATTTGGCAGAAGCTACCAAAGGAGTGGAATTAAGCATAAAAAAGAATTATGTCCTACAAGCACACTATAGTAATGTGTACCAGAATTTAAAGACCATTTCTTTTCCAAAGGGGCTTCTTGCCTATGCTTGTGTCACCATAGATTTCTAGTAGTTTTCCCTCCAAGTGCTAGTGAATCCCAGGATTGTTTACTATCTAAGATCAAAAGTGACTGCACTGAACCCATTTCAACGTTTATAGAGGATAAGTATATTTACCAAAAGTATAAAATAATAGCAGAAATAAAGTGCTATTGACATTTATTTAGGAAAAAAAATTGAAAACTTCGATATCTGGTCTCTAGAATCACAATTAAACTGCAGTTATTTTCATAATGAACATGACCTGTGATCCAGTAGTTCATAACAATGAAACCTCATTTTTTTAACACACAATAAATTCCATTTGATGCTGCCAGGGCAGTTGCATTTCTTCAAATGAACTCGAGAATGAATGTGCATTTCTAAGATTAGGGTTGTCTACAGGGAAGTTTATTTTCAAATAAATATATTTTCATTTTCATACTTCCAATATACTCAGATAGTAACCTCTATATTGGCCTTACCTCTTACAAATCCATAGTAAATAATTAGCATGAATGGTTAACAAGAGCCAAGCTATAGGCAATTTGGCATTCAATTAAGGGTTTCTGTGCTGAAGAAATATTCCTGTCTTACTGGAAACTTTTAATTTCTGTTCAACTCTGAAAAACCATTCAACCCTTGGTCAGTTGGAGATTTAGTTTTAACCCTTGTAGAATATTATTTGTTTGTCTGCTCCATTATTTTCTGGTCTCCAAATGACTGAGTCACCATAAGTACTTAACTGATGCTGACGCCTTTTACACTTGTTAAAACATTCTTCCTCTTATTGCTGGCCCTGCTCATCCTGAGCACTGACTCATCCTGAGAATCTTTTTTTTGCTCTTTTAGAGATATGTTAACATACACTTTTTATATACTTTTTTTTTCTTTTTACAATCATTCTTTCAGAAATACAACAATACTCTCACATCAGTTCAGTTTTGAAGGACTATAAATGTATAATTTCAAGAGATATTTGTCTGAAGTATGTGCATATGAATGTGTGGGAATTAATTCACCAATGTATTTTTTTACTATTAGTCTGGAACTGCAAAACTGTGAAAAATTTTAGTAGAAAATTGATACACACCAAAAATAGATGAAAAATATCCTTGTGTTGTGACTAATCGTCTTTGACTTTTGCTTTCACATTTTGCTGCAGCTTTGATAGAAATCAACAGGTTATTCCACAGAGTTCAGTGGGAATTGGTCTAAGTCATTAGTTACCCACCAATAACTTCCTCTGACTTTGTCATATAAAAAAAGCAGTTTCAGTCCTGTTAGTGAAACTTGTGTTTCTGCAGAGTAAAAAGAAAAAAAATTGAAATTCCAGTCTATTCCCAAGGGACCAGGACTCGGCTCAGGTCATTGCTAAGACTTCAGTACTAAGAACTTCATTATGAACATGAATACAGCAGTAGAAGATATAGCAGCACACCATTTTAAGTGTTTAACTATTTGACTGTCTGAAGACAGACACAGTTAAACCTCTGCCCCCACTTTAACCAGGACTGATCATTTTCAGGTATAGTTGTCATAGTCTCTGCCCCTGACATCTACCAGATAACTGTACACTGTCACTTCTCCAGCTGCATAAATACTGAAGAAATGAAAGTGCAACACAACAGAGGAAGATAGACTGTCTGGGGCTTTTGATCACTGAAGCATAGGGACAGTTTTCCAGAAAACTGATTTCAGAAGTTTGTCTTTTAGTTTTTCCTCCTTCCACCCTGCTTACCTATAGGTTGCCATTGGAACTGAGGAAAATGTTTACTGCCACATATGCAAAATGAAGCTGTTAGACTGAAAGATAGTTAATACACTGCATAAAGCTGTTAAATTAATCTTAAATAAGAGAGCCTGTCTGTTTTATTGGCCACTCCCTTCAATGTTAAGACACAGGCCAAGTTCTCTTGAAGTCGACTTTTTCAACTAGTTAATGGATATTTATCATTGTCTTCAAAATTTTTCATTCCGAACAAGTTTTATTTGTATCTAAAAGAGAGATGTTGGCTGGGTAATTATGTAATGTCTTCATCAAATCATAATTCCAGCAACAAATGAGGCAATAATTACATTAAACTGAAATTTTGTACAGTATTTCCCATTCATGTGTAACCTATGCTACATACAACAGAAGTTGGGTATGGTGATGAGTGTCATTTATCTACAATCATTTAAAGGAAAAAAGACATTGTGGAAAGACAGATTACTTCTTACAGACATAGCCAGAACTATGTCCTTACACAATCCTCCCTAAATTCTCGCGACTTGCATATAGTTGCTCTTTACACACATATGGTTCCTGTACTGTTTAGACAATGTGGATTCAGAGGAAAGGCAGGATGAATCCTCTCCATTTCTGTCAATGTGCTGTTGGAGCACATTGTTCATCTTCCAGTGAACACCTGAGTCTAAAGTGACAAAGAGGGTAGAAAAGTGATTTGGTCCTCATTATCGTGTTCATTATGCATTCATGTGCTGATGGAGATATATGTGATCTTAACAAAAAGACTTATTGCCTGTTTATGTATTTTTATATAATTTTAATTGCTTATTATTGCCCCAAGGAATTGATTTCAGCAAGCATGAATAATATTTTTCAATATCCAAATTTTTGTCATCAGGACTGGTTAAACTAATCCTCTGAAATTTTTTGCCACTCTTTATCCTCTCTGCGAATTTTTTATTATTTTTTCCCTTCTATTTTCTTCCTCCTTCCTTTTTTTTTTTTTTTTTTTTTTATTTTTTGGCCTTTGGTTCTACTCTGGTTTCATGAATTTAGACAATTTTCTTGGGCATGTCCTATTTCTTAGTACTTTCCACACACTTATTACAACAGAAAGCATTTAAAAGTCATTATAATTACAGTGACCAAAGTTAGTAAGTTAGTTTAAAAATCATGCATAGTTTCCAGCATTATCACATTTGTATTCCTTTAATTTACTTCTTGGTTTCTCAGCTCGTATCATTATGCTTAGATCATATTTTCCAACTTTTCCCTCCTATGTTAACGTCAGTTTCAAATTCCTTATATTCAGACAAGTCTATCTGGTATTTAAAAAACTTACATACTTCCCAATAGAATGAGAGCTATTAATACATTGTCAGAGTTCTGATTTATAGGCAAAAGCCATTTTCCCCTGTTCATGTGTTGCATAAAAAGTGTCCAAGAAACAGAGTCAAGTGAACTTTAGTTCTTCTCCAAGCTTGTTCTCAGTCTTGTTATTCACTTTGCCTAGTGGTCAGAGTTCTTTGTGGACAATGTTTGGTGATGCTTTAAATAAAACTTGTCCTGGAAAAGATCTCAAAGTTCATCTAAGTCAGCCCCTTCTCTCAGGCAAGGCCAACATTTCTGTGACGTATTTGCCTAACCTTTTCTTAAAACTGTCCTTTATATGATAAACTAGATA
The DNA here is from genome assembly GCF_036250125.1 of Pseudopipra pipra. Taxonomy (NCBI): domain Eukaryota; kingdom Metazoa; phylum Chordata; class Aves; order Passeriformes; family Pipridae; genus Pseudopipra; species Pseudopipra pipra. The sequence goes on along the minus strand of NC_087549.1, from coordinate 143,297,868 downwards.
ATATGCTCCAGTAACTAACTCACAGTTAGTTTCTCTTTACCTTGTGTTCAGTTTATCTCTTTCTCTTCAATTTCTGTTTATCTTTCAACTTTTCATGTGTCAGGACTCTTTCTTCAGAAATGGCAACTGCAATTCCTTCTTCTTTACTTCAGGTCAATTTTTGTAGAAGTTTGACGTTCCATACCATTCCTCTGAACTTTCTTTGATTCTTATCTTCCAATGCAGTTCTTTGTACTGGACAAAATGCTTCAGATGAAGCTTCCTCAATGTTTTGTAAAGAGACACCATTACCTGTGGATCATACTTCTGTTTACACATGCCTGTTGATACTTGCCTATTATTGCACAAGCAATAACAAGCAATAACAAGCAAAAACCCCTCTGACTGTGGTCTCTTATATCCCTAGGTTATTTCATGCACAAATGCAGTCTAAATCAGTTGTCACCTGGCTTTTGATCTTTGCATTCTTCTTTACAGAGCTGCAACCTATTTAATCTTTTCAAAGCAATTCTCCAATCAGTTACTATAAATCCAATTCAGTACATTGTAGTCACACTAAATCTTTTAAGTGAGTGTCATCTGTAATTTAAATCAGCAGACTTTTTATTCTGTTATCATAGTAATGAGCGAAACAGAGCAGTACCCAATGACTACCACGGAAGAAGTCCACAAAAATGAGCCAACATTAGGTATTCTTTAAGTACAATCTTCTATCTGGTTTTGCCTATATCTGATCATAGATATAAGTCACGAAATTCTTAGCCTTATTTTGAGAAGATCATACAGGACATTTTAAAAACTTTCCTCTGCCTGAGACACAAGAAAATGATGGTCTTTCTCCTTATCAGTTGATATATGAAAGAATCTTAAATGTTTATTCTTGTTTATTCTTGAGAATCAGTGTTGACTCTTTCACATTTCTTATTATTTTCTAGGATAAATGCTTACAAATAATTTTAGTAATTTACCTAGTATTTTTCTGTAAATGAAAACAAAATGAATGGTCTACAATAGCAGAGATTGTCATCTTCTTTCTCTTTTAAAGGGACATATTATAGACTCTCATAAAAATACTTTAGTCGCTTGTGTGCAGTACCCCAATTAGGAGTCTTGACAAATTGGACACCTCTTTGAAAGAGTGCAGAGAGACAGACAACTTTCATATATTTGGATTAAATACTAAATAGGTATAGACAGCTGATTAAGATAATCACTAAATGTTTAAATTTAGGGACTAAAAACCCTTAGTTTTATGTATGGAAACCCCATCTATTCTCCATAACTTCTCAGTTCTTCATTAATATTTTGGAGATTTTTTGGGTTATTTCTCTAATCGATCCCAAATGAATTTCCCCAGACTCAGTTGATCTAAAGTGACATTTATCTGTTCTACCTTAATTTTTTTACCCCTTATTTTTATCATGTTAAAATCAACTGAAACCATAAAAAATTTTACTGAAGCGTGATGTAAAAATGGCACTAAACACTACCTTCTTCATATTATCATCCATTGAGAGCTTTCACTATTGAGCAGTAAATGAGGTCTGTTTTGTCATCTTTACTACAGTATGCTCATTCTTTCTCATTATACTTTATAGACTTTTCTAGTTCTATAATATTTTCTGCTTTGCTTTTTGTCCCTAGTGGTTTTCTCCTCCAGTTATCTGAAGTCATTTGACCTACTTTCCTATATGCTTCCTTCAATATTTGTGATCACTGAAAAGCTGATGATGTAGAAAATTAATAATTTAAATATTTTTCAGCTTTTCTCCACATTACAGTGGTGGGTGCTTGTATACTATTAATATAATTTCCTTCAGGAGTTGCTTTAATTATAATAATACTGAAATGCCACCAACAAAATATCAAATTAAATAAAAGTTGCTTAAAAGATGAGATTTTGATTGTGGTAATGTGTACCCTATGGAAAGCTGTAAAAATAACAGAAAAAACCCCCCAAACAAAAAATGTATAGTAAAACTCCAGAGCATCAAGGATTTATTTCAGCAAGGCTGCTTCCAGGCAAACTCAAACTTTTCACCATGAGTGGCTTCTATATATACTTAATAAATATTTAATTCCTACTGTTCAGTCTGTTCAATCCATCCCTTGATAATGAAACAGTTGTTTTTGAAAGCTCATCTATTTATATCCACCTGCTTCACATGCACGAGCAGACTGCTTGATACAGAGAGAGGGGAGAGACATAAATAGAGATGTGCATTAATCTCATTTTAACTTTACATTCGGTATTACTAGAGTAAATCTAAATCTAAAGATATGTTAGTACAAAACCAGTGCATTTGAAATGTAAATCAGACATGATTTGTCTGATTGATTGATCAGACATCAGAAATCAGGCGTAGTTACGTTGCTGACGTGTTTGTTCATCATGCTGAATTTCCTCACAAATAGAGCATTAGGAATACAATATGCAAGCTGTTAGAGAACAGTCAATAACAACATTTAGTATAGTTCACTAAAAATGCCTTTGGCATAAGGTTTTGGTACTGCTTTAAGATTTTCTATGTCCTTTAAAGGAGCTCAGGTGGTTAAGGATGCTATCATTTTTCTTAAGCTGTTTCTTTGTGTATGACTTCAGACATAAAATATTACTATGTACAAGGTATTATGTAATCCTTTGTCCTTCTTATATTACATGATCAAAGACAGTATGAAACCAGTAATAAGAGTAACATAAGTTCTGCTTTATTTCACTTAAGTAGAGAAAATGTCTTTAAAAATGTGTCTGGTTTCAGTGTCTGAGGAAGGTTGAGGTCAGTGTTTCTAACTATCTTGGTTTACAAGAACAAAGAATTCTCCTCACTTGTTCTGCAATTATCATCTGGACCTTGACATTCAATATGAAGCAAAGAGTTTCCATTCAGAAATACACTTCTAGAACTGTGTTTGACATATTTTCAAGTTTTTAAAAAGAAGATATAAATCTATCCATCTGTCTAAAGTCTTAAGCTCTACGGTGATAGACATTTTCCAGACATTTGCAATCCTTTGGCCTGTGTTAAGTAGAAAATCAGATCATAGTGGTTTCTCTTAACCTTGACATTTATTAACATAGTTTAAAAATTAGAAGTAATAATGACAAAGATTATGGTCAGACCTTTTCCATGGAGTGGAGTTGGAATACAGCACTGTGGAAAAAAAAGAAACATAAATTCAAGTTCACTGAAGCTCTGCAGAGCAGCATAACTGATCCCAGGTGTAAGCCACTGAGTGAATGCAAGTGGGCAAAAGCTGAGATTTGCACACCATTGTTACCTTTAGAAGGAAAACTAGGAAATGCTTTATTGTTATCTAAGAGGAAAAATAAACATAATTAACCATATTGAAATAAGCATAATGAAGTATAACAGGGCCTAGAACATGAAAGAAGGTGAGGATCTAAGCAGGCTCAGGCGTATGAAGGATCATCCCAGCTACCTTCTCAAAGAGTGGACTACTTCCCCAAGAAAAGCAGCAAGAGCACCTGCTGCAGACAGATTTAGGCAGCACAGCACCTCTCATGACCAGAAACATGGCTTTTATGAAGACTTCCACTCCAGGAAGAACAGGGATATCTGAGCCCTAACTTGTCCGAGCATCAGGAGGAAGAGGAGTTCGAACTTCTACACCAACTGTCCCTTCCCCTAACCAGCATTCAGAGGTGTTTGGGGCTTGTGTGACACTTGCCAGAAGTATCTGACTCTCTCTGGGTGCCATGTGTGGGGTGTCCTTTACCCAACTTTATCTGTGTGTTGTGGAGAGGTCTATTCTGGTTGTCTAGCTCCCTCTATAGTCAACTTAGACAGAGATGCTGCCAAAGAGTGGGTGGCTTATCCTTCCTCGTGTTGGGACATCTGGGGCTAGTGGATGAATCTCACTGGGCCTGGTTATTCCTGACTGAAGGGAATTCCCCTGACTGAAGGGGAACCCTGCATCTTCAAACAAATCCCTAACTTTTAGATGACTTAAAGTATGTGAAACATCTTTCAGCCAAAACTTGCATATTCTAGCAGGAGCTATTCATCCAATCATTGCAATATCTGAGTTGAACATTCCCAGCTGCACACTCTGAACCTCACTTTGTCTCTTCTTAACCCTACAGCACCAGTTAAATGTATCATAGTAACACCTTACCAACGTGTGCCTAAGTTGTCATGTTTTGACTTGGATGACAAAACTTTAAAATGGATTCTTTTACTAGATTTGTATTCAGCAAGTATCAACTTCTTAGTGTGTGAATCCACATACTTTCATACGCTCAGATTTGCTCCAGCATCCTTTGAAAATATGGTCAAGTGACCCACTTTCCCTGAGGATGTGTGTCATGTACTCAAACCTCCACGCTTACACACATTCTCAAGAAATGTGGCTGTAAATTCAATTCCAGTAAGCAGACTTGCCTTTCACTTTCAGCACATTCCCTTTATTAGGCTACATACATTCCAGACTTGATTTAAATGACAACAAACAAATTAACAAACTTCGTTTCTTAAGATTTGTTTTCCATCCTGCGTTGCACACAGAATGCCACATAGGAAAAAAGTGTGTGAGTTTTACCTTCTTATGAACCCATCTGAAAGCAGAACCACAAATGTTTATTTATAAACCCAGAGGAAAATTTATTCTGGAACCTGAGTTCAAATGTGTTGCTCTGAAGTTAAGTGCAAAATTTATTGTATTAGGGACTTCAGGTTAGCTAAACAGGGTGTGTTTTTTCTTGTTTATTTGTGTGTATGAGTGAGAAGGGGGTTACTATATATGGGATTTCTTGGTTATTTTTGATACAAAACAGAGTATGGAAAAGCCAAAAGTATTATTTTCTTTCATGCCAATGGGATCAAGGCCACAAAACCAAAACCAAGAAAACAGAGAGGTCCAGATCCAAGAATTTATTTAGAAAAATATAGCTGGCTTTGGTGTCTAAATAGTTTAAATACCCAAACTTCTGAAAGATCTTAGGATGTTGCTGTAAGAGGGGTTTCTGGGGCGTCACTGCCGGCCGCTCTGTGAAGGTTTTCAGGGCTGGAATCACCCTCCCCACCGCCCGTCCCTCGTGGCAGGGACAGGCAGTGGAGGTACTTAAGCCAGGAGACAGAGATCGCGCAGGGAATTCAGCAGCAAAGAAGGACTTTATTCAAATTTCCCGCAGCTTATAAGGGCTGCTGGGCCAAAGAGGGGATTGGCCATTTGGCTAGCCAATGCAAAGAGACAATATAATAACTATGGCAACACAGAAACCAACGGTAGACAAGTGAGTTAACAATTTCCAAACTCCGGCATTAGGACACTAAAATTATAGTTTTATTTCATTATTACATAGTTTTAATGATCTCTGACTCTCTTGACATCGTCATCACTCATGACTGATATTGTTTGCATATACTCTTAATGTAAGAAACAATTTTGTTTTCTCCACATCTATAAAGGAGATGAGATTATCACCCTCCATCTTAAGAAAATTAAAAACTTATACAGAAAAACATGGATACTACTGCTACTACGATAAATTTATAACGTGGACTAGAGGCTGGGATAATTCTGGAGTATTCAAATGATTTCCTACCGCATTTGTTGGATTTCAATCTACTTTTCAAAAGGAGATTGAATACACTTCCTATTGATACACTTCCTATTTAGACATTTCTTATAAAAGCTTGTTGAAGACGTTGACTACAATCTGAGTGGCTGAATCGATAAATGGTTCACAGCAATGGCTCCTTCTTGGAAAGCAACTCCTGATTCCAGCAACTCCTGATTCTGGGTTTCCAAAAATATTTGGATCTCTCTCAAATCTGCAATAAATAGTTTGTATTTGTTACAGGAATCATCCTTTCCTTGTGTATTGTGTCATTCTGTTGTGCAATGTGTCATTATCTGGTGAAACTTGTCCCAAATGTGAAATCTTGACAGAAATAAAAAGTGTCACGGTAATTCAAAAGCTAGTTCCTTCTACAATTGCCTAAGGACACTATCAATTTCTTCCTATGTTTTGACTATAGATTACCATCTAATACTATCAGTTGTGTAAAACCACAGTTCACATATGATTGACTCAACTGGACTGCTGGTTTTCAAGTAAATAATACAAAAGGAACTATTGAGTTAGCAGACACCTGCAAAAAAGATATTTAGAAAACAAAATCACTTCTGGGGCATTATGGGAATTTGAACGCATGAAAGACAGTAACACTGAATCTTAATTTTCAACTACCAGTATCTGAAGAGATAATGACTAGCTTGCATGGCTGCATGACTTCCTGAGAAGGAGAAATCTTAGATTTTCATGTAATTAAACTATGGAACACTTATAGCATTAGCCAGTATCAGCTGAGGCCTGTTGAAACATCTTTTAATTTAAACACAAGATTTAATGTTAAAAACTGAGTATGTTCCTTTCACAGCACTTTAATTATATCAGGATGTAATGCCATTTAGTGACACATTGCAGTGCAGAAGAGCCAGGTGATCAAGATCCTTATGGGTCCAGTACATTATTGTCTGACGCTGGTCACCTGTGTTTGTATCACGGAGAAACTCTTACAGCCTGGGGACCAGATCTCTTTCAGGTAGAAACTAAACTAGAAGACACTCTCTAGAGGGATTTCCAATGATTCCTAGCTCCTAATGGGCACATAGCTAGCAGAATCAGACCAGAGGTAATCTGAACTGCACCCCCAAAATGCAGCTAGTCTGTATTAGGGGACCTTAGCAATGTCTACAAGTGTCTGAAGGGAGGGTGTCAAGACGATGGAGCCAGATTCTTCTTGGTGATGCCAAGCAACAGGACAGGAGCCAATGGGCAGAAACTGATGCACAGGAAGTTCCACCCTAATAAGAGAGAACTTTACTAAGTAGGTGACCACACACTGGAACAGATTGTCCAGAGAAATTGTGGAGTTTCCCCAAGTGGAGATATTCCAGAACTTCCTGGACACAATCCTCTGCAATGTGCTCTAGGATGACCCCACTTGAGCAGGGAGGTTGGGCCAAATATCCACCGTGGTCACAGAATCACCCATTCTGTGATTCTGTGTTTGTTCTGGTCTCAGTAAGAAGTGTTTTAGCCTCTAGATCTGCACTGGGTGTACTGCCCTATGTGCTGGCATACACACATCACCACTCTCTGTCTGTGGACTGAAGATGAAAGCGGTTTTCTAGTTAGATATAAAGTAACTAAAGGGACTAGTTTCCTAATTTAAGCTTCACAGTGAAGTACCTTAAAATAATTACAGTCATGTGGTTCCTATGTCATATTTTGAGGGAATCTGCAGAACCTTTAAGGGATTTACCCATATCAGAAAGGTCCTTGATTGCCTGGCAGTCATTTTCTCTTACCTGATGGCAATGGAGAGGGAGTGTATTTTGAGCCCAATGCCTATTGTGGCAAATATTCCATATCCCTCGTGTTACTGACTTAGCTAAAATTTACTTGAATTGCCCGGGGAAGTCTGTTGCTGCAGTATTAATATGGACCAATTTCAAATCTGTATCCTCACCAGAGAAAACTGCAAAGCAGAGAACAACCCTTACCTTTGTCACCCTTTAAACAGGGCAATTACACAGATGCAACATGATCTTTTGTTAGACTGTTCATAAATACAATTTCAATACAAACCAAACCAAACCATTGACCTGTGTTGCATGAAAATTTGTTTAAATCGCTCCTTCTGGACCAATATTTTAGAAAATCTGATATATTATTAAAATTAAATATTAGATTTATTTTCATGTAGTTTTATTCTCTTTGAAATGCAGAATCCTTTAAATAATGTATTATGTGCTTAGGCCCTCTTTATGCACTAAGACTTGTGAAAATGACACCTTTGGAACATACACAGGTGCAAATGTATTTCCCTGCCACCTTTAAAATAAATATAACTCAGACTTCTTCTGAAGAAACCCTTTAATTATGCATCACTTTTTATCTCATTATTTGTTTAAACATTCACGGTTTTTCTCAGAACTGACATTGAACCAGTGGTTTGTGTTTCTGTGTCCTGAAGGCGTTGGTAATTCCAAAACACTTGGTAGATTTATGAACTGCAGTGGACAAGTTTTCTGAGTATCCTTCGAAGACCACACCAATTTATTAGCATGCCATTGTGACTTTTTAAAAATTAAAGACAAAATAATGAGTTTTCTCATCCATCTACTAAGACAGAAATCACATTTTCATCATCTCTTGTAATACTTTTTATGTCACATTCCTTTTATTGATCTTGGACTAGAATTACATAGGAGGTTTCTTAGCAGGATTTATGAAATATTCAAATAGGATATCATAATCTGTTATAAAAATCTGTTCCCTAGCTTGCTTTGATTTACTGTTTTTATGTACACATGCCGCTTTTCAGGGCCCTATCCTCAGCTTTTAAAAAGCAGTCAAGCAACCAAAGCAATTCAATAGAGAGAAAATAATAAGGTTTTTTATGTACTGATGACTTAATCTCGGTTTTTACCATTCTGAGAATTTTGTCTCATGTGCATACCTACCTAAGAACTGACATCTTCTCCATTAGATCATTTACGTGAGGTACTGACACTTTGTCACCTGTGAAATACTCATGGAAAACCAAAACAATTATTTTGATAGCACTTTAAGAATATTTCACTATGATTTCATTCTGTGATCATACCATGCCATGGACACCACTGGCCACAAGCAGGCCTAAATGAAATTTCAATTATTTGGGTCAAATGCGTTTGATTTTCTTTCTGAACAAAGAACCAGGTAAAATACATATAATATTAAGACTAAATTCACGTTTCTTTGAAATTAATTATTTCAGTATTATCTTTAATAACTAATTAGGAAATAAACAAGTTGAATCCTGACTCTCTGAAGACAATAAGAGTTTTTCCACTTAGTAACCATTTAATTCTCAAATTCAAACTGTTAAGAGTCCTTAGTTTTCTGGAACACTGGTGTACAGATTTCTCTGGAGCTTTGTGATCTCTCCTTATCTTTGATTGCCCTTTTTGTCAGTGTCAGGTGTACACTTACACTAAGCATCTGTTTTCATCATTAGCTATGTGTGTACTTTGCAATTTGACCCTGAAGTAAAATCCAAGTGCTTAACTGTGATTTCTTAATAACAAGTCCATTTAAAGAATTCAGTGCAAAGTTGAGCAGAACAGGAAAAGATTTTCAAATGTATCAAATAACTGTAGAGACGATGCAAGAAATTAGTACATGGTACATTGCTTTTTATAGTAAAATGTGTAGCAGAATGCAAATTCTTTAAAGGGATGATTATAAGAACATTTTGAAAGAACAGTTAGTTATCCAGTTCTCATTGAAAACTAGTGGGGCTCAGGTACATCCATCTACTTTACTCTGTCAAGAACTTCTTCAACATGACATATTTTGGAATTTTCCATGTGTTTGTCAGTTTTATGTTTCAGTTGGTGTTGCATTTTTTCCCTTCTTTCCAGAAGAATTTTATTTGTGAGCCTCTCCTTTCATTTAAAAAAGCTAAGTTAGTTTTTTTCCCCATTGTAACCTTTTCCTGAGGGCAAGAGAAATAAAGGAAAGAAAATTAAACAAATCAAATAAATAAATTACAGAATACTATAACAATTCAGCTTAAATAATACTGGTGATTTTGGGAGTTCTTTCTGATTTTCTGAATTCTCATGCTCAACCATACTGTGCCATTTTTTTTCATTATGCAAAATCGTTTTAATTTTCATGAAGCTCCAGGAGGACTAAAGCAAGATTATCTGAGTGAATGCAGCACAAGAAGTAGAAAACTCACATATAGATTAGCTTGTACTGTTATCCCAGCTAATGTAACCAGTCAACCTTAAAGACCTTTTGGACATTTGGAAGGCTGCCATTGTGGTTGTGTCTCCTGACACAGAGCCATAAGTAGTTTATTCCGGATATCTGTCACACAGTATCTTTTGACTGTCTTGTGACACCTGTAATAGAGATCAGTGTATTCATCTTATTGCTTTTGACAGTCTTTATTTTTTAAAATTACTTCAGTGGTCTTCCAGCTCATCCCTAGCATACATTTCCCTGTTTTCTGTCAGAAAGTCATGTCAAAATATCTATCAGAACTATCACTACTCAGAGAGAAAGACACTGCAAATGTAAAAATCCACATCTGCTACTTTGCTTTCCACCATCAAACAAAACAATCTCCTGAGCAGACATTCTATCAGGGTGGAATAGGGTGCCTGAAGGGATGAGTAGTGGGTACCACCATTCAATACTTCTGCTCCCAAATATGATCAATGACTTTAAAAGACAGATGTCTGCTTGCTTTTAGAACACCTTAAATGCATTTGTGACAATTGCAAAGGGTGTGTTTGGACATCATATTTTCTCTGTGTGCAAGTAATCTTGAAGAGCTCAGTAAATATTTATCTGTGCATCTTCTATATCCTGTACAAATGGTCATTTGCTCAGTTATTCTCACTGTACTGATGATTTTTAATTGCAGAATAACTTGAGTAGGAAACAGAGGTCCAAAAAGGAATATGCTTGTGCTGTGGATTTTTCCACAGAGTACTCATCATGATTCTCTTAAGTGTTTATATTGTCTGTCATTTGGTATTCATAATTATTGTAGTACTAATAAGTAAGAGGGGAAAATGTTTTTAAGCATTAGCTTTTTCAGTGTTTGACTCCAGGCATACTAAGACACCACACCTTTCACATCTTATTTAATTATCTTAACTAGACTGAACATGAAAAAGGAGGGATACATGTGAGAGCCAGGAGGAATTCAAGGTATTTAGGATCTGAACAAGAATTTCAAGAAAAATTGCTGAGCAGTATCAGTGTATATTGGTTTATATTTTCTGGAAACTCACTTAGTTAGGTGAGGTTAAGGTCCCCCAGGCTCCCCTTATAATTACCAGAGAGATATAGGTACTTTTAGGCCATGATCCATTTGGTCTACTTTATCTGCCTACTTAGAATGAACTAAGTAGCATCCTTGGCTTTAATGACTATTGCCTTCACAATGCTCAGATTTCCACTGATTATAAAGGCTCAGACTGAAGCAAATGTAAGTTTAAACAAATTGAGTGTCAGTCAAATGTCTCGATTCAGGTTTCTTTTATCTTTTTACATCGAACAGAAGAAACAAGGACCTAGATTTGCAAACCAAGGCATTCTTCTCACTAATTTCAGCCAACTGAAAGTTGCTTTCAGAACACAACTGATACATGCAATATCTCTGGTACTCAGGAGAGGAATGTTCTTTTTCCATTGACTATGATGAGGGTTAGGTGATTCACATTACACTTAGACAAATAACAACTATGTGGTTAAAATTAAGCAAGAGAAAAATCCTTCAGATACTAGCATTATGGTTCCAAAGATACCTTTATGAAGTTTTGAGCTATGTTGATCAGCCAAAAATACTACCTTTGCAAAGGTGATAAAGTATTTCAGGGACAAAATCAACATTTTCTTTTATGGTAATGTTGGCAATTTTAAGTACAAAATGCTCAAATGGAAGGTTAGGATGTTCAAACCTTTGATTTATTGATGTCAGTCAGCCACTGAGGTCGGTGGAAACATGATGTGATACAGCACAAATTGAATTCAGTGATGAAGTAACTTGTATGCAACATCAGAACTGCAACAATATATTCTGGCATGGATCATCTGCCCTTCCTTCTTCCTTGGCCTCCTTCGACACAGCTTTTTTCCAGTCATCACTGTATGACTCTCCACCGTATATCCTTGGCCAGCAGCAATGCTTAGGTCCCTGGATGTGGAATAAGTTTTTCACACCTTTCTGCATCAACTGAGTAATGGTTCTGTGTAATTTCAGAAAAAGAGGTAAAGGGCCTTTTCTGCAGCAGGTACAGGATGACACTTCTGGTTCATACAATAACAATCTAGTACAAATAAGAAAGACAACAGCTCACTTAAGCAAAGGACATTTCAACACTATTTGATGGTATTTAACTTTTTGGCACAACTACTTGGTAATGATGATGGGAAAACATTCTGGTGCATTTAAAAGTTTGTCTTAAGTAATTGTGTCCTCTGTATAGTAATTTCCAGACTAAGACGTTTTCATAAGAAACCATTTCCATATGAATTTAATAAAAACCCTCTTCCTTTTGTAGATTGCTCTAGATTTACATGTCTTCTATTAGGAAATTCCTAACTGCAGATTCAGTTGAGGAAATGTTTGCGATAATTCTCAGTGTTTTCAAATTCTGTTTTGATCCCATGCAAGCTCATGAGTTAGAAATTGCTACAATCTAATTAGGAAATTCTTGTAGTTGTCCAAATGCTTGCTTTTGTTATGCAAATAACAATGGAACAAATTATATTTCCTTGCTATTCAAATCAGGGAAACCTAGACCCGCTGCGAACATGTATTTACAGATCAAACAGTAACAAAGTGGGAAGTAAATAGTTTGCTTGTATCAATTTTTGCCACTTTTTACAAGAAACTGAATGTTCAGAAAAGAAATTTACTTTGATTTAGATTTCTTAACTGATTTGGATAGAATTTCATAGCTATAAACGTGTATGTACTAAAATTATCATAGTAACTTTCAAATTCATGAAAAGACAAGAAAGGAACATTTATTAGTCAATATAAGCTAGAAATATATACTTTGTGGAATTGTCTAAATAATAGCTATTTTATACGGGACATAAAACTTTAACAAACCAGAGTTAGGCAGCTCCTATTCTCTTCCAGATCTATAAAGTGGATTGGAATTATTACTGTTACTGATGTAGACTATTTTGATGGAAATAAGTATATTTAACATATTTTCCCATAAATCTATTAATTCTTCACAGACAAATATTAAATATAGAAAATTTAGATAAACATGTCTCTTTTCCAATCAAAACCAGAAGTTTTCCATCCCAAAATTTTGTTGCAGTACCTTAGTGTACCTCAGTGTGCCAAGAAAGGTGCAGCTTGTGTCTCTCATGCTGCCACTTCTCTTTGGGGACTAAGTTCATACGTGTTACCACATTTCCTGGTGCAGTGGGTCCTTGATCTGGGGCATAGTGAAAGTCTTCTCCAGTCATAGTGTCCATGCTGAAGATGAGAATAGTCTAAGCCATTAAATCTTCCAGAAAGCTGTACTTTAGTATATTAGACATACTTGTTTTGGTTGTTTATTTGGGAAAACAATATAATTTACAGTAATTTTGCTTTGCTTTGCTTCTTCACAAAAATTTGTCTAGATCTCACACCTGACTAGAACTTCAAATGAACCTCACTGAAGATCAGCAAATAACAATAGCATGTGTTAATGTTTTCAGTCTAAACTAATCAGATGGGGAAAATTATTAAAGTCACACAGCAATCTCCTTTTTTTACAAGAGACAGAAGCTTTCCAAAAGAATGATATTTCATTTTTTTTTAAAGGCCAGTACAGAAAATGAAACACCTTGTTTGGAGCAAACTTTAGAGAATTCTGACTGGCACTGGCAGCTTCCTGGAGGCATATGACATTATAACAGCCCTTAGACTTACCAGATGTAGTTTCCATACATGAAGGAGTATAGAAGCCCTTGAAGCTTTAGGGGGACTTCAGGGAGTTTTGGATTCTGATGGGACTTGGTCTTTTCAGGGAATTTACAGGGATTAGACTTTTAAGTTTTTGATCTAGACACAGTTTTCAGTGGTTTGGGATTAGGGAAGAAGGTTGCAGTACTTTCAGTGAAAATTTGGGCTTTTTCAGTTTTGAGGTTAACTATTTGCATGACCTGGAGCATTAACAGATAGTGACAGCAGAGAAGGTCTAGGAAAAATGCAAGTTCCCTAAAAGTAAAGTCAATGTTAGTTCAATTTTTACAGTAAATAACAATTGAAGCATTACAATTGTTATGTGAAAAAAATACTGAGCCGATGATAATGAACAGTGGCAGCTTTTGGGACCTTAATGCATAATGTTCTGAGGCAAAGATAGTCTTTTAATTGACTTCAGTAGAACTTTAATTCAGACTTCAAATGTTATTCCAAATAGTCTGCTAGATCATAGTATCTTCCCTCATTCAGAACATCTTATTATTTGTCAAATGTCATTACTAAATGGGAAGGGAGACAGCTCTTCAAAAAATGCTAATCTACTGTCCCTGTCAATGGTATCTGTTTCTGACATTCTTAATTCTGCTATCTTCACACTTTGCATACAATTATAATATTCTTGTGGGTTATTTATGAAAAATATTACAACTAAATATTAAATATGCCAAAAGAAAAAAGAGAAAAATCTCTTTTTACTTGCTTTAGAAAATGCATTCAGAAAGTAATTATTGTCCTATCCTTTGTCTAAAACTCCTTGCAAGCATAGTACCTACAATGAGATGTAGTTATCTGGAGCTAGATCCACAGTGGGACTTAAGCAAGAAGTGGTTTTTTAAGTGTCCTACAACATGCACTTCTTTCTTCAAATCCTACTTGAATTTACATTGATATGAAATAATAAATAATCACTGACTGGCAAAATGAGAGGAGAGGGAAAGAGTGGTAGCCAGAAGAGGCAGAAAATATGTAACTATATAACATAAAGTTAAGTTATTAGCAAGCATAAATGTTCAGATTCTTGTACCAATGAATATTTAATCTGGTATATGGTGTGGAAAAAATCCAACAGGAGACACTTCAGGAGTAAAAGAGTATGAATTAATTCATACTCCGCAGATTAAATTGCTAGTCTAGGACATCTGAAACTTGGGTTCAAATTACTATTCTGAGGTGGGTGAAATGAGGTTTTGAAGTGCAGAACAATTTTAAAATACCTCCTCAGTGATTTCTATTTGTCTTATCAACAAACACAGTGAAGTAGAGAAAATGGGGCAGGGAGGCATTTGGGGTTTTTTTGTTTCTCTGTAGGAATGATCAGCTTGCTTAAGTTCCCAATGGAAGCAAAAGTTCATAACTGATGGCCTTAAACAACGAAAGGTACCACCGTTGACCTTCATCTTCCCTTCAAAGCTCCCCTTCATCTGTGAAGAGAAAGAGCTGGGGATTTAAAATTGTTACACATATGACAGGTTTGAAAGCTCTCTGTGAGACTTGCAAGAGGCTTCCTTCACTGGAAGGAGACCTTTAATTCAATTTTGCTTCTGGATTCTAAGGGACAAACACAGTCTCTGACTTCAGTGTTTTTCAGAACAACAGTACTGAGCAGTCACTTCTCATAATGTTACTACATTGTAAGTACTCAGCACTCTTGAAAAGCAAATTTCTATTTTAGTGGTTTTGTACTTTCAAAACATTGGTTTTTATTTCTATGGGATATTTTAGTTACAAGGGCAATACTAAGGCAGAGCCTAAAAAACTGTTCAATTTTATATTGCTTTAGCTAATCTGTAATCTATATATTTCTGGGTTTAAAATTTTGTCCTGGGGAAAAAAGAATGCTTTTGGAAGAAATAAGCCCCTTCATGAATTATTGACTAACCTTACTGCATAAAAGCAAGACTCTCAAGGTTTTTACAGGGGTATAACTCAGAAATTAGGAACATTGCCAAAGGTTGGGATAAACTAAAGAATGCAACTATAAATCTCTAGGGTCAAGTACAGGGAGTGCTTTATTTTGAACATGATTCAGACAATCTCTCAGTGTGTTTCTTTGTTCTTCAGCTTTTTAAAGCCCAAGGTATCAGTAATTCAAAGTATGTCTCTAATGTGTACTTACACCATCTATATTCGGAAGGTGTAACATAGTACATTTTCTTAGCTGTTTGAACTGTTGATACTCTAAAGTAAACAATAAAAGTTCACATTCTTTCTCTTGCAGAGAACAACTGTTAGGTGTTAAATGACCCTCAGGCATTTTTTGCTTTTAAAATGCAATTAATAGTCCATTTTTTTTGTCCCTTTATCAGAGTAAGTTCTTTACTCTTGAGAAACACAGGCAAAGATGTTGCCAATATTCCTCCCCTCACATGAATATGCATCTTGATAATGCACAAAGTCAAACTGGAGTGTAGAAGAAAAACCAGTTGCAAAGTTATTAATGGCTTACTTTCAGAGGAGGGAGGTAGGAGCTGTAGATATGGCAGTCTCTTTCTCATTCCCCACAGGGCAAATGACACACCTGTACTTCATGACAAGCTGCTAGTAGATTCACTCCCAGTGCCCCAAGAGGGGAATCAAGGATTGATTGTATTGTTCTTCATGTATATGCTACTGGGAACTCTGTCATAACACCAACAGATACAGGATGAGACACACGAAACAGTCTAAATACTTACTGGTTCCTAAATAGTGCTTGTGAAAAAATCCAAAGAATACAAAGAATCATTTCTATTTTATGTTCAAGACCTCCTATGAATTCAAGTTATTTAATGTTAGCTTTCATGTTAGGGTAATAACAATAATAATAATGATAATGGCAAGAGAGGAAAATGTTCACATTTTTGCAAGTAAAACTGATGTAGATTAAATCCTTGCTTACATGTGTGCTAAGGTACAGACAGAATTTGATCTACTGAATATTTCATTAAGGTGTTGACAGCTAAGCATCTGAGATACAACTGCTGAGATTATATATAAAACATGCCAAAAGAGAGTAAATAACAGACTACTTGATCTTTTTCTCTATTTTTGGTCTCTTTGTCTCTCCCTTTCTCTTTTTAACTGCATACAGTGTAAAAACTGGCTCACACATGTTCTTGCAAAGAAAAGGCGAGAGCTGAGGATCTGATTGCTCTGTGAGATTGTGGCAGCCATTATTCATACAGAACTGCTGCTATCATTAAGAAAAAACCCTGAATCATACAGTTAAACACAAATAAATCTATCCATGGGAAAACTAACTCCAAGGGTCTTTATTGGACCTAATGACTTCTTTCTAGCTTTAAAAGATCTCATATAGAAAAGAACAATCTATAGAGTGAACGAGAATCTCTGGAGACAAAGTGAGCAGCTGCACTCACCAAAAGCACTAACTTGCAAGCATCATTATTAAACAGTTTACAAACAAATGATCAGTCCAATAAGCATTCTTTAGGAAGCTTTAATGAACAAAAATAATTCTTTTCCTTTAAATAATTCTTTAAGCTTATGTTATTATAAGTATATTTTTCTATTTTAGCACACCAGCCTACAACTAATATAACAAAATGGGAAATTAATCCTAGTTCATATATTTTACAAATTAGTACTAGTGTGTCTATGATTAATTAATAGGAAAAGGGCTACATTTGCACCTAAATATTTTTACAATGAATAATTTATCCAAGTTTACTTTTAGCATGTTGGTAAAGCAAGCTTCATTTCACATACTGCACAGCAAAATCTCTCTAAAGCAATTCATGAGACAAAAAAATTGCAAACATAAAAATCAATTGCTCATTTCCATTTAAAACTTGGAGCAGGACTATACAGAGTAGATTTAGGATATCCTCATAATATATGTGATTGTCTAGGACAGATATAGGTTCTATTATTCCCAGCAAGAAAAAAAACTGTTAATTTCCCTAGAAGCAAGTTATTTGTGTTAATTTATTCATTCACATATTCCTCATTCCCACAAAAACACTTCTTTGTGAAAATGGAGAAAAATATACAGTAAATTAAATCTGGTGCAGTGATTTAAAGCAGCAGATATGCTGTAAAGGGGGGAAAGATAAGTTATCTTAATTTATGAGCCTTACAGTTGTGAGTCATGTCCTGTTATGGTTATTATATTTATGAGGTCTAAATGACTGCTCGAATAAATAACAGATATACACCAATCCAAAATGCATGATGAGAATGCTACATAAAATCTTCAAAAACATACCGAGATCACAGCAAAATATTCAATTTCATTTAGTTCACTCAGCAATTTTGAATAGCAAGAATGATGTATACAAGTAGGCAATACTGATTTCACAAGAAACCTTAACTCTAGGGGTTAGAATTTAAAGTTATTATTCGCTAAAGTTCAAATAATTGGTGGTATTGTGTTCTCTCTTGAGATAACAGGAACTGAGATGTTGATGAGAAGAGAGGCAGAAGGACTGACATGTTACCGACTGTTCAAGGATATGACAATATCACAAAAAGAGGCAAGAGAAGTGAGCCCTTTGTGTATCTGGCTGTTTATGTAGCACAGAATATCAATCACTGGTGAAAAAATGTACCATGTTTCAAAGCCAAACTCTTTATTGTACATTAGCCATAGAAACAACTGTAGAGAATTATTTTCCATCTAAAGTTAGAAAAGCTCTTTTTGCTCTGATGGCTTAATGTGAATTGACAGTGAAGTATATCCCTGGAGAACTGAAACACTACACTCTAAGTGAAGTAAAGACAGCACAATTCCATTTATACTGACACAAATGCCAGCTTATAGATTTCAATAAGAAGTAGGAATTTTTCAAGACTTCTGTAGGGGTTTTAACTAGTGCAGATTTAGATTTTGATTATGGCTTCTTCTCTTTTTTCTCTTTTTTTTTTTCCCTCTAGTAAAGCCACTGATAACGCAATTGCTATGTCACATGTTTCATTACCTGAAAAGACAGAAAATAGATGACTCTTATCTGAATTTGCTGCTAATATAGACTGCCAGAGCTTTGTACGCATTTTCACCATTCAGTGGCAGAATTCTTAAAAAGACTTACAACCAACTACTTTGGTTTCTCAGACCATTTGAAGATTGGCTCCGTAGCCTTGATTTTATTGTACAGTTGTCTCATTCTCTTTCTGTCAATTGTATTATATTTTTGTAAATCGAAGTTTTCAGGTTTCTACTAACTGGTAAACAAACAAACTTTTACAGGACTGCACAGTAAACTACATGTGCAAGTGCTGTGATGGTGTACTGATTCAATAATTCAAAATATGAAGGAGGCAGGAAAACATAAGGCATTCTTTCTAAGCTCATTATTTATTGCAAAATAAACAAGATGAAAGAATTATGCTGAGCAAAAGCAATTTCCCAGCTGCTGGGCCACACATTTAAAAGATAAAAGGTCCTTTTATATTTAAAATTCTTCCAAATAGGTGTGATGAGGGCATCGGTTGGTAACCCTGGGCTGACAATCAATACTGTCCTGGAACTTATTCTGCAATGAGTACTTTAGTAACTGTAAAGACAACCAGCATCCACTGTGAGTTTAAGGAAGAAGTCTGATTACTTGCTATTTCCCTCACTTTTTGGCCTAGTGTTGTAATAAAATAATCAAAGTTTGACTTTTATACTGGGTTCAGCAACATTTACGTCACAGATTGCTGGATTGTCAGACTCATAAGATAAGAAATTTTAAAGTTGCACTTACCAAACAAAGTTTTTATTGTGGTGTTCAAAACACAGTTAAGGTTTTAATCTTGTAGCGAGTTCAGTACTGTGGTAACATCTAAGCAAAGTACAAGACATACTCCAAAAATGAAACCTAGGGAATTTCTATTGTCTTATGTTTAAACATTTAGACTCAGCTTATATTTGGAAGGCAGAAAGTCTGACCACCTCAGCACATGGCTAAACTTTACATTTTAGGGGATATTAGGGGTGTTAAGATTGCCACAGTCAATATCTCTCTTCTTTGACACTAGTTGGGAAAGAAATTATGACTACTGGAGAACTCAGTAATAACTGCTTGCTGGAAGAAACCTACCACAATCCCTTTAACACTCCAGCACTCCTTGACTGCTATAGTTCTTCCCACCCTCACACATGACCTATAAGAGAGCTTCTGTCCATGGTTGAGTCTTACACCCAGGAAAAATGGAAATCTGAATGATGCAGTGGTGTGATATTATGGGGCAAGAACTCGCTTCCTTAAAGTAGGGTCCTACATTACCTGAAATAAACTCTCAAAAAATATTTTCTACAAGTGTTTCAATAAGCCACTCACAACCTTGCCCTCACAGATGCAAAATCCTGACAATAAGGAAGCATTTTGTTTCAAAATAAGAGAGGTAATTTGATATTCTCAAATGAGAGGAAGCTCAACAGGCTCTTGGACTCAGCTCAGCTCAATAAGTATATTGACATATTTGCTATGGGTTCTCTGTAGTTATACTGCTTTACATCAGCTGGCCTTATTAATATAGTTGTCTTTTTATTTGTCTCCACTGAGGTGCTCAGCATGAGAATTTCAGTGGTTTAAAATTTTATTAAATTATGCCTTTAACTATTTTTGGTTTAGTTTGGTTTTTTTTGTTGGTTTTTTTTTTTTTTCCAGCTAGAAAAAGTGCCATTTCACTGAGCACATTATTATTTTTATTTTTTTTTTACTTTCAAAAGGGAGTAATTTCTGAAGTATACAAAAATAAATAAAAATGTATAAAGAACTTCACATATCTTAAAAACAGCTGAAAAGATTTTTCTTTCTCTTTTAACCTTCCACAAAGAATATATTTGAGCTCAACAAGGTAAAGAAACTCTTAGCTGCAAAGGGCACATTTTCATAAAATTATGAACAATTGAAAATGGAAGGCTAGGGAAAAATGTTATAGGCATAATGTTTGTAAAACTATTGATGCCATAAATGCTATTATACTTTCACTAGCTATGATTTCAGACATTAGCTACTGGCCTGCTGGGTTAAATATTTATTTTCTAGGAGTCCCATCTGTTTCAAGCTACCAGCCAAAAGAGCTAAATAATAAAATGTACAATATACACAGTTACAAGGTACAGAACAATATTTTTCAGGATGTTTGCACTTCTGTTAACAAGGACAGATAAACAGGCCCACCACTGGCCAATAAGCTTTTTACTGGTGGAAATTTTATCCAATAACTTACTGTCTGGTGACTGTCTGCTGTGTTAAAGAGTGCTATAAAAGCTATGTCTACATGCTCCTTCCCATTGTCAACTTTCAAATGGCCAAATCTTTGTAGATTTCAACACTCCCTTTCTTGTTGTGACTAAGGTGTTGCAGTAAATAATAAATGACAATGCTGGGAGAGGAAGGAGAAAGTGAAACTATAGCTTGAAAACCAAAGATATATTTTGGTCTCTTCTGTAATGAAATAACATTCTTTTAGATCACATGTACAGAGCAGAACTGCCTTAACAAAAAGAATCCAATAATCTCTTACATAGAGTTAATAGTTGTGTTTACTCTGTGTCTTTGGTTTTGTTTTGAGTCTGAGATTATACTGAAGAGATCATGGTTTCCAGCAAACTATATGCAATCTATAAATCCCACAATATTTCAGATTTTTCAGAGAATCTTTTTTCTTCAATTATGCATGAAAGTCTTTATCCAGTAACAGTCTGAGACTAAGCTATGGCTGTAACCTGTATGTAACACAACTGGGAGGATGCAGTTTTTATCCTTATAATCTTGACAGTTTGGAAAATGACAGTCAAAGCAAAGGTCAAACCAGCACTCCAAAGGAAATTTGCATTTATACATACAGCCCTGCAATGTTCCTTTCCACACTGTTGCAACTCCTATATATCACAAAAACAGAAACGACCTCTTGAAACAAAATCTCTGAGGAGAATAGACTGCTTACAGTTTAGAAATTGTGGGAAAAATACAATTTATATCATGCTCTATGAAGCTCATTTCTTTCTGGATTCTGTAACCTCAATGCACTGCAGGCATGAACTAACCTGTAGTCATATTTCCTGTTGATGTGAAAGGGGAATATTATATTTCTTTAGTTCATTTTTTAAAAAGCATGTTTCTCTTTTTTTATATATTTTTCTGCTCTATCAACATCATTTAAAGATCTCTGCTTTAGTAATTTTGAGTCATAGTCACAAACTGTACTGTCTTCAGCACTTTGGCAGTGATACTGCATCTGGGTTTCCGTAGTGATGTACAAACAGATAAATTTTTCTCCTCCCATACAGAGCACATCCTTCTGATGGCATTCCTGTTGTGTGGGAGGGCGGCTCTGCTCCATTCACACACTCACAGATGTGGCCTCCCGGGTTTACTCCTGACGGGCTTTCCAGCAGAGGAACATTTGTAGCCTCAAGGCCACTCTGCAGCCTTCTAGTAAGCAGTCAGGGCATCACAGCTCAGGCTCTGTTTGTTCCTCTCACTGATGTGTTGGGTTGGTTTTTATCCCGTGAAGCGGAGAATTTGCCTTTGGAAGGGAGAGACAAAGAAAGCAGAGAAGGGGGAAGAGAAGATAAAAGGAAAGGGGAAAGGAAAATGAAAAAAAGAAAAAGGAAAAGGGAAAGGAATAGGGGGAAAAAAGGAAAAGGAAATGGGAAAGAAAGCCCAGAAAAAATAACAAATTTTGGTATTCTCTAAAACTGTCAAGAACAAAAGCACTGTTCCATTCATAACTGCTGTTTTACAAATAATTTTAGTTACGTGACTATGAAGTAACACAGAAATTTTGAGTCCCTGGAACAAAACCTTGCTTGAAGCCAGTGATTTGATCAAGAAATGCCACAGAATGCATTGCAATCTAATCTCTTCTCAGACAGTTAATGGCATACATGAATGATAGAGAATAATACATTTAAATCATCTTATTTCTTTGAAAAATGTTTCCACAGCAAGCATTTTATCATAACAGCTGTAGCTGCTGCTTCTGCCAATAGGACATTTGTGTGACTGTATAGATCAGCACAGGCCATTTCCTGCAGGAATATTTTATTCTATAACTAAATCAGGAAGAAAAATACCTGGAACACAGTTGAAGGATGTTCAAAATAACACAAGGTTATTTAATACCAGATTTTACTCCACAGCTTTCTAATGGAGCTTTCTGGTTCATTGTAATATAGCACAGGAACTGTAGTGGCCTCATGAAGGGAAAATGCCCCTATAAAGATGTGCTTAGGGTGGGTGAGGAGATGATAGCCTTGGTGCTAAACTGGTGCTGCAAGAGGGAGGATGAGGTCATTACTTCTGCATGAAAAGCAATATGTCAGACATAAGTAAAAAAAGAACCTGATTCTCCCAAAGCATCTTAACATATTCTCTCTGCCTGGAGAAGACAAAGAGAGGTTCAGTATAGAACAGGCCTATCTCCATTTTCAAGTTGACAGTAATGTCACAACAAAGCACGGGGAGAGGGAGAAATGAGAGGAATTCCCTACATTTTATTGTGATCGTACTCTCTCTACCAATAAATCCTCCTTGGTTCATAAAGATTCTTCTAAAGAGCAATTTGATTTGTCTTTGAAAAGCAGTGGAGTGCATCAAATGTCATTAGTTCTTTCAATATGTCCATAGACTACTGTAGGCTTGGAGCTTTGTGCAAAGTCCCTTGTCACTCCTGGCCCCATTTTTCCTTTGTAGAAATCCAGATTAAATTGGTGTGTGTGTGTGTTTCCAGTAGCACACTGGGATTGAAGTTCTTTAATGTTCTCTATATGAATAGCAAGGCACATTGGTTCAGGCTCCAGGATATGGTTAAATTGAATGATTGTATTTCAGTGGATTTTTCCAAAGAAGGCAAATCTTGATGCAATAGCTTGGAACTACACAACTAATCAAAATTATTCATATTAAATCAGTGGTATCATATTCTCATTGGACTCTTTTTTAAGTATACTTATTTAGTTAGATCTCCCTTTCTGATTCTTGCCTAACTGCTAAACACTTCAAAAATATCTGACGTTCTAACTCTATCTATTGCATTTTTCCCTTTCCTCAACCCCTTCATCTGCTTTTCTTCTGTCTCCTCCACTCCTATCTCACTCCCCAGGCTCTCCAGTTTTCCAGTAAAGATAATTATTCTCCTACCTCTTCACCTTCTTTTATAATTTGAGTAGCATCAGCTATTTTTCTATGCTGAATAATTCAAGCTATGAAACCATCTTTAAATGCCTCTCTGTATCCATTCCCCTACGCATCTACTAAGTGTCACTCAATAGAGCTTTGCATATTCCATCCTGCAGTACTTCCTTTCTTCCAGGTGCTCCATTAGGACGTGGTTACTCTGATCTTACAGAAGGATTGATCATTCACAACTGCCCTATTCGACTCTGCCTTTCTAGAAATGGTCCTGCCATTGAAGACCTACAAGAGGAAATCCGGGCAACTAGGACTGCTGCCAAAACTATAATCCACATTCCCTAGGAAATGATGTGCCTGCCCTGACTGAGACAAGCTTAAATCACAGGCTGTTAGAGAAAATTCAGGCATCACGTGCATTTAATATTAGACACTTTTGTAGAAAACCCTGCCAATCATATTGATTTGTGTCAAATTAAGTGCAATGGGATTCTTTCTTTTTTTTTTTTTTTCCTTTTTTGTCTCTTTGTTTTTTAATTCCTGTGGACAGCTTGGAGGCAGGAAATTAAAAAAACCTTTTTCAATAATCGTCTTGGCTGAAAGTAAACTGTGATCTTAATAATCAGAGAGGGACAATCATGTTATAAAAAGCTATCCCTCAGGTAAGGAATGTTTGTCAAAATTAAAGTCTTATAAAATCACCAATAAGAGAGACAACAGGCATGATCTTGATTTTACTAACAATACTATAAAATTAAGAGATAATTCCACATGTCCATTGGGTTTCAATGAAGTTTCTCATCACCTTACACTATTGACAGATTATTTTTAGAGTTCTCTTGTGAAGCAGGGAAATATTCCAATTTTGAAGAAATATATATTCTAAATTTATAGGTTTCACAAGTCTATCAAGCTCTCACTTCAGTACTAAATTCTTTAAAACATTCTGTGAAGGTGAAGACAAAGACATTTCAACTTTAAAATACATTACCATCAGAATTACTACTGAAGAGTGTTATGGATGGCTGCATTCCTCCTTTCCCTCTTCTATAGTATCAGGTTCAGATTTTGGCTGCTACATGACTGATGGCTGGTTTTGATACCCAGAGCAGAGAGCACTACATCATTTGTGCAAGCTCTGAGGGCTGGCAAAATCCCCACTTGCCGTGATTGGAGAGCACTCAAAGGAATTGTGTCCTGTCCAACTCACTGGGATATAGAGCAACAACATTTTTCACAGCCTCTCTCATTAAGGTGACAGAAGAGGGAAGCCAAATCACAGCTAAAAAGTACGTTGCAATAAGAAATAATAATAAACTTTCCCATATATCTCACCTTTCCAGGAAAGAATACAAGTTGCAAAACTTTGCATGTGCTCTTGATAAATAGAAGTGACCCACACCCAGTTTTTACTTAAAAGTAAATCCAAGAGGATGAAAGAGCCCAAGAAGTTCATCACATAAATAATCATTTACCGAAGATGCAAAGATAAGGAATCAAGAGATATCTCAATATTTACTGCCAAGAAAGATTTTTCTAATGGACATTTACACATTTACATGCAGATGACAACACTGTAAGCTCATTTTATAGTAAATCTGGTTGTAAGGCATGATTAATCTAATGTGTTTTAGGCATTTACTTTAATATAGATAAATTGTGTCTTAGATGGAATTTATTCTCCTGATGTTATGTTCAATGACAGCAAAGAGAGCTTAGGGTGACTATATTGGACATGCGCACATCTAGTCAGATAAATCCCATCTCGGCTTGCTGCTGAAGTCAACATATATATGTGCATCTGTATGTGTATAAATATATGTATATATAAATGTATATGTACAAATACGTATACATACACAAAGTATATTAGTGACAAGACATGTTCTTTCTTCTTATACTGCACATGAACTCCCTGCCTATGGCCTTACAATTCACAGTAAAAGTGAAAGCCAAGAACAGCCTCCAACAAGAAATCCCTTGTGTGTGATGCTTGGCATTTCCTAATTTTCACAGTTTAAATCCTTTAGTATGAACAGGTATGAGAGTTTCCCTTGCCCTCACCTCTCCCCCCAAAATGCTCAGGGAAAACAAATAACAACACCAGAGAGACAAGGACACTTCCAAATGTTCCCTTCAAAGGTGACAGACTGCTATCTCAGTCCCTGCCATCAGCATATAACTTGTCACCATTTTTTATTTTAAAGACACTGAGATACCTTGTCTTTGTAAATATTGCCTTAAGTGCAATTTTTTTTTAGTAATTTATTTTGCTGCTGTTTTTTCTGCATCACGTAGAGGTATAAATGACCTATCTCTGTGTGTGTGTCTGCACTTGTGGAGGAGTGCTTCCCATGTTGCATTACTGAGAATTTTGCCAGATATAATTTTCAAAACAGGATTTTCCTGTTTAATTTCAAGAACATGCTACACATATTCTATTCACAATTTACCTTTTTGAAGTTCTCCTTATATTGATATAATTAAAGGTTCTTTGGTGACTTTGGTTGGTTATTGCATTGTATATGCTTAATTTGAAAATGTTACTGCAACATCCAGCTGTAGAATCTGAGGGGTTACTTAACTTCAGTCTAATTCTGCTAGACTTATGTCTTAGAATTCAATTTATATTCCCTTACAAAATACATACATATGTATATATTTGTATTTATCTCTAAATATATATTTTAAATCTTTTACAGAAGATGTCATGATACCAAACATTCATAGACATTCCAGATTGAGACCTTCATAATTTGCCATTTAGTCTGTTTTCTTGTCAATACAGACTATACAATGTGTTTCTCTCCAGCAAATATCTATACTGTGTATTTTCCAGTAATTCAAAAAATTGTCATGGTATGATGGTCTTCAAGATGTATACATTTTATTTTCCTGAAATTGATTTTGATCTGATTCTCTTTGGAAAGTGATCCTATCTCCACTCATCTTGTGTAGGATGAAATCTGATGATACAGGATAAAAAAACCCCCAGATTTCTCCTTGTTTTGGCCTTTTCTGAAATACACAAACCCCACTAGCTATGAACCCTCCTGCTGATGATACAGTATGTTTTATCTTTCAAGGAAAACTGTGCCACATCCAGCATTTCTTGTTGATCTAGAGAGGTTTGCCTTTTTGGTGAACTCTCTAGCTGCCTGCTGCAGAAATACTCTAAGTGCTTCCAAACCCCATCCCAATGCCTTAACCTGATCAAAGATAATGGTCCCCTCTGCTAAGGACAGTCTGCCTAATGTGAAGGAAAAGCCTTCCTGTCACTATTTCCAATATGAAACACCAAGTACAGCAGAGAGAGGAGATTTTGCCCCGACATTGTATTCTGTTTTCATCAAGTCCCTAACTTATTTTCCTCATAAGCTTCTTGGTAAATAAGCTCTAACAAATATTTTCTTTAGGAAGAAAGTTTGTCTTAAAATTCTATATACAAATATATTTTATTTAAGCTTTTTACTATGTCTTCCTTAAATTTTTAGCTATGTTTTTTTTTTTTTCGTGTACATCATATGTAGCTTATCTGTATCCATTTTATAGCAATATATATATATATTTCAATAGAACAGCTCTCAATTTTAATCTTGAACCTCCTCCAGTTCTGCACTAACACTTTAAAAATAATAAGGTCAGGTCTATGCAAATGACTTCTGTTCCTAACCCAGCTAATATTAAGACAGTCTGAAATGCTCAACAGCAACAGTTTCAGCCCTAAGCCATCTGCAGGCTTATTTTTAGGATTTGAAATTTTAAACTGAGTACTTTGCTAATCAAAAAAACCTTGGAGACTCTTCAATATTACTAGGTCTTGCACTTTTACCACAGAAATAGTATTGCAGTGAAGTTAAAATTTTGGGTTAACTTTCACAGGGCCTACCACTTTATTTGTAGTGTTACCATTTTTCTACAGCCCCAGATTTTAACAGTTTGAAATTGTAAATGAAACTCAGCTTTTACTTTTTAATGTCAGTTTTTTACAGACACAATTCTTGCAATGAAATCCAAATGCCAAACTCAAATAAAAACAAGACAACAAACAAGCAACCATCTCAAGACCAAAACAACAAGCCCACTCCTCAAACAAAAACAAGAATATATTTTGTGGGGTTTAAAATTGGATTAAATTTAATGAATCCATTTTTTAGGCTCCTGGTAGAAAATAGAGGAACACTTTAAGTTTTCAAATCTGTATTTTGAAATATGTTTTTAATCTTACATTTTATTTTATTCTCATTCTTATTTTGAAGTATACATTTCATTTTATTGATGTGCTTAAGGTATTTACTATATTTCCCCAGCCTTTCCTTTTCTAAGCAATTTTGATTTTTATTGCCATCTTACATTTTTATTGATTTCTCTGTTCCTCTTTCCATAAATTTTTTCAGTTTATGGTTGACTCTTTGTTCACATGACATTGGTTTATAGAGTAAAAAAGATGAGAGGTGATAACAGGGCTTTTCAGTGGTCACCTCATCTAAGCCCGTTTGCTATCTGCGCGAATAGATCACCAGCAACATATTGACTGAAGTGTTTAAGCTTCAGGAGTTTTATCTTGCTCCACTGACATTAATGGAAGTTTGCAACTGACACAGTAGATGGTGAATGAGAGTTTAGATCTGCTACTGTATTGTGCCAGTCTAAAACAGGCTTCAATTTCTTAAAATCATAATCTGCTTAATTATTTTTCTGTAGTGATTTCAACATATTTTTTACACATTCATCACAGAATTAAGGGGTTTGTCCAATTTTTTTTTTTAAAGACAAGAACTCAGTTCACAATAATCTGCATTCACCTATTTGTGGAAATTCCACAAATAATTGTCAGTACATCATTATGTTTTTTTATTAAATTTTCCAAGTATTGAAATACCTATATTTGAATTTCTGTAGGCACCTGTTTGATATGCATGTTCAGTGTGAACAGCTGTGTATGTACCCCTGAGAATAAGATCTGAGATAAGCTTTCAAGTACCCGATCATGCTTTGTTTTCTACTTATATTCCTACCTAACCACAATGTATGTTTTCTAAAAGCATGCCAGTCACTTTAAGTAACATTCCAGAAAAACAAACATTACTTGAGTGTCTGTAGAAATTCAGAAGGCTCATATTATACACAAGAAATCCAACAAGGAGGTAGTATATGTCTAGAAGTCAATATATCAATATAATCTACATATTTCAGGTACTCTAACACTTTTAGAGTCAAATTAAAAAAAAAAAGAAAAGAGAGAAGAATTTAAATTTATGCCTACTTCAGCCCTTGTATCTTTCTTCCCTACAAAATACTAATAGCTAAATAATCACTTAATGGGATTTAATTACTAAAAGTCCTGTGGCATTTGACGAAATAGAAGGGTTTTGTCTCTTTTATTTCTACTACCCACTGACAAGAGATGTTTATGATAGTCACAGAAACTAATGCTCAATAGGATAGGAAAATTGGTATAGACAGAAATATACACATAGAAGAAATTTTAAATACATAGAGGAGAAGATGTGTTTACAGTTAAGAAGCATTAGACTGTGATGTACTCCATAAGTTGACATATTAAATATGGTATAAAGTTTTCCAGGTTCAAGTGAGCACTAATACAGTTATGTGTCTTTTATCATTTCATGGCTTTCTGAAAAAGCTACCACTGATCTGGAGAAAAATCATTCTTAAAACATGCATTCTTTACCACCAGTATATCTTCCTCCTCCCCTTGGCAATAATATGTTGGTTTCCAGTATGATCTCTTCATCTATTCATCCTCCTAGTGAACAATGGGGAAAATTATTAATCTTGCTCTCAACTGAACATTCTTTAATAAATTACCTTTTCTGTCTCTTAGAAGCACTAGGTTTTCATTCATTGAATTCTTGATGTTCATATACTTGAAATATTACTAATTATTTAATGTAACCACTTGAGTAATTATCTTTTTCTCCTCCTTTTGGCTTTCTTAGCATATTTTAACATCTTTTGCCTTGTTTCAATGTCTTAACCTTTCTTCAGCAAGGCAGCTCATCTCTTCTGCTGCCTTAATTTCTTGATCATTTTTGTAGTGGATCATATTTATATTATGAAATATGTTTTCCTTATAACCATATACTCTACTTTTTCAATTAGGTTATGCAGCTGTTATTTTCTTTGGAATGTACAGCTCTGAGAGAGGAGGAAATATGGACTTTAAAAATTGATGTGTCCTCATATATGGTTATAGCATTAATTTTACCTTTTAGATTAAGAAGCATATTTCCCAAAATTTTAAATATATGAATTGATATAAAAATGAACTTTATAAATAAACTTTATAAATTAGATTGACATACACTAGGAGAAAACAAATAGAGTCAAGTGCCCAGTAACACAGATGTACCAAATCCAGAATAAGAACATACATACTACCACAACACAAGCAAAGACAAATCAAAATATATATATGAGTGAACTGAAACTAATAATGTTGCTCCAATACATCTTCATTCTCACAAACAAAGAGAGATTGTCTTACGTTAGCCGTTAAAGTTAATATTTTTTTAGGGGTTTTCATATATCAATAAGTAATTATTTTTTACTACTACTTGGTTTTATTACTTTATTTTATTATTAGTTTTATTGGACATGTGCAAGGATACAGATCCCTTCTGCTTTGGGACTCATGTTCAATAAAAGGAAAAAGGTCAAGACATCATGAAAAAATGTGCTGATCTGGATGACTCTTGCAGCTGGTCATATCTTTTCTAAAAAAGCAAACGAGTCGTTTCTATATTTAGAGGCTTCGAATAATTTTTTTCCTGTTTTTCAGCAATTTATTTTTCCTAGACCTCTATTTTTCTTTTAGTTGAAAACAGCAGACTGTATTCTAGTTGTTACATATTGACCTAAAATATGACATTTTTGTCTGCTTTTTATTTGATTTGAATCCTGCAGTTCACCTGATTGTGATTTTACCTTTCATAGTTTTTTGTTGAATATACTCAATGAAAAACTTTCAGTTTATCACCTATTGAGAGCTCAGATAACAATTGTTGTGTACTGCAAGAATGGGAGCTGGTTTTGGAGCTAACATTTGCAATTGTGTTTATGGCTTCCTATTTTTCCTATTATCGTAGCGGATTGTTGTTTGGTCTCTCATTCATTAAAACACCCTCTGCTAAACATTTTTGTTGCTTGTCCGCCAAGTTGCAGGATTGGGAGAACTCAACCTGAGTTGAGTTGCAGGATTGGGAGAACTCAACTGAGAAAGACTCAGTTTGTTTTAAGCTGAAAAAAAAAAAAAAAGGAGATTAAATGTAATCACATAGCTTTTTAATTACTGTCAGAAAGTTAAAATTCTGGATATGTTACAAGTATTGTTCATTTCTGAATGAACAATATTCATTGTCTCCCCTGAATTTTTTTGTATGTTTTCCGTATTTGATGGGGTTGGTTTGAAACATTTTAACCAACCTTTTTATAGTGGAAGGAATCTGAACAGAGAAATTATACTTGTATTGTTTAGTTGTTACACTTCTGCTTCACTCCCTTCTACATTATTTCTGGGGTTTTTTCTACCTATTACATCATTACTTCAGAGGAAAATAACTGGAGGATATGTTCTCCTTTTAATCTTCCTTTGCCATGTAACAAGAGAGTGGTTAGAGACTGGGCAAGGAAGAACAAAGAAGATATTGTAACAGTAGG
Source organism: Pseudopipra pipra (assembly GCF_036250125.1). Classification (NCBI taxonomy): domain Eukaryota; kingdom Metazoa; phylum Chordata; class Aves; order Passeriformes; family Pipridae; genus Pseudopipra; species Pseudopipra pipra. The sequence continues at coordinate 143,266,586 of NC_087549.1, read as the reverse complement.
AAAGTCATATTCAGATTCCTAAACACACAGAGAGAATCTGGCCAAGACTTTACTAATATTTTCCATCACTTTTTATTGACCTCAGCTCTGAATCAGAAAACTCCACCTGGATTTACTGTCCGCAATGTATCCCAAAATAAACATTGCCAGTTACCACATACTCAAGGGATTCCCTTACCTTTGTAAGAGGAAACAAAAGCGAGAGTAAGTGAAGAAGAATTTATGTGGTGCTGTAAATCTTCTGTTCCCAAAATCTGGAATCCTCACTATGACATTACAGCCATGGTTACTGGTTGCCCAGTAACCCTAAGGCAATGGTAACTCTCTAGGCAGAGTTGCATTAGTTTTGTCTGAATCTTAGTTACGTTGACACTTTCTAACCCATTAGATCCTGTGTTTTAGCCAAAGTCTATAGCAGGAGTAGGTAGATGTCTACACAGCTCCAGAAAAAGAAGGGGAATTTCTTGAGGAGTTCGCTGATATAACACTAAAGTTCAATCTGAGCAGGTTCCTTGGCAATGATTCTATTTTATGATTCAGGCGACAGAAGTGCAACTGAGGAGGCATTCAAAGCCCACATTGAGAAGACATAGTCAAATAAAGGCCAAACCAGATCTAACTTCTTTAGGCTCTCCAACGGAGTAACAAACAGATACGGAGGTGAATGGCATGTAGATAAGTGAAATTCTACTTAATGCCTGGCCTGATCATCTAGATTTCCTCCTTGAGCTTTCTGTTCTTAAAGTCAGTCTTTGGGAAACCTATGTGATTAGAAATACTCTGAATGCACTTTAACTGCATTACACTGCCAATCTTTTGTATAAAAGCCATTTGTTTAGGGAGCTCAAATTAGAGTAAAAAATTGCAAATTTGAGTCAAATGGGAAATCAGAGCTTTTCTCCTAGATTACCTAGGAAAGAAATTGTATCTTCTCTTCTGAGGAAGATATAAAATATGTTTCAAAACAGTCTTGCCTCAGTTTTTCAGGCTATGTAGTTTTCATAGCAAAGTTGAGAATATGAAGATACCAGCGTTTCAGAAACTCTCAGTACAAGATATATACCATGAATTCAGAAGTAGATTCTGGTGTTAATCAGGGCCAGCCCTGGGACCAAAAGTCTCATCAAATCACAAAAGAGATTCAGCTCCAAAGATCTTGATAAACCTTGGAACCAGGTTAACAGAAACTGCATGATGTTTAAAAATAAAACTGCAAAGTTCTGTACATAGGGAATAGCAAACCCATGGAATAGTAGATGCTGGGAAGACTAAGAAATAACCTTGTGGAAAATGTTTCCATCATAGTCCTTATGGAGAAGAATCTCCTAAGCAACAGAAGAGACAGGTAGCCTTACCTGCCTCATCTGATTGCAATGGGGCTTTACAATGAAAATAAAAAAACATTGCTTTAGCTTCTCAGCCAGACTGGGCAAGGCTCAGTATAGAACATCCTGTACTCAGTATAGAACATTTGTACTTCATAGGCATGTGTTCATACTTGTTTAAGTATCACTTGCCAGTAAGTGGAGTACCTCCAATAGAGGTCAGAAAGCAAAATTTCTCCCAATTCCAACTTCCATCACCTAGTTCTTGGAATCTTCTACTAAGAGCTTGTGAGACAGAGATTTAAATCTCTAAGTGTGCAGAGATAATGTACATACTCAGTACATTTATGTATATGCAATGAAGTTGAATGTCTCTTAGTTCCTCCTGCTGGGCATATTTCATTTTGCATGAGATAAATTTTTATTCAGAGAGCAAGTAAGAGTGACCCTCTCAGCCTAATGATTTCCATTTGTGATATGAAAAGCTGTGGTCCTTTCTGCTCTCAAAAGTCATTCCAAGAAAAAGTTAACATTCTTAGAAGGAGAACCTGAGAGCACACTTAAAAATATGCTACGGCACAGCAAAGAAGACACAGTTCTGGGGGAAAGTAGAGAAATAAAATCCATCATTCAGAAAAGGCACTGAATCTTAGCTCTCCTTCACCTAAATTTATTCCTTCCATTCTGAACTGCTTCATCAGAGAGTGACACCACTCACTGCTTCTGGCCCATTTGCAAATGCAACCTAAACATGCAGAAACTTTTTCTGAAATTCAAAAAATTTAGTCCACATTTTTCCAGTCAACTCTAACTGCATTTCACTACCAAATGTCACAGCATGCTACTTGAACAGCCTTGTTTTATGAAGGAAAAAAGTGGAGCCATTATGCTTTAGCAACCTCAGGAACTGGAATGCAAAAGGAAAGTAATTTTTGTGCCTCTCCATGAAAGCTACATGGTACAGACTGCCAGTGTCATTCAACACACAGTCTGTAAGTGTGCCAACATTCAGATTGACAAGAATCAGCATTTAGCAGTCCGATTAATATCTTATAGTGGCAGGGAAGGGGTTAAAAGGGGCCCAGTACAAGTATTCCTCCTTCAGCCATACTAGTAGCAACTCTGGGTCAGAGATGATCTCCTGCGAATTGCCAATGACTTCCTTTTTTATTCTCTCTATGTTCATCTTTGGGGTATGGAGATTATTTTCACCTCAGAGGGTATCAGTCGTTACAGCCACACAGTACACTAATCTAAATATTTCTACAGAAGTAAAATATACTTCCATTTATAACACTTTGCCAGTATAACTAGGGATTTCAAAGTAGTATTTTATCAAAACACACACATTTAATATTTGTTCTCTTAGCTAACTCACTGAATGAAGGCAACACTTTTCTTTTCTTCTTCTTTTTCTGTGCTGAATGTTGCCTAGCAATATATTACACTGACTTTGAACGAATCTGTAATAGTAAATATTATGGTTTCTTCTAATATTTTACCTATGAAAATAAACTGCATAGAATGGAGTTCACATAAAAGATACCAGGGTCAAAGACCATTGGAGTAGGCATTGTACATCCATTACAATATACTACCCATAGGCAGTGATTATTTATTGGAATATGTTGTGAGTCATGGCAATTCATAACACTATGGTCGCTGGAAAATTCCATTTTCCACTCTGAGTCAACATTATATACATGTTGATTGAGTGAGAAACAAATGTATCCCAGCAGTTACAGGAGAGTTGTTTCCTTTCTTTCTTAAAATTGAGAGATACTTATTATTTCCAGGAAAATAAATAAGGTCATGTGGAATGAAGCATTTACAATTCTTGGCAGGGTACTTAAAATGAATAAGACTGTACATGAAAGCTTGTTTGACTGTCTATTTAGTTTCATTTTAAAGACTTCAGTCTTATCATTCATGATTTATGCACAACATGTACTGCCACTTGCTGGTCTCTTCTATAAATACCTTCATAATTTGAATTAAGATAATCTGTTATCTGTGCTTGGTAGATGTATTACAGTTTTGTACTCACTTAAAGTTCCACCAAACCATAAAGCCTTTTTGCATTTTAGATTTAGCTAAAAATATTCACCCATTAAAATAGCAATCATCATTAAAATTAGTTCCCTGATTCTACTGATTAATTTCGAAGCAATACGCAAGGTTTCTGAAAATTTACAATTAAACATATTTTTAGACAAAACCTAACAATTTTTTAAGAGTCTAGAGAAGCAATTACCTGGCATAAAATCTACAGGACAGAATTAGAGGGAAGAGGAAGTAATTTGAAATAAATATATATGTTAATATATATACACGTCATAGGAACATTGCCAGAGGCAACAAAGTGGTGTTGCTAGAAAAGTTTTAAATTAGTATAATTGAGACCTTTCCACTTCTCTCCAGACGAATGTGAATCCTTCTATAAAGGCAGCAGATTGTTTCTTTGAGAATATACAGTTTCTGGTTAAACAAGTCTCAAACTTTTTATCTTCTATCACCTCTGTAGTCTCACTGAGACAAATGCAAGCAGTTGGCTTACGAGATGCAAGATAAGGGTTTATAATTACATTCTGGTAAATGGGCATTTTTAGTCACATGAGTAATTTGAATCTTAAGTTCACTTTTGGCTGTTGCTAAAGGGGAGGGAATAACCTGTTTTTCAAATCTGTGAGACAGAGAACAAAAAGTGGTGGAGTCAAGTTGCAGTAAGAACTATATCTTATGTCTGTGAGGATATGCTAAATCACTGGCACAGAATGCTCAGAGAATTTGTGGAAATACCATCACTGGAGATCTTTAAGGTAAGTTAGGTAGTAAAAGATCATAGCTCAATGCCTTTATTCAGTCTGAATAATAAACAGTCTGAAAATCATTTAAGAACTATGTAATATTTTTCCACATAAAGCCATAGACCATCTTGTATCTTTCTTCAATGTTCATCTCCATTTACAGTCAGAAAAAGTTGACATTATTAAAATTATTTTTAATTTTCCTATTTTCTTTGATTTGTTTACCTAAGTCTATGAGTAGGGCTTGGATAACTTTTGAATTTTCTCATGGACCATTTCTCATGTCCTGAGGTCCATCAGTTGGTAGCTACTGGACTAGAAAACCTCCTGATGGTCTCTGCCTTCTTGTTTGCCACAAGTAGCTTCTAAAAGATCATCTTTCTGTTTACCATTTAAATTATGCTTAAAAGTCAACTGCAATAATACAAATTCTAATTTTAAGTTTGAAAACAAGCCAAAGTCTATAACTGTCAAGTACTGCCATAGTTTAGGAAATATTAACATAGATGCAACCTTAAACTTTAGCGCATTTTAAAACTCTTTTAACACTAGGGTGATACTCAGAGTAAGACACAATGGTATATATTTTTAAATTGGGGATTGCCATCATCCTTAGATGATGGGGAAAGGGGAAGCTCTGCACAGGCCAACAGACAGGTTTTTTGTGACAGGAAAGAACAATATGTCTCTTTAAGTGTAAATGGAGCCCATTGCCTTCTCTTAAATAACCTATGTACCAGGAAATAATTTAATCTGTTTATCACCTTCTTTAATTCTTTTATGACTTTATTGCTTATGAACATTGGACATCTTACAGTAAACCCTGATTTCCAGCAGCAGAGCAAATGAAAAAAAAGCAAGCTGCAAGCTCCACTAGAAGCGTAACGGGGCCTGTGAACAAGTATTTGTTGACAAGTTTGTGAGTCAAGGAATTAAATACTGTTCAGCTGACAGTAACTTCAGATGCAGTCATAAAGTATTGGTGATGGACTTATACTGCAAATAATAGCAGGCTGCAGGCTGTCACAGGTGGCCGCTGGACAGTAACCACTCCTGAAATGCCAACGTTGAACCTTTTAAATGAAGAGCGGTGGTAGATTTTTTTGAAAGCGTGGAGCAATGGGAAGGTGGAACTTGTGACAGACTGTTTTGATGTGTCAGGGCAAGACAGAAATAATTAACTGGGACCTACCTGTCTGCACAGTACAAAGGAGTGCATTGTGCAGAACTCACAGCTCCCTCTTTGTCCTTTTGAGCATTGCATGGACAAACAGGGGTGACTGAAACTCTGAGAAACAGCTCCAAACCTTTATGAAGCCAACAGACCCATAATCATCTCCTTGATTTGGCTCAGATCCTCTGTGCATCCACTCAGTAAACCTCTCCTGAACCTTCAGAACAAGCAAAATACAGATCTGGTTAGTACCTGCCTCAGGTCCCAGCACACTACGTAATGAAATTTGGCTTCCCCTTTGTTTCACATTTTGTAACAAGGACCAGCATATAATAAACTTGCAAGAATTTCTGGCTCCATTCTTTCACTATCCAGCATACTAAGCATATCCTGTCCATTCCTCACTCTGTTCCCCTACAAGCTTTCCCTGATGCGCATCCTCATATTTAGCAGACAAAGGAGATCAATACAGCTGAAACATTTTTTTACTCATCAGTCAAAAAGATGGAAGGGTCTCGTGGGCTACATTGCTATTTCAGTTTATGGAAAAGACAACAAAATTGCCCCTCTCTTTGTAAGGGAAGGAGCTTTGGTCTGCTCACAGCTCTCTGTCACCATGTTTCTATGCAGGGAAGCCAAAGGCAGCATTACTGTCTCCTGCATGACCACACGTGGTGAGGGCTTATAATTAATATGATTTGAGCAGACTGTGAAGTGATGTATTAACGCAAAAATTACTGTCAAAGACACACTTCTGGCTGAGAATGGTTAGTACATTGTCCTAGCCATTTGAATAAGAAAGAAAACTCTAACTATTCCATCAGACTTCCGCCACATAAGAGTGATGCTACTGGTTTAAGCAACTGCCTGTGTTCCCACTGCAGCTGAAGGAAAGGGAGTATGTTTTTCCCCACTTATATAACACCCACTTTGGTACTAGATAAATCACTTACTAGAGATGTCTACTTCTTTCCAAAGATAATATGGGCTCCTGGAAGACAAGGTTGGAGAAGGGCCCTACATTTTAGACGGTGCAAGTTAAGTCAAATGAATTCTGCCAACAGGCTGCTGCTGCTATAAATCACAGCATGCTTGTGCCCAGTCCCATACTGACATAGCTCTCTTGAAGCAGCTGTAAGAAGTGACAGCTGCCTGGCAAGATACTAGACTTAAATGTGAGCAAATAAGAAGTGAGATGCAGTGATTTTGGGCTTGGAAGAAAAAAGAGGAAAATAAAAATCATCCATTTTATGCAGTATATTATATCCTTTATGGTTCAAAGAAACATTTGTGTGACATCCCCTACAGAGGGTAAATTTCAAATAGGTTATCTCAAGATGATTTTCAGACATGTAGCAAAACTGTTCTAGTATTCATCTGAAATGAAATACTGCCCCTCTCTTTTATTACTTCTGAAAAAAAACCAACCAAACCTGAAACCAGTTAATAAACAGAAATTTTCTTACAAGATTTTGCTTGCTTCTAAGCATCAAAAATAAGGAAAATTGTTATTTCATTAAGATTTCATGGTTATCTGCTTCAAATCCTGGACAAAAAAGAAAAATAGAGGTAGTGTTGGGGTTGAGGGATTGAAGCTTCTGAACAGATTAAGGATATAGATTTGGGTAAAACATTTTTGGATTTGTGACAAGTTTTATGTCTGCTTTTTATGGTTTCTTTCCCCATTCATAATTCCCTTTTTATAAGCAGAAATCTTCTAAAATACCTCAAAAATGAATGGTCGCATTAGCTGTTTCTATCATGAGTGACCACTGTTATTTTTCTATTTCCTAAGGAAAGTTTGACAGTACTAATCCTTTTAAAACAAAGGAACAGCAGACCATACTCAGATGGATGCTTAAATGCCAATAATGGCTAAAAGCAATGTAAAAGCAACATTATTGGCAATGAAAAAGAACAAATGAAGAGGTTCATAGTTAAGATGTAAATAACCTTTTTGTTCTCTCTTGCTCTCTGGTGTTCAGTATTTTGTGAACGTAATTAACTAGGAATATTTGAAAATCCTGGGTGAGGGGATGTTTGTTGATCATGGGGTATTTTTTATGCCTGCCATGCTTGCAGCACTCTGAGATTCATGCTTAAATTTGCAGGAACAGGGATGACTGTCCCGTGTGATGATTAATTTAGTATTATTATTAATTTGGGAAGCATTTAATTAAACTTTAAAGGAACTGGTAATAAGGTATTGATAGCAACGGGTATATTCAATATTTCAATGCCTACTGATTAAGTCCCACAAAACATTACATATGTAAGGAGATAAAGATAAAACTAAATACTAATCTGTCAATAACAGCTGGTCAAGTCTATGTTGTTATTTTAGAGCTACCTTGAGATCACATTAACTAGGCTGAATTATATGAACTCTTTATATAATATTTTGTAGTACATATCAAAGCCATTTATATTATTCTTAGGTATTTAAAATAGTGTGACTGTAGGAATTGATTCCTCTCCAGGTGTTTGGATTTACAGAATCATAGTATTATATTTCTCCCCCTTTCTCTTATTGTTATACATAAAAGGAGGAATCTTGGTTCAGAAAGACTCTTTCTGGGAATGAGAAGATGATAGTCCAACTGGTGGAAATCCTGTTCCTCCTGTTCCTTCAGGAGGTATGTCTGCATCAGTTTTACACACACAACAGAAAAGGGAAAAATGAGACCTCTTGATATCTGGCAATGCAATAAAGCCTCTGAGATGTCAATCTAAAGTGTTTGCAACACAGATTATCAAGCTAATTTGAGTTTTAGGAGAATTTCCAGACTGACAGATGTAACCTTCACTAGAAAATCACTAGACACTGTGGTGAGCAAAACTAAAACTACAGACTAACTCAAAACAATATCTTCACTTTTGCAAATTATGTGAATTGTCGGAATTTATTTTAATTTCACTCTAGTAGGAGAAAACACTAAAAAAAAAAAAAAAGGAAGTATTTCAGCAGATTAGAACCAGCATTTCAGATCCAGAATAAAAAAACAAAAACAAACAAACAACAAACTCCTACACTTTTCTAAAAAATATGCTAAAAGACCTGTCATCCTGGGAGGTTTTGTTTGTTTTGTTTTTTGGTTTTGCTATTTGTTTACTTGGGTTTTTTTTATGTGTGAGCAATTGCCATTTTTTAGTAGTCAAGAAGGGAGATTTCTTAAATACAATAGCATCGTTATTATATGGGGATTTTATATTATTACATGGGTTTTTCCATGGCAACTGACATGAAAAGAAGGAGACTTGAAGTCAACAAAGAAAGATATTCCTCCAGAATACGTGAAATTAGACCTAATGTGTTAATTTCCCTTCTTTTCTGAGTTAGAAAAGGCAGAATGTTCTCTCCGCTGTTGGATACTGTTCTACAAACTCCCCCCAGGCAAGGTAACAGTAATTTTATCCGTCTAACCGCTGTTAGATGGATATATAAGCAAAATATAAGAACAATCAATAAAATAAAAATGTAACACAGCCACAAAATGCATTATATAGAGAATTACATAAAATTATAGAAAATATTAAATAACTTTTTTTTATCAGTGTCTCATTATGCATTTAAGTGGTTGAACCTATGGACCTTTATTCCCATCTCCATTCCTTAGAACATAGTTAACATTTTTCATCCTTTTCCAACAGGAGTGAATTAAAAGACATACCCATTTCTGAAAGCACTTACATATCTTTTTGATTTTAAGCTATGGTTCAGTTTATTCAGGCACTCAAAGGGGCAGAATGGTACTGAGGGGGATTTTCTGAAACATGAGCTGTCTCCCAGGAAGATATTAATGAACATCAGTTTTAATTTTTAGCTACATAAACATATCAGAATCATAGAATCATTGAATCAGCTGGGTTGGAAGGGACCTCTGAGATCATCATGTCCAACCCTTCATCCAACACTGCCGCAGTTACGAGACTATGGCACTGAGTGCCTCATCATCTTAAAAATCTCCAGGGACAGGGAATCCACCACTTCCCTGGGCAGCCCATTCCAGTGCCTGATTACCCTCTCTGCAAAGAATTTCTTCCTAATATCTAACCTAAATCTCCCCAGGCAGAGTTTAAGACCATGCCCTCTTGTCTTACTGATAGTTGCCTGGGAGAAGAGACCAACCCCCACCTGGCTACAACCTCCTTTCAGGGAGTTGTAGTGAGTGATGAGGTCTCACCTGAGCCTCCTCTTCTCCAGGCTGAACAACCCCAGCTCCCTCAGCCTCTCCTCACAGGACTTGTGCTCAAGTCCCTTCACCAGCCTTGTTGCCCTCCTCTGGACCTGCTCCAGCACCTCAATGTCCTTCCTGAACTGAGGGACCCAGAACTGGACACAGCACTCCAGGTGTGGCCTCACCAGTGTGAGTACAGGGGAAGAACCACTTCCTTGGTCCTGTTGGCTACACTGTTCCTGATCCAGGCCAGGATGCCATTTGCCTTCTTGGCCACCTGGGCACACTGCTGGCTCACGTTCAGCTTCCTATCAATCCAACAGGTCCCTCTCTGCCTGGCTGCTCTCCAGCCACTCTGTCTCCAGCCTGTAGCACTGCAGGAGGTTGTTGTGGCCAAAGTGCAGGACCCGGCACTTGGCCTTGTTGAACCTCATCCCACTGGAATCAGCCCAACTCTTCAGCCTATCCAGGTCCCTCTGCGGAGCCCTCTTGCCTGCCAGTTATCGACACCCTCCAGCTTAGTGTCATCTGCAAATTTGCTGATGATGGACTCAATCCCCTCATCTAAATCATCAATAAAGATATTAAACAGGATTGGACCCAACACTGATCCCTGGGGGACACCACTAGTGACCAGCTGCCAACGGGATGCAGCCCCGTTCACCACCACTCTCTGAATCCATCCAGTCCCTAACCCTGGAGAGAGTGCTCTTGTCCAAGCCATGGACTGCCAGCTTTTTCAGGAGTGTGCTGTGGGAGATGATGTCAAAGGGTTTGCTGAAGAAGATCCTCTGCTTTTTGTAAAGTATTTTGATGTTCTTATGAACTTTCAGATTCACAGTTCTGTGAGAAGTCAACTGTATCAGAATCTGTGTTGCTGATTGCAAAGTCTGAGTGAGACCAACAACTCCAATGCATGTGAAGTCACACAAACAGTGCTATTGAAAGCAACAAAATTGAAACAAATGCCCCAAGGCAAAAACCAAGACTAAAGTCTTCCTGAAGCCAGGAGTGTTCTGGGAAAGCATACTCTCTTATCAATGTCTTTATAGCACTAAAATTCATCTGTCAGTTTGAGACAAATTTTACTTCTACTTGCTTTAACCCCTAAGTAAATGACTGTCCAAAGAACTTGTACCTGACCAATACCCAAACTTCTTAAATATTTTTAAGCAGCATTTTTCAGTCCTGAACACGAAAACATTTCCCCTCATTTCTCCATGATAATCTTTCAATTTAAAACACATCTTTATCACAAAAGTTTTTTCAACTAAAAAGGAATGACTGCTGCATTTTAGTCTACTGTTATTCTTGAGGTTTGATGATAGCAGCACTGCTCTTAGTGCCAGTGGACTTTCATAAAATTAGTAGCTGGTAATCCCTCTTATGCTTTATTATTTACATGTGCCAAGTGCTGCAGTCTGGAGCACACCAGGCTTCCATTGCAGTGAAAAACTCTCATAAAATATTCCAGCAAGTTTTATTTTCTGAGAAAGTTATTCAACTTGGCTCCATTCCTTACAAAGTTTGTAGAGTCCAAATTACATAAAAAAGCACATGCTGAATAGATGTCATGCAGAAAAAAGTTTTCTTGAGATTAATATATTAAAAAGAATAAACACAAAAACATGCAGTAAGAAACAATGTTTAAATAAGGTCATACTACTAAGTAGTGAACAGATTTGATGTTTATCTCTTGGAATTCAGAAATCAGTTTCCACTCTTTCTATTACTTCTCCTAACAACTTTCTGTCTCTGGGAAGATTTTCAAAGAGAGAGCTGTCTGTAATTGATTGGTCTTATTAACAGCAACATGAAATGCCCAGCAGAACTCTTTTATTTCAGGGTTATTAGTCTAGTATGGAGGAATTCCTTCTCGCAGTCTAACACGCGTATGCTGGCAAAAAAAATTTGCTGTTGGAGCAGAAAAGCTGTGCAGATATCAGGTTACCATATGGGGAAAATGAGAAGATGAACTGTTACTATGGGAGAAATTCTGCTAATGCTAATCTTATTGCTGTGAGCTTACTTGGCAATAGTGTAAGTGTATCCAGAAGACCAGGCAAATCCTCACTTGTGGACAAGTAAGGAATTTCTCCAGCTGAACAAACTGTAGGTAAGTGAACTACAGCCTGTCTGAGGCATGTGCATGTGAGACCAACCTTGTAACCCAGGAGGGTTTTTCTCACCTGATACCCTTGCTGAATCTCTGCTAAAGTTTCCCTTTTCCTTGGATTTGCCGTTTAGGCTGTCTCGGAAATAAAAAAGAAACTGTAAAGTGCAACACCAACTTTCTCCTTTGCTGTTGTTTCTACCTTTACATCCATCTGGCTCTCAGAAACAACCTCATTCTTCCATATTCCCGGAGGTGAATGGATCCATCTGTTTGATAGGAGGGTGAGTCAGCATGAGAGCTTGGTATCTGTACGAAGGACCCTTAGAAATAGATATGAAAAAAACCAGATCATGTTTGCAGATTATATTACATTTCATTATTATAGCAAAGGAAAATGTCTCCATTTCTTTCAAACATACATCTATGTATTTTTATGCTGATAATTTTGGTTTTATCTCAGTACTTCTGCCACCGCAGGTATCATTTGATGTATATGACATTTTCCTTCAAAACCCATATGGATGTACCTTGGAGATACCGATTTTTACCTTGGAACGGTTTTGCATTTAAAAAGTTTCATTGAGCCCTGGAAAATATATATGTTGTTCCTTTGCTTGTGATGTAGTTTAAAGCCATCTGCAAATACCATTCCTCAGGTGACCCATGAGCAAAGCACCAGTGTTAAAATCTGCCAGGGAGAGTCACCAAGAAAAGGGACACAACTTTCACAATCACTACTGTCCATCAGTTCTGGAAGCTCCTTAGTTGGCTGGAAGACAACCTCACTGGATAAAGGCCCTGGGAGAGCTATAGTGCTCTTTTTGGCAAGCGAGTACCACCTGTGATTTTACAGCAACAGACATCTCAACTGTATCCACTTTACTTCACAGTGGAGAGAAATGAAGTTGCTATTATCTGAAAACAAACAGACCTGAAATATGCAATTCTATGTAAACCATGCAGTTATTTTGCATCTTTAGTATCTGGCTGGATTTACTGCCTAGCTATTTATCTGTTTATTTCCACTATTTATATTTGGCTGTGCTCTGTCCAGGACTGACAGAAGAAGTTAATTTTGGCTACTGGATGTAGAGATAGGTGCCAAACCATGAATTTTCTGTTAACGGTAATGCCAGCTTGACAGATACATACATGGGTCTTTGTTAAATTTGAATTTCCAAAGTGTGTCCAGGACTCTTCCTTCCTATTATGCAGTCACTTAGCTGAATTAATCTATTCTAATTCAACTTTCAAACACTTTTGTTAGAAAGCAATTTATCTGTGAGTGGGCTATCTCCTAACTACTCAATTCATTGCAACTTTCTAAATAGACTTCTACTTATGCCTTTAAGTAAGAGAGGGCTAAAGTAGAGGGTTACAGGTCTGATCCAATGCAAGGAAAATGCCAGGTTTATTTATATCTGTAGTCAAACAATTAGTCTTTAAATAATTTGCCTGGTGACAGACAAAGCCACTTACAGAAACAGCAATATGTTTCTGGAAGGCATTGGCTCCCTGCACGATGACTGCTGTAGCTTTCCACTCCTTTCCACTTGACATGTGCCCCACACACAGAACACGTGTTTCTTTCAAGCACTGGATAGAACAGCACAGAAATTGCCAAGAAGAAACGCTGCTGGAATAGACTGGTCAAATCAGGAGAAAGCACTAAGAAGCAGCAAACTGTCTAATTTTTTTTTCCTTTTATCCTCATTAGACAGCTGACATTGTTTACATACTCTAGCCAGATGCAGTCAAACTCATTTGGTTATTTTCATAGTGAGAAGTGTCTATTTAATGCTGATTTAATGCTATTTAGGATGATATTTAACATTCCACTCAACATGACAGTCATACAATGTCATTACATTCCAAAGCAACAGTATTTACTTAAAGACTGTGAGCAGTTAAGGAGAAAGAAGAGCAATTTCAGTTGCTGGGTCTACACATAATCTCTAGAACAAACAACAGCCCATTATTAACAGTAAGATTAAAACACTCGCTTTCTATTTTATCCCATGAAAGGTAAAAATGCAATATGTACAGAAGAGGATCTAGAAGTTTGGATTAGCAAAATATCAGCATATAATGAGCTGTACACCACAGCGTTAAAACGTTGATGTCAAACTCTGAACACATGAGACAGTTCCTAGAAGCAAATTAGCTCTTTTACCTACAAACTTACACAAAATGAATCAGAGCTACATTTGTTGTACTTTCATTTACCTTTCCAGACACAGCACGTTTCTTTTTCACATTTTCAAATGCACAGCCTCGTCCTCTGTATGCTGCTGTCATGGTATGATTTGCTCCAGGTTTGTGCCTCAAGCTTCATCTCTCTGTCCATGCGTGCACGGCCTCACTATGGATTTCAAAGGAACAGTTATTTCTTTTTTTCTTTCTCAAATATGAACACCATCACTTAATAGCAATGCCAAGATTTAATTTTCACTCCTTTGAATAGCTTTGTATGCATGACTACTTTGTGGGTTTGCTGCTTTTTTTTTTTCTGAAGGAAAATAGATGAAAATTGCAACCATTGTATGTATATACTTGTATATGGGTGTACATGTTTGTATATGTACAGATATACCAATACCTGTGAGCCAGCAGAAGGTTGGAGGTCAGTGATTGTACTTTACAGCTGTGGGTTGGGGCTTTTGTAATTAATAAGTTTGGGACACACTGTACTCTGGGCAAGAGAGGAAAAGAATCCTTTTGCTAATGTCTGGTTAATGGATTGCTCACAGGTGAAAAAACAAGGACTTATAAAATGAAGGGATTGAAATTTTTCAGTATTTTTTTCCCTACCATGTGTTTCTCAGAGTTTGAGATGCCTGGGTAAACACACACACACACACACAAATTCCTGTAATATTTGACCCATATAACCAGGACTCTGTTCCAGTCCAGCCCAACGTAGTCACAGTTTTTCCTGATAACTACTGTACAAGCTGTGTGCCTGGTACGCTAACGGGGAAACTGTCCAAACTGGGAATAGATGACTGCCAGTCAAATGAAGATAATTAATGTCACAGAGAATGAGGCAGAGATTAACAAAGAAGTCAGCCAGTTGGATCCCATCCTAGTGTTTACTAATGACAAAGGCTTTGCTGCATCTTGGACATTTTATTTTATTTTATTTTTTCCCACCAGAACAACCCAATTCTCCAGGTTGTTGTTCCTGTCTGCTAAGATAGGTTTGCACAATTACTCCATGCTGATTAGGGCTGTGTGCTCCCCTGTCTTCCTGATTTATTTGGACAGATCCTTCAACATTTATATCATCAGTAGGGATTTTCACGTTCTGGTTTAGAATGGCTTCTTTTCTACTAGTGTTCCTTCTTTAAAAGTGTGATAGGACACCAGAAAACTATGTGCTCCAAGGGAAACAGAATAAAATACTTGTACCTTTTTTTATTATTTTTTCTGTTTTGACATTCAACATCTTCTTGCTTCCAGACTTGGGCTCATGTTCAGCTCAAGAAAACATTGACAGTTAGAAAGGAGGTTAAAGCATGTGCTTAATATTAGGCATATCTTTAATTCCTTTGAGAATTCAAAATTGAAAATGTGTTTAAGTATCTTCCTGATTAGGATACTAATACTCTCTTTTCATTTTGATTTCTGCAGCCAAACTTTGCCTGCACCCAAGGCATCATTTGTACTCATTTCCATACTACTCTTTAAATATTAGTATTTCTAGATTTACCCAGAGAGGCACAAGCGTATGAGAAACAGAGCGGCTCAATTTTTTTTTTTAGATTTCAATGGATAGTATATGTGATAATATGTTAAAGTTATTTTATTATCTATTGATTTATTTTTATTATGGGATAGAGATGAAAAAGGTTTTTAACTTAGTGCAAAAAATACTTTGTGAATTACATTATTCATCAGAAAATTCCTCACACTACCAGAAGGAAAATGATCCTATGAAAATTGATATGGTTTTTGTAAGATTACAGCAATTACAGAAAGAGTTCAGTTTTGAGTACTCAAAGGTTAAGATTCATCCTGGAGTCACTGGTAAAAGCCTCAGGAAACTTCTTGTTCAGATTATTTAACCAGAAAATCTATTTTTAAATATGGGTGCATTTGTTTGAAAACATGACTGAAATCTCTGTCTCAGACAGACAGATGCTTTGAGTGGGATTCACCTGACTCATGAAAAATCTAACTGTAGATGTCTAATAACAGTGGGTGAAATAAATTTATTCCCATAGTCTACTGAGCCAGATTTTAAGTATACTAGATTTTTATAATTTCGACAAAATTTGCTTAAGAAAAGGAGAGTGTAATCCAGCCTGGGGATACTCAGGCTCTAGGAAGAATTACAGACACAAAAAAGTGACTTTTAGTGCCATTTTTTCTTTTTTTATGATTTTTACACAATGGTGCTTTTCTATGTTTTTCACTTAGATATTACTTCAGTTTGGGAGTTCTGTTTATATGGCTTCAACCTTGTATATCTGAACTAAATATATGGACTCCCTCTTTACTCAGGAGTACTGAGGGGCAGATCTGAACAGGGATACCTGTCCTGCTGTGCTACATGTTGCATGTCTAACATAGAAAAGATGCTCAACTTCTACCCTGAATGTCAAATAATATAGACTTATGTAAATAATTATCTAAATACTATTAAAAATGTCACAGATAGTAAACCTTATTTTTGAGCAGATTTGGTGATCTTTCGTTCTTTTTTGTCACTGTCATCAGTTTGAATCTGGCCTTCCCCATCTATTTTTTAAAGAGCCTGCATATCCCACCAAACACAGTGTGATCATAGTCTTTTGTCTGGCAGCTGCACTAGTGTGATTTATAAATGTTTCACTGGTATACCTGGGTTTCTGGTGAACCTGAAGGTGTGCACACTGTGTAACTAATGGCAGCAGTTTCACTTCCTCTCACTCTCTGCTGGATGCCAGCCCAGGAGCAAACAGCAACATGTGCCAAGTTTCAGGGACATGTTCCCGAGTTCAGAAATCTCTCATACACCTGTCCATTGTTATTACAATTCACAATCTCCATTTCTTCTTCCAGCTGTCCTCCACCATGCTGACATGTGCTGCTTTGTGTAGAAGACCTCAGTTAGATTTTCAGTCGCTACAGTAGAAGGCACAGCAGCAAGAGATTTATTTCAGTTTTGTATGTCTCCACGGTTTATTCTGCTCTAAGAATCTAGGCACTTTGCAACTATGATTACTTCCTCACTGTACTCAGGAAGAGAAAAAGAGTAGATAATTCTGAATCTTTTACTGAGAGTGCCTTTGGATTGGCTGTGCTGGTTAGTAGTGTATTGCTTATTTTGAAGAAAGAGGAAAGTGGATTCTGATCCTGCACATGTTTTCAGTGGTCATGAAGACTATTCTCTTTATTATTAACCCAAGACAAACTTATACCATTCAGTAGGAGAAGAAGGAAACCAGGGAAATATTAGTGTTGCCTGACTCTAGAGAGGTAGGGTTCTTCTGATTTAAGCCAGAACCTCTAATTTAGGAGTCTGTATTTCTCCACTGACTATATAATGGACCCAAGTTACTATTTGTGGCACTTAGGTGCTTAAAAATAGTTAGAGATCTGCTCTCCACCAAATTATACAATTGATTTACGTCCAGTAACAACAGAGCTCTAACAGAAGCTCTAGCTAGTTAACCCTTTGGTTATAAACATGCTGCTCCACCTGCACTTATACTCCACTGAAATTCCATGGGAGGTATATGCAGGAAGAAGAACAGTGAATTCTCGTTCACAGAAAAAACATCACTGGAAAACAGTGAAGCAACTAGTCTATCTCGGAATTTTTACTGCAGTGCTGGAGTAAAATTACTTTAAGATTTATAGATCAAAATTGGTGGTAGTTCATTATCATTTTATTTGGATTTCTTTCCTTACCTGCTATTTTGATGCTCTGCATGCATATCTATATATCTTATTCCATAAGTTTATTTTAGCAGAGTTTGGAAAGTCAGTGTTGTTGCCCAGCACAGACAGGGGACACTAAAACCAAGTGCAATTTGGAAGAGAAGGAGAGACACAAGAGTTGTTATTATCTTTTCAGTTTAAAACCTTTGAAATTGTTCACATACGGGGAAAGCGTGGAGGTGAATTCTCCAAAACAAGCATTAGGCTGTGTACCAGATAACAGGATTAACCCGTGATTTCAGCTTTGGCTTTCTACCAGGCACAAAAGCTTCAAATCTTATGAAAGATGGCAAAGAAAGCATGTCCTGCCTCTGTGTCACAGGACCGAGGGGAGCAGGTTAACAGGCTAGAGCTTTCTCCCAAAGAAGCAATGCCTCAGTGCTGCGAAGATTACTGGATTTTCATGATGAGAGGAGATCTTATAATCATTTCATCTGTGAGGTGAGCATGCTATTTGTATAGCACAGACAGCAGCATTTCACTTGGGAATGCTCACACCACTCCAGGAAGGGAGTAGAGGTGTGGGTGATGGAGAAGCCATCCCAAGGTGTCCAGGTACCCAGGGAAAAGGCAGCACCTGAGCAAAGGTGTTTCATTCTCTGCATCACCACATGCTCCAGGTATACCCTCCTACTAGATATTGTCTATATTTAAGAAATAGAGGTAATGCTTTTGTAAGCAAAGAACATGCTAAAGCATTTCATTCCTCTGTGGAGGGGCGACTTGTACACATTTTTCATCACCGTGAAAACTTTGTGCGTTTTTCTTGTTTGGTTTTGTCTACCTTCCTTTTCCAGCCACCAAAATTTGTCTCTTCCACTTGGAAATTCATACTAGGAGAGAGATAAGAGTGAGTTTGACTTTTAAGTAGTATGACCCAGAGGTGTAATGTTGACTCCTATTTTTATTTTTATTAGTTTTTGCTTGATCAAGAGAAAAATATGCACATTGAAAACAACTCAGAAAAGTGTTTTGTCCATAGTTTACATAGGGATGGATGCCTTCTGCTTCTCAAATTCCAGGCTTCCTTAATGTTAGCATCTGGGAAAACAGTCGCTCTTACATCTACCTAAAGCAGACTTGTTGTTGCCTGTCACTCAACACCGTATATTCTTTATTACATTAACATATCAAAAGTAAGTAGTCTTCCTCATTTGTGTTAGGTGTCTCAGATCCATGAAACTCTTTCTTCCTAATTGCTTATTAGTGATGTGCTGCTATTTTTTTTATTTTAATTTGTTAATAACTACAACAAGCATCAAAATATAATTCTTAGAGCTAATGACATAAACATTTAATAACACAAACATTTTCTATTTCTTTGCACATGGTAAGTGGGCTGTGCAATATAACACTGATTAACTGCTGGTGGACCATGAAGAAAACTAACAAAGAACCTCTAGTCACTTAAACCCTACTTAGAAAACTTAAATGAGAATACTCTGTTGGACTCTTTGTATAAGAAAGATTTTTAGTAGAGTGAAGCAGTATAACTACCTTAACACACTGTGAAATACCATAAATTTCATAATGCATATTTATGTGTCCTCTGAGGCTGATATGGGAAAGGAGAGGAAGACTGGTGATATCTGAGCAATGCTATCAAAAGGTGTTATCCCTGCAAAGGGCATGTGTTTCAAGTACACATGGGGTTGCTTGAGGAGAGCTATATTTGATTCTCCTGTGTAGAACAAAACATAATGCTTCAAGCTGCTAAGACACTGAAATTGCTTTTTTGTGTATGTGTGTGTGTAGGAGAAAGTATCTGTGATTTTAAGTGCTTTTTAATTAGCAGACTGGGCTAAAAAGGAAAAAAAAACACTGGAGGAAATCAGACCATTTTACTTGATACAAAGTGTTTTCTCTCTGGTTTACATACTTTACAGGAAGTTTAACTGAAGTGAATCAAAAAAAAAGGAAAACAGGAGCAATGGAGAAAAAAATCCTCACTAAAATAAAAAACAATTTGGTTTTCATCAAAGAAAAATCAATTCAGATTTGTTTTTTTTCTTTTTTCCCCCTCCTTTTCTCATTTTCGTGAGAAAGCCAGGTGAATTAAAGTGCTATAGTTCAGATCAAACCAAAACAACATTTTGTTCCAATTTCCATCTTGGTCATGTGTCAGAAGCTGTTCATCACTTATAGTGCATAGTAATTCTTCCACACCTGTGTAGCACACTGGGATCCAGGATTTCTCTCGTCAGCCCTGGAGAACTTGCCTGCCCCATGCAGCAGTTTGTGGGAACGGGCTCCCCAGCTGCCTTGGCAGCAGGATGGGCAGTGTGGGGTTTAAGATAAGGAGCTCTTCTAAGCAGCAGGTTACCATCAGCATGGTGTTTTACTGTTTTTTCAGATTTCTCAGCTGCAGTTAGGGCTTGTCTTCCCCCCTTGCCTCAGGCCAGCAGCACCTCCTGGGGGGGGAAGCACATGGTCTTGTGCCAGGGCAGGGTGCAGCAGCTGCCCCAATGCACTGCCTCTCTCTCTCCTGACATCTGTTTGCATTCAAGCTGGATACTCTTCTCTTTTCCTGAAATGCTGTTTACTTGGATGTAGAGACAAGCTGTCTGTGACCAAACTGAAGGCCATATTTACCTGAGACAGTCTGATTTCTATTCTGTGTACCCCCATGTCATGAGCATGCATTGCCCTGATTCAACACCTGAGAAGAAGGTCTTATACTTCAGTTCACAGAGCATCAAACTAAGGAATGGGGTTTTTCTTGCTCTTCAACTAAAAGCTAATACAGTATCTGTGACTTTTTAAAGCAATGATTTGTGTTGTGACTCCTGCTCAAAACAACCAAATATTAAGCATTATCCCTTCCACATCCCTTTCCCTTTGCCACATTCTCTACACATGTAATACATATTTGATATTTGTGATGAAGAAATTAAGAGCTTGAGAAAGAAAGAATAATAATAAAAAAAAAAGTAGTGGAGCTCAGTGTTAGACATCTGTTTTAATCCTGCAAAGTACCTCAATCCTGGTCCACAAGATTTCTATCATTTCAATTCTGGTACCCTTTTGAAGTGAGGCTGATAACTGTATAAAATTCCATGTAACTTCCTTGAGTTTTGTAAACATGTACTAGAGTTAGGTGACCAATTTCATTCCCAGTGATGACCTAGGACAAAATGAAAACACCAAAATATTTAAGTGTGGAAGGACTGTGCATTAATCCTCCACGGCTCTTATCTGCCCCTACAGATACCTACTATTTGATACAATAAAGATTCAAGGATCCCAATAAGGAGCATTACAAATGGAGAATGTGGAAGAAAGACTATCTGGATTCAAATAGATAAAATGTTCCATTACAAATTACAATACACATCTGCTACAATAATTTGTGTCAATCAAATCGTCCTAAAGAAAACAGTCAATATCAAATAAGACTCTGTAGTCAATGGGCCATAGTAATTTCTGGTGTTGTTCCACTGAGGTTAATAGAGTTGGAAGGGGAATAAATAAATAAAACATAATAGGGAAAGAGTATGTCATCTGGAAAATAAATGGAGGAAATAGAGGGAAAATGCTAATCTAGCACATCCAGGGTTTCAATTTCTCCTCTGCTATCTGCACTATCTAATGAGCAGCTGCATGAAGTTATCACTGGTTTTCGGGAAAACAGAATCCTATTTCAGAGCAGCGCACAGGTCTGAGCATTACTAGAGCTCTAAAAGGCTCTCTTCCAGTTCATTAATTTCCCTTGATCTTACTGTCCATTCCTTACTTAATAGATTCCTCCTTCCTTCTGTAAAAGGAATGGTGACCCAGGGAAATATTTCTCTTTAATGCACCCTGTGGCTTAGTTTTTTCAGGCATTTCCTGTTCTCCCAAGGAAAATATTTCCCATAGACCTTATACTCATACTACAATAACATATTCCCTTATGAGCTCTGAATCATCATCCTTTAAGCATACATTTTCTGATCTCTTTGTTCTGCTTTCCCATAGACTGATGAAGAGACTGTAAGTCCAAAGTTTACCTTCTTTTATTTTTTTAAAGTTTTTCTATAGATTCAGCCAAAATTGAATAGATTTCCTTATATTTTATTCTCTGACATCCTACCCTATCTAGTTATTTCTTTTTTATCCTGTGACATTGTTCTTTTAAATAAAAACAGAACTGATACCATTTGTGTAACTATATATATACATACATACAAAATTCAGACTTTATATGTCTAATTAGTCCATATTTTTGTCTGGTTTATTATTCTCTATTTCTGTATAATTATTGTTATATAGTTATGCATATACAAATATGCATACATGCTCAAGTAAAATAGGGATAAGAACAGAGTATTCTCCAAAGAAGGGTACTCAGGTCTTATGATTTGGAGATTACTCAAAGTAGAATATATAAATTATCCCATTTGACTAAATTACAAAATTTAATAAAGCAACAAGTGATGTTGCTGAAATGTTTGATAAAATTAACAAGGAAATTTCAGCTCTGGAAGAATTCTACAAAAACGTCCAGCCCCTGGATGTGAAATTCCAAAAATGACTTTTGATTTCAGAGGTATTCAGTTCTAACAGAATGTTTCTAAAGCCTGAGAGAAAAGGGAGATGTGACAGATGTACTGCAAATCTGACACTGTGAAGGCTGTTCACCCCAGATGCTGCAGAGGCATGAAATGCAGCATCTACAGCTCAGCTGCTCCTCTGGTGACTCTTGTAAACAATACAGAGGAATATGCATTTCTCTTTTAGGGAGCAATCCATCTGACCTAGCGTAACTACCTACCTTATGGTGAGATCAATTTAGCCTTAACTCTTATTGACTATATTTTGTAGGTCTCTGTTGGCTTTAAAGAAATCCACGTTGACCAGCTCAGATTTAATAAAGCGAATCCAAACACCAAGTTATTATTCCAGTCTGTCTCATACGTGGAAGAATTATTTTGTAGTAAAAATTGAAATTAAAGGCAGTATGGTCTGCCTAGGCAGTGCAGGGAACAAGTCTGATGATTCATTATGTGGTTTTCTCATCTGAATCAGCCTTGACTACATGGTTAGGGAATGTTGTGATGACGGTAGCATTATTTTTAGTTTAATTTTAATCATATATGTTAAACATATCTTTCCAAATTCATGGGACAACATTCATGTAGAAGCAGTGATACTAACAGAAGTGACCTGGTGAAACTTTGTCGGAGTTTTAAACAACAAAATAATATTTTCTCGCTCTATCTTGGATGGATATAACATGGCATACACCTCCTGTCCTAAGCTAATACTTTTCATTGTGCAAAAATCCAACAGTCTTTCAGAAGTTAAAAGCTCTGTGAGATTTTAAGTGCTAAACTTTGCATAATTCGCGATTTCAGGAAATTTCACCACTGATGTCTGAAATTTATGCTATTTTCATCTGGTCTTAAAAAAATAATTCTGAAAAACAACTACCTCCACTTCTCTATCCCCACCCCAATGACAATTTAGATCTGAAATTTGAGAAACAATATTTTTTTTTTTACAAAGCAGTTTAGTACATTCAAATATGACAAACCTGATCTCGAGAGATTCCAGTTTAAAACCAAGATGAATTTTATAATCAAACCAATCTCTGAGACAGTTGGAGAGTTGGGCTGGTCTGAATTATGTCTGTATTCAGTAGGCGCACAAGTTTTCCCCTCTCCAAAATAAGTCACATTACATTACGAACATTAGCACAGAGGCAACAACTGGCAGATGCCCCTTCATACAACAGTTATAAATCAGTCCTACATTGGATTTTCCTGCTGAAGTTAATTCTGTCAAGGAGTTTTGCCAATCAGTACACAGTAAAACAGGAGCCAAGACAGCATAACATCCATTTCTGCATTATTTGCCTTTTTTATTCTAATACTGATTCCTCCAGCACTTCCCTTTTGCAGAAGGAGGAAGTTAGAGTTTTGAAAAGCTGTATCTCAGATTTTCTGTTTCTAGTTTCATTTCTGAGGTAGCTCTGGTTGTGATTTCTCTTTGCTGCATAGCCCACACCCACTCATGTTGATCTTTTCCAGAAGAGCTGCACCGTCATAGCTTCACTGCTGCCATATGAAATGGCATTATACTGGTGAGGATGCACCAGGCATTGGAAGCTGGAACTGTGGCACATTTCTTCACTTACCATCAAGGGATTGTGTGACTGGGTAAGGATTATACAGTCTTCAGTGATTAAAGACCCTCTTATTTCTCAGCTACACGCAGATAAGTACAAACAGAAAAGCAAAAGAAATTTTTTTAAAAAATGAAGACATAAGAAACTGAAGTCTCTGTACACATTAATACTGCACTCTCATAGTCTCAGGTCACATTGTAATTTGAGGGTCCAATTATTACTTTTTACCCTTTCTAGGTTCATTTCTGATTAGCCACACTAACATCACAAAAAGACACTGTCTTGCTTGAACAAAAATGAAGATGCACAATTAGCATTCTTTTCTGTTGAAATCAGAGAGGTTTTATACTTAGGCCTGACAAATGCATACAGCATCCTGTCCAGAAACATCACTTTAATGAAAACTACAAAACTTAATTTTTCTCACCGAGTTAATTATTGACTAAATATTTCTTAAACACGTAGTTTAAGAAATTAAAATATAATTCTTACTTTCAAGACTAATTTTCTTTAAATTCACACCATTGCTTATGATCACATTGTCGTGGCTATGTTGCAGTTGCAACAGAGGATTGCATACCATTACTAACTATTCCACCAAGCAACTCAAACATGCTACATTATCTAACCCAAATTGTTGGGTTTTTCTTCTTTTTTTTTTTTTTAACCAACAAACATTAGTGTGGCAACCTCTGGGTAATAAGATGCTTTCTATGTTGTAATGGTCTTACAGTGCAGTTCACATCTAGGGAAGAGGGACAGCAACAAAGCCTGCTGCATGGCTGTGCTCCTGTCTCCAGTAATACCAGGAGGACCTGAATTTTTGATCCTTCTTTTGGATACTTTTCTGCTAGTGTTTGAGAAAACCCTCTCAGGAATTCATCATACACTTTTCAACACTTATGGGAAGGAAAACTTTACCATACCCAGAGAAAGCTTACAGTTGTGGAATAATGTGTGAAGCCATTTTGGCTTCTCTAATGCAGGTGAGACCTTTTCATTCTTTGAAAATCAGAAATATCCAAAAATCTCACTACCTGAGCCACATGAACACATAGACAACACTGATATGTCACCTTTGAAGCATACTTCTGTACCTTAGGGGAAAATATGGAATCCAGTGTTTCTACTAAATTGAATTACTGTGTATATATTTCCTTCTAAACAGTTAAGGCAGAACAAAGCACATTTGATCTGCTTGTGTAAGGAAAATTAACTTGTTTTGTAAAAATCTGCTCCTTTCCAGAAAGGAATGGAAAGACCACATCGTTTAATAAAGTTATTTTTGCAGTCAGTGTTACTTTTGTACTTCCCAAGAAGTACTCATAACAGCCAGATCCAGATAACCTGGAGTTTGAGTCACACGTGCAATTTTTAGGGAGAGGGAGATTTGATTGTCCTTCTCCACCCCTCATGCTTTACAGTAAAAGCTGAAAGGATCTCGCAAGCTCTGCTTTTCACGTAACCTAAATTGAAACGAGTGTGTGACACAGGAGAAGGTTACAGTTTATTTTGAACCTACTGTGTCATTCAAGCTTGGCCTGAGGCTTACCATGTAACCAGTGGTCTTGGCAGTAAGTCAGTCACAGTGTCAGCTTTTTAGGTCAGAGAGGTCTTGCTCAAGTATCTAAATGCAATCAACATTTCAAAGAACCAACACTGACTAATCCCCACTTTTTTCTCAGCCACACTTTCATTCAGTTAATTAACTTTATTTTCCTTTGACTTTTTTTGCAGACAGCAGAAAACTATTTAAACAAAGTCCTCTACCAAGTAGGGTTATTGATCTTAAAAGGGAAAGGAAATTGCTTAGCATTTTCTGCAAAGGACTTCAAAAAGGAACAACTGAAGGAAAGCACGGAGTTAATTGTATTCTTTCAAAGCCAACACTAACATCTTTCAACTTTCTTATCATTTTAGGAGAGCTGGGAAGCTCTAATTATTAGCTGCGAGCCAAACACTGATTATATATATATTTTTTTAACATATAAGCAACAACCTCCAGCTCTTCGTTTTACCTTCCCAGCCAGCACACAGCTGCACAGCCAGGCCATTCTCTGGACATCAGACAAGACAGGGGGCACAGCTTCCCCAGCCCCAGCCAGGAGCTGGTGGTCACCCACAGCTCGGTCTCTCTTGCTGGGCAAGACCTGATGGTCTCCAAATGCTGTGCTGACTGCAAAGGAGGCTGTAAGAAATCCCAGATGCTGGCACTAGGGTAAACAAATCTCACTTTGGTTGGTTCAACTCTCTGTTCTCTCTTGGCCCTAATAGCATCAGCTGTAATTTTTTAATTTTAATATTTTTTTTAGAGAAGACTGATTTTAGCTCTAGTGGTCACATTCATAAACACATCAGAACACTCAAGAGGTACTGCTACTCCCTATGTAATGTTAATAGTAAAGTGGATTTCAGTGTCTCAGGACATTCCTCATTAGTTTGTGATTAGCTACAAATAAAGCAAACTGAGGGTGGAGGGGTTTAAAGGGAGACACCGTATTTTGATTTCATAATTTAAAATACTTGCACCATTTTTGAAGTTTTCTTACACTGTATGTTGCTGAAATACCTTGTTTAAATAAGTAAATAAAAACATTAGTCTTATCTTTGGAGCAGATTACTTTCAAATACCTATAAAAGCTTTTCCTTTCATGTTTTTAGAACCAGTTCCCCAAGGACAAGCAGTAAATGTTTTCTTTCACCTTCTGACTGAGGTTTATTTACTTATTTAACTGTCTATTCACCACAATTGCTCATGGAGAGCTCATGTAATGCTGAATATAGTAGTGTTGTATTTTGGTTTATCTCAGTTCCATTTGAATTAGGTAGAGACACAATAAACAAAATAGGCAGTGACAGAAATAGAGTGTCTCGTGAAAGAACATTTTCAGTGCTTACTCAGTGAAATAAGAGGCAATGGGTAGAAACTGATGCACAGGAAATTCTACCTGAATATAAGGAAAAATTTTACTGTGCAAGTGACCGAGTACTGGAACAGATTGCCCATAGAGGTTGTGGATTCCCTCACTGGAGATATTCAAGAACCATTTGGACCCAATCCTGTGCACTGTACTCTAGGATAAGCCTGTTTGAGCTGGGAGTTTGGATCACATGACCCACTGTGGTCCCTTCTGACCCATTCTGCGATTCTGTGAAATCTTGACAGAGTGGAAAGGTATAGGAAACATGAAGTGTTTCCAAAAGAATAGTGCATAGCTTTAAGTGATATATTATCAAATATTATATGTGAATTTTAAGTGCTCAAGATTCAGTTTTGAACTAAAAGCCAGGCAAAGAATGAGTATATCAGGTTGTCTTGTATTCAGAGGGCAAAATTCACTTAGAAGGATGCTGCCCAATTGATCAGGAGTTTTCAGAGTTACTGACTTGAGAAAGGCAGAAGAAGCTAAAATGAGCAACAATGGAGGCAAATTTAACTTCTAACCACAGTGAGATTCCCTAAAAACAGAAAACAGTGAACACCGGAAACTCCCCAGAAGGTTTTAAAGGTGACTAAAGAAATGTCTTTCACATAACAAAAGTCTCTCTGAAGGGCTTCACACGTATTTCATGAATATAAGCATAGATTGCAGATACAAATAAAATAATAAAACACATTTTGAAAGAACAGTTTTATGTTTTTGAAATAAATTTCCATCCATGTAATGTGTGTAGCTTATTTCCCTTCATTAGTTTGCTTTCTAACTTTAACATACTTGAATACTGCTGTCTTGTACAACCAGATAAATGTTGCTGATTTCAGGGGAGTGCTCTGACATGGTCAGTTAATACTAAACTAGAGACTGAACTCAAGCAATGGTTTTCCTTTGCTTTGTGTGAACTTAGAGAAGATAGAACTGCCTTAACACATGCTGTGCTTATAATATAGAAACATTTTCGTAAGAGTTTTTTGGTTTGGATTTTCTCTGTTTTTCTTCATTATTAAATGTAAACTCAATACCCACTGCTTATGTTGAGGGAGCTCTTGATATAAAACACCATGCATGCACCAAAATGTGAAAGCATTTTCAAGATTCTTTTTCCCCTCCCTAGTTATTATATTGTTTATAAATTATATTTGGCCAGAACAGTATAAACAAATATCATGCTAGTGCTCAGCCCTGATTCCCATTCAAAGGATCTGTTATGTTTACATAAATGTACATATAAATGTGTGTATATCAATAGCTTCATGTAAATATATATTATTGCTTCTTACAAACTACTAATTAATAGCAGTTTGTGTTAACAGCCACTATACAGGGATATTTTTCAGAAGTGTTTCTGGAACTAACTTGCAACAGCTTTAATTCTGTGTGATAGTTCCTAAACTACTGAAGGTAATTACAGGATGCAATAGCTCATATCTCTGCAGTTCCGTTACAAAGTATCAAGGATTCTTGAAACATTATCATCATAACAGTGCAGCTTTTAACATAAGTTAATTTACTTTACTTGAGAAGATTTACAGCTGAAACACAGAAGTATGGAATGATAAGTTTGGCAGGTCCTGGACAGCTCACCTCATCCATCCCTCTGGCCATCAAGAGAAACTTTTATAACTTTTCCTTAAGAATTTAGTGTAATAGAAGTTCTCAAAGTGCCATGGGCACTGCTAGTGCTTTGCTTACATTAGACGCTATTCCTGAGATCTAAAACAGGTCCTTCTGAAATTTAATTTCATGTATTTCTTACTGGGTTTGCCTTGCAAAGTGAGAATAAATTCTTCCAGTCTTCTGTAGCAGAATGTTATGTATTCAGTACTCAGACCCTAAACCCCAACTGTGGTGGTGCCTTCCCCACCTCCCCCCTCAGGCCACACTGTGATCTCAGAAATGCTCATTAGACCTGGGTCTTTATGAACAGCACCTGGGCTCAGCTTCTCTTGAGCTTATCAGAAACCCTGCTCTCAGGAACCACTGCTGTCTATTGAGCTTCTCTTTTTTTTTTAATGAACAGCCTGGGAAACTTATCTTTCTTGCTTGAATGATAACTCAAGTGGAATAACATTTTTGTTATCAAATGTTCAAAGAAAGTTACCTACCTGAATTGCAGTCAGGATGGAAAATTAATATGACTAAAGCCAACTCTCTTGCGACCCTATAAACAGAAGTCCTAAGTGAGACCCTTTGAGCTCTCCTGGACCACAATGGGTTGCAACCAACATGTCCCTCTGAGTGGGATGCCTCTCAGAACTCAGAAAACTCTCTAGTTTGTTATACTTGTATGACCACCACCAAATGATGACAGAGCCTGGGCTGATAACTCCAGTCCTCGAGGATAAACCTTTCACCCACTGAGAAGATGCAAAGGCATCCAACCTGAGTACTTCACTGGTCTTGAGGGGAATTTTTCACAACCATATACCTTGTACATATTTCTTTAGTTCTGTGTGCTTGTGAGTCTGAATATGCTACAGCAAACATTCCTAGATTCTTAATTACTTTACATTTGTAAATAAATTGGGCCTATAAGTGGGTTACAGTTGTGCTATAGTCAATTCTATAGAACCTTTTGTTAAATTGTTTACCTTAAGCTGTCTATTAAGTGCTATTAAACCTTTAGGCCTCAACGGGATCAGTTTAGAAAGGGGGTCTACTCTGAACTCTGTGACTCAAGGGGAGGGACTCCCTTATTCCATTTTATCCTTACCTTTTTCTATCCTTACCCTTCCCTTCTCCTTATCCTACTATAGATAACTTTTGTGTGGATTTTGGTTTTAGACTGATTTATTTCAGATTTCATTTGCTTTTTCTCTCTGTGCTTTAACCATCTAGTAAGTAGCAGAGCGAACCTTGCCAACTCGCTTTCACTTTTATACTAAACCTGCTTTTGCCAATACATTTGCCAGCGATTCTTTAAGTGACCTAAAACACTCATTTGCTACGCTAACTCCCTCAACCTCCCTTCATTCAATGCCGGTTCTTCCCAGTATTTCTCCAACTTGCTGTTCAGCTCTGGCTTGTCTCTGCACCTCACCTGGAGGGTGGTGTCCAAATCAGTGCTTGGATTTCAGATGAGGCCTCCCCGGTGCCAAACAAAACCCAAGGATTACTGTGTGTTTCCTACAGCCGGTCGGAAGCCTGGTTTGGGTGCTGACATGGCTGTTCCACTTCCAGTTCCAGAATTGTTTCATTCCCTTGGCTATCTCTGATTGTTGCCATGTTGCAGAGAAGGCAAAATCCCTTTCGTGCTTTTTCCATTAATCTGAGTGGAAAAGGGATTTGGGACCTCAGTTCTCCAAATCTTATGACCACAATCCTTAATGGAACTGAAATTCCAGGCAAAAATTAAAATAAAATCACTCCTGGTCTCCCACCTCCAAAACCTCAGAAAGGTTTGTACCACAAGTACCACAACCCAGATATATAATTTTGAAAGAAAATGAAAAGAATATTACACTTTTAGGAGCCTCAGAAGAGGAGTTGTCAGTATCATCTCTATCTGGCCTGTCCATGTGTGTGTGTGTCAGTTAGAGATTCAAGCTAAATTTTTTTTCTTTTCCAAGCCTAACACAGTGAATGATTGCTATTAAATATTTATTCCTATTCTTCTGCTGCAATGTGGCTCTAGAACTTGTTTAGAGCATACTAGCTAGCCTCTGAAAGAAATATAAGGTCATTATAGCTATTTCTGTGATCTTTGATGCGAGGAGGTGACATAATTTACCCCAGAGGTGATTTTCACCTCACGCTACCCTGAGAGTTTAATGGAGCTATTATTCATATACTACGAACAGAGAGCTGAGGCTTAGATAAACTTCAATGTTGTCAACTTTATAAACTTATTTTAGATCCCCTATTTAAAGCACACACTCTCAGGAAAAACAACACATTTTACAACACTTTTCAAACACAACTGACTTCATTTGCAGCTGTGAGTGCTCAGTTTTGGAAAACCTGGCCCCATATGACCCAAACTGAGCAGTCAGAAAATGAGCAATGTACAGTAGTGGCTACTGGTGAAAAATTTGATTTAAGCGAATTGCTTGTCTCCATCAGAAAAGTCATTGATGCCAAGACGTGTATTCTCACAGCATTCAATTGTCTTAATGATTAAACCATCCTTTCTCAACATTTCTCTTGCTACATTTACTACACAACTTTGGACTTCTCTGTGTAATAGGCAAGAAGCCAATTTGCAACACACTGATTTCCTACATGATCCTAATTCATTCCTAAGCTGCTGTTTGCCATTGTACTGGAGGAAGCAGGTTCTTAGAAAAAAAAATGCAATGCAGTTAAATCATAAAGATAGGTCTGTATGGGGAAATCTGGCAATCTAGCATTGGGTTTATCTAATTTCTCAGTTTTTTCACACAGTTTTAGGTATCTAAATCTGAACAAGTCCGTTGGGCTCTCTCATAGTTGGTGGGGAGAAGTCTAACTTGTCCAGCAGTCTATTCAGGAATGTCAAAATGCTTGATTCCCTCCGCATGCTCTAAAAGCAAAGTTGCTCAAACTTAGTTATTTGAACTTAGACACAAAGCATTTATACACCCATCAACTCCCAGTTGCTCTCTCTGTTTCCCTGTTTAAATTCCTCTCTCCATCTCTGTGCTTTCTCCTGTTCAGGTGTCTTTGCCCAGCTCTTACTTGAATTAGCTGCCATCTCTAACTTTTTTGTAAACCTCCTGAGAACCCTGTGAGCAATCTCCTCAAGTGTCAACCCATTTTACCACCCCCTCTGAAAACAGGAAGGAGTTCAAATACTGTTGTCCTACAGACATCCAGATCTCTATGGCCTTTGGGCAATGAGAACATTTTTGGATCACGCACTTCCCGAGACCTCTCAGGATCACAGGGTCAGTTTATTCCAGATGTTCATTTTTCATCTAGATAGTAAAAATCCTGCCCCTGAAAGAAAAGTAGTCTACCAACCTATCTTTGATTATCACATGATGGGAACCTTACAACCACTTTACTTTTTTTAAAGTTATTTTTTACAAGGGGAAAAAAAAATGTATTTTCCCATAATGCTATCCTGTGCAACAGGTGAATATTTTTTTAATGACCAAAATGTAATGATGCCTAAAAGAAAATTCAGGGAGAAAAATCTCCAAAGCAATTTAGTTTTGAAGGTGAGACAAGGAAAGGATTTTAACTTGTGCCCAGACATAAGATTACAAGACGCACACACCCCTCTGTCTCAGACGTTACAATTTATAATATTGTCTGTTCAATCTCAGGTTTTGTCCACCCACTGGCTTTTACTCTGGACCACCCTCGATCACACCCCTTGGGAATTGGGGCTGAGGTCTTTAGACCATCTCTTCATCAATCTTCATCTTCTTCAGAGTACAAGGGGTACACAGTCACCTGGTTTCTGACCGTGTTCTGCGGTTTAGGCTAAGATACAAGTGTTCTCAAAATAGAATAGGCCTATCTTAGAGAGAGACTAAACATTTCTGCTGGAATTCAGGGGGTAGAATTCATATGGGGAGCATAGAATGGGGTAATAGGGTTGGAGAGTTTCTGTGCTAAGGGTAAGGGAATGAAATGCTGCTGCTTCTAAATTTACTTCTGCTATATAACTACTTATAAAGCTTATAAAAATTAGAAAAATCAAAAAAAGACCAGATGGACCTTAAGGCATCAGTAATAATGTACCTTTAGCAGAAAACTGACTTGGCCAATCTCACTCTTCACTTCACAGCGTTATTCTCGGCTGAAACTTTTCTGTTTTGCTATATCAGCTATCGGTAATAAATGATAATTAGAAGTGAAATATGTTTGCTGCAATCATCTATTCATAAGCGTCACTGAGACAGGAATAGATACAGAATTGGTACAGGATTGGTCCTAATGGAGGGTAGGGGGTTATAAGGCATTTCCTGGGATTATGACCTGTGACATGGGAACACACATGCCCTGTGCCTAATGAGGGCTGGGGGAGAGGCACGACCACAGTCCCCTCTTCCTCCTTTGCTCGCTAGTTAGCCTGTATCTCTGGGGAG
This sequence comes from Pseudopipra pipra, assembly GCF_036250125.1. Taxonomy (NCBI): domain Eukaryota; kingdom Metazoa; phylum Chordata; class Aves; order Passeriformes; family Pipridae; genus Pseudopipra; species Pseudopipra pipra. The sequence goes on along the minus strand of NC_087549.1, from coordinate 143,233,993 downwards.
AGGGGAGGAAGAGGGGAGAAGTACCTAAACAAACAAAGGAAATTTTAACCCCAGTAGACTGTACTATTTAAGGTTTTATAAAGCACTTTGAAACACTAACAAGGAAGTTCCTAAGAAAACAAATACTGTTATTGAAAATGTTGCTAAGTCAGTTGATATGGTTCTGGTTATGATCTGAAGATGCCTTGGGAAACTTAAGAAGCATGTTTGATAGAAAAGGTACAAAAGCAAGAAAAGAAATTTTATGTATAAATGGACACAAATTCTGTATGTTCTGATAAAGTATATAAAGAGGTGGTTAAAAAGATGTAGTTGTTAATTTAGTTTATTTTAAGGCAACATTTTCCAAGAAAGAGCCACTTACCACAAAAACAAAACAGCCAAAGGTGCTGAAAGTCACAGTAAAGCTGACACACTGCACATGCAGAAATTCCATAAATTTAAGATCTTTGCAGTACACAACAACCACACCTTGAGTCATACTTAGAAATGAATCAGTAGTAAATATTGAGTCCTGTGATTTTTACCGGACGAGGAAGAGAGAAAGACAGAAATAAACAGCAAATCAAATTTTCTCTTGAACGCCAAATTCTCCCCACCACACTTCTAAATTCATTAATAATTTTGGTAAAGATCTAAATAAAAGACCACTTTGACAAATCAGATTTTTTTCTTGGTTTCTTAATTCCAATATGTATTCTATAAAACTAACTCATTCAATCCCTGTAATATACAATGCATAGAACTCTACTGACATGTACCCTGTTTTATTTGTGATGGTGATTTTACTCATCTGAGGTTACAACAAGATCCTAGTACGGATTTGCAAATGCAGATGGTAATGTTGAATGCTATCTTGAATTTTATGTAACATATAAATTTCACCATAAGTAATAGAAATAAATAAAATAAAATATAAAGACAGTGTAAATGGGAGAAGGAACAGGTAAGTATCCTGAGTTTTGGTAAAAGAAATGAAAATATAAAAATTAATCTAGAGATATTCAACAGATCCTAATAAATCTGCAAGACACACAAGTGACAAAATTCAGGAGAAAAATCTCCCTTTAATATTTAGTTTTCAACAGGAAGTTCCAAATAATCTTATAAATATATGTATGTATAAATATCCTGTAAAGTTTTGTAAATAATATTTTGCTGGTTACAATAGTAATGAAAAAACTAGACAAGCTTTCATCAATTGAAAAAAAAATCACATCAACTAAAAAAAATCTCGTTCCTTTATTACAGGGGAATCTTTCTTAATTAAAGTCATTACCTTGATTGAGAAGTTTATCCATTAGGTTTTTTTCCTGAGAATATTTTTCTAGGAATAGCTGTCATTTATATTTTCCTCTGAATTACTGTGGAAAAGAGTTTGTGAGAGTTCATGTGCTTATTCACTTTTCTAAATAGTTGAAAGAGTGCTTTTAACCACATTCTTAGGCATAAGTCTTGAATATATCCATTGCTTCTAGGTCTTATCCTTTACAGGTATAAAGTTTTCTACAGCCTTAAAGAAAGCACTTAAAGAAAGCAAGTGCTTCATGCACCACTATTGCAACTAGTTGTTTATGGCAGTATTAAGAATTCTGAATATTCAGCACTAAAACTGGAATCTCTTGCATTTTTTAAAAGAGGATTTCCTGTAGTTAACCAGCTGTAGTAAATACTCTTAAAAAGACCATTCCCTCCCAGGTAGAATGCTTACATTATTTATAAGAACTGTATGTCACAAAATACGCATATAGAATGTGTTAGTGGACTACAACTTCCAGATGATATTGATAATGGCTCTGTGTATGGATAGAAAACCTGCAGACTCCATTTTTCATTTAACTCATAGATCACAGTAATCAATGTTTAATGCAATATTTTGAGAAACAACCAGTCCTGCCCAGAGCTGTATGCATAATCAATACCTAGATGTTTCTAAGGAAATTTAATATTCCAAGTCAAGGATCTTCCCGCAGAAATTCTGTGGACAGTCCTATTATTTTCACAAAGTCAATGTAAATATTTTCGGGCTGTAATCAAGAAACTCAGAGGTCTGAGATTTGCTTGAAGCTGTAACAACTTGAACTTGTTCGGTGTACCTGAGGTAGGATGTAGCAGGGTTCCTGAAAGCCACTGCAACATCTCAAATCCTTCCATTATTAATTTTAAATTGCATTTGAAACTATCTTTCAGGTTTATATCTCTGTCTTTTCTTTGATTTTCACAAAAATATTCTTCTGAGAAAACTGTAAATTGGCACATTTCCAACACATACTACTAAACAAAGTGCCTCTCTAGACTAAATCATCTTTGAATTTAAAGTCAGACATGTTGACTAAGAGTTGTTTTATTTAAATACTTTTGTAACATACATTATGAGTATAAAGCCACTATATGAGCTCTGAGTAGGGCTGTACATAAACCTTTCCTATTGTATCCTCTTTAAGATGTTAGCAGCAATCTTTGCATGAATTACAGCTTCAGTGTGTCCAGAGGAAACTGCTGCCCAGTGTGTGCCTTAACAGTTTTTCAGCTATTCCATAACCTCTCAAATACAACTCATATTTGCAGAGCTGCCTCTTTTTTTTTCTTCTATTCTAAATTGTAGTCTGGGAGAAGTAATGTAACTCAAAGTCAATGACAATACTAATTTCTGAGCTTTTTGGGTTCACACTACAGAAGCAATTTTGTAAAAATGAGCTGATTAACAACCCCACTGTTGAATTTCACTACATATGTTTCCTACGAGTCTTGCAGGGGGTTTAAAATTTAGGAAAAACATATCCTATTAGTTTTATTCATGCTAGTGTTATACATAAAACAAAACACTGAATAGTAAAAAATGTAACAAAAAGAGACCAAAACTAAACACAAAACCAAAGCAAACAAACAAAAAAGAAAATAAGGCTATTTATTTTTCACAATCAGTGATACTTTCCAAACATTTTAATAATAGAACTTTATGTGTGGGTCCAAATACTCCCCATGAGTTATTGTGACTGTATTAGTAGTTGTGTCCTAGTTTTGAAATATTTTGTATTTTTAATGAAAAAGCTTGAGTTCAGACACAATATACAATTATGGTAAATATGGTCTGTAGACTTACACATTTTTTTTAAAAGCTCTTGGCCTTGACTTGAAAATGAATGGTTATGAAAGCAGATATTTTGAGCAAAATGCCAAGTCTTTCCATTTCTTTCTTCGTTTGTAGTGAATGGCGAACTTTTTTTGGAGTGATTAGTAGCATGATGCCAATAGATTGGAATGCACAGCCTGTTAATCATCCTTTGCAAGTCTCCAAGCATTCTCTGTACAACTATTGTTGAGAATGAAAAATTATTACTCATCTACCTTGAAGACTTCACAGCTGTAATGAATGTAAAGTATCAGCTACTTCATTTCTAAGGGAATTATTTTGTGCTTATTGCAATTTATTCAAAATTAATAAAGTTATAAAGAAGTCTGGATAATAATGAATTGCACATTTTAATTTAGATTGTCCTACTAAATTCTGTCATTCCAGAAAGAGCAAATTAAAGAAATAGAAGTGTAAGAAATTAAGTGTAAGAAAAAAAGCCAACAGTATTTCTGTCTCTGTACTAAGAGTTTCCTTCATTTTGTGGGAGTGAATCAGTGACTAACAACCAACAAATCTATACTGCCTGTTGAGAAATAATATAGAAATTGAACATATTTGATATGAGTTTCCTTTTCAAGGGTCAAAGTAACCAAAGCAGGATAAATGGTCTTATCACCAGTAATAAGATGCCAAATTCACATGCGAGTTATTGAAGCAGAAGTTGTTTAACTGACAGAAACCCCAAAATTTAAAATAGGTCAGTGCCTCTTTCTTGGCTAATTTTTAATGCAATGTTTTCCAAAAACATTATATAATATTATCTAGGACAATATTGTCTCAGCTTTATCCCCAGTACGAGATATTGCTCCCATTAAACTCAAGTTGAGCTGAAGTCTTCTTTAATTTGTTTAATTGTAGAACATGAATGATCAAGTAAAATTCGTACTACAAATAAATAAAAGCCAGTCCTGTAGGTTTCAGCTTTTCTCATTGACATTTTTCTACTGTGTAATTCATTTCCAATCTAATATGTACTGCCACTAGCTCTACAGCACTATTGCTGATTAACATGACACTTGCAGCATGTCTGTCTCTTCAATTCACTGAGTTTCTGAATGAATAACAGTGACCAAATACTGAAGAAAGAGTTGTCAGGAATTTTCATTTGTCTTCAAGTAGATGTTTCCCTCACCTATCTCTAGTGAAAATATTCAACTATGCTCCCATATTTAATTAAAAAGGAAAAAATAAAGAATAATAATTTTCAGCTGAAAATTAAAGATTTTTGTCTAAAGTTTTAGATTTTGAATGGTTGTGCACTATTAAAACCACGACTATATTCCTCTGTCACATATTTTTCAGTCAGATGACATATCAGACAATGTTATCACAGCATTTTCCCCTTAGTGAGACAGTATTGTTAACACATTTTACCATAATGAACAATTCAGAGAAGGGAATGAAAATCTGATATAATTACAGTTCTATAAATGCTATTGACACCTCCGAAATAACTACTTTCTTAATAAAAAAACCCTTAGTTTTCCAACACTTGCTATTCTTATTAAAAAAAAAAAAAGACATTTCCAAAGAAATAAAAGATTCTATTGTTGTTATTCCCTGAAAAGAAACCACTTTCCACAGAAATTTTGTTAGCACACAGAGAGGTACCATTCTATTCTTGTATCTTTTGGTGTTTGAAAATATAGCATACATACATGTCCATTTTCATTAATTTAATAAACTGAATTTTCATCATAAAAGATCCTACATAAATGTATTTATTATTTTCTACTTTAAACATGTTATTTTCTTGAAAAGTATAAGTGAGGGCAGCAGAAATATCAACACATAACACGCACAAGTACCAATGGCAGAAATCATAAGTAATCTAGGCTATCATGGAAGTGACCTATTGATCAACTAGCCATAAATGTAAATTGTTTTTGTACACCACTTACCACTAACAAAAGCATCATGAAAATTAAAGATTGTCCTAACTGATTATGAATTGACATGAAGATTACATTTTTCAATACATCATTTTATTGGAACATATAATCACCCATTCTGTAGCAGATAAGAAGAAGAAATAATTTAGTTAATGCACAGAAGGGACAGGAGTGTTAGGATCAGAGAATTATGATTTTGCCATTTATGCTTGTTGTCCATTCAATACTCACTTTATAGGAGGATTCCCCTGGTATTTCATGCTCACCGTGCAATTACTGCACCTGGCAAATGGATATGAGAAAGAGAATTTCATGCCCATTGTGATTGTATTTTGTAGTTTGAAGCAGGATTCACAGTGGGAGTCAGTGAGTGGAAGGAAAGTTGAGAAGCTGCTATTTCTTCCAAAGGCAATAGAAAAGCACTGGATGAAAAAGCCAGAGAGGCAGAAGATGGGAAAAACTCACCCATTTCTACTAACAGACTCCTAGGATTACTATAATGCTGAGATAATAGACACGAGCTATTGGGAATATGCTGCACTCACAAGACGTGCTCATTAAACTCCATTAAACCTTTTGTACTTTTTTTGTCTATCAATAATGCAAATTAAATTTGCATTTCAAGTAAGATTGCCCTGAGTACACTACTTTGCCTACCCGTCTCCTTTAAACATACATCATCAAAAATCCTGGGTAAAAGGGTCCATAATTGGAATTGTCAAGTTGAATAAAACTACACTGCAGTTATTTAATTGTTATGTCCAGGCTCTGTTACTGAATTGAATACATAAAGATTATTTTGGCAGGAAAATAGTTGATTAAAATATTGCACAGTTATGCTTTGTTCTTTAGAAATATTTAGTGATGTATTGTCAAAATAAGATCTAATAGAAAGTGTTCCATAACTTATGTTTTGGCAACTTTGAAAAGGATACTAATAAAGAACTTATAAGAAACATCTTCATTTGGATTACAACTGACCACAGAACATCTCCTTATAAATTTTATGCAGTTTCGGCTTAATGTACTTCACAACGTTTGAATTACTGAGATTTTCCTGTGAGAACTCTAGCCACAAAGTAGCTAAACTTTTTGCCTCTTTCTGGCCAGAGAAATTTGACTTGTCTTCTGCACATTGGCTGATATCAAAATAAATCTGTTTGTCATTTTCAACCCTTCAGAAGACACTGTTGTTTCATCATTCAGGAAGTTTAGAGAATGAATAGGGAACTAATCCATAACCCTTTTTTTTATCTTTTTTTTTTTTTTTTTTAATTTTATTTTTTTCCAGGGAGAACATCCTAATTCTCAGATTTTGTGCAGAAGCGACTTCATCACTTCCACAGAAATTTTCTATGTATGTGGAATCCATGTAAGTATAAGTTCTGGGTTCTTCTCTTAAGGACTGAAAACCTTATTATAAGACATATTTGATGGAAGGTGGTTAATTCCACCTGATACAGTGTCCTGGTTTATAGTATTAAAGATTAAAAATGTCATTTTCCAAAAAAAAAAATAAAAGAAAAATCTGATGTATCACGTAATTGTCTAAAAGGCAGAATTTTTTTTCTTTTGGATACTAATTGTAAGGCATTTAGGGAAGAAGAATACAAAATTCAGATGCATTGAAGAATGCCTCCTCTCTTTACAAAAGCCGTGACTGGCCTGGGTTCAAACACAGATGGTGGTGTAGAATCACCATTAAGGTCAGTTACAATGCTTATGCATCAGATCTCTGTTTTCAAGTTGGCTAAAATCAAAATATGGCCTCAGCAAGCATGGCCACAAAGATAACCCTTTCCTACTGCTGATAACAGAGTATCCTTGTTTTTAAGGGATCATAAGAGTTGAGCAATTCCATGAGAGGACACTCGGTTGGGAATAATGGAGCGTGGGAAGTAAGAAGATACAAAGTTCCCTAGAGTGTTACTTTTGCACTACTTTTATTTGTTTTTCGGAACAAACTTACTGTCTTTGGAATACATCAGCTTGTTTCAGGTCCAGAATTCACAGTATTTTGCAAACTCTCCAGCTTGGAAGACCTCCTTGGGCCTGATCCCTTTCTCTTGACATCAACTTTGCTGATGCACTCACAGCCTCTTCCTGAGTAACACTTCTTTTTTTATTGTTTTAGTTTTGTTTTTCACAAGAATGGGATAGAGGAGGTTCAAGTCATTGTTTCAGATAAAAACCTTGACTTGTAGCTAACATCAGAATTGCTACATTTTCTTAAGGGTGGATACATATCTCAGCAACGGCAGTTAAATTTTGAACATTTTGAATGTTTGAACAATTTTACAAGTATACTTGTAAAATTAAGTATAACCTGTCACCTGTATCAAGTTTACAGATCTGAAAATCTTTACTTTTAGATGCTTCTTTCATTCATAGAAAAAGTTGATGGTTATTTTAAGTGGAACTTTGCAAACTTTTTCTTTTGCTAACCTCTCCACCCTTAAAACTTTTTGCATACTGAGTTTGAACAAGGACGAAACTGTGCTTCACTGGACTTTAGTCTTTCTATAGCTCTTGTTCAGCTAGAAAAAGACACTTTTAAATCTGCAGATTTCAAGGTGTAGGACATTGAAGGCAAGGCACTTGGAGTCAGCCTGTTCCAAACCTCATCAAAAACACAGGAAAGAGGTTTTCACTCAGGCCTTTTTATACCCCTAATTCTAACACAAGCATAATCCCATTGATTTTTAAGGAGCTGTTGAAATGTTTAAAATTAGGTTTGTGCTTACTCAGTTGAGGCCTATGAAGGCAGAACACATATACTGGAAGGAATTTTTCCATTAACATCAAACATTTTTTGCATCTCCCCCTCTATAAAAAGGAAAGGAAGAAAAGAATTGAGTAACGCTTAGTCTGACTTTCCTCCTGTGGTTTGCTTTGTTTTTCAGAGACATTCCAGAAATGTATTCCAGATGTTTTCAAATCCTTGTAACTGATTTTCCATACTATATATAACCTCTTCTACCATATCTGTTCTCTCTTTCCCTTTCTTTCACTGGTTACTGTCTCCCTATTTTTTTATCTTAGTTGTCTTAATATTTTTTTTACTCCAAGTTTCAGATGAGTACGTTTGTATCCTTTCAGAGGTCCAACTTAGAAAAATGCATTATCTCCTAGAAGGCATTGTTGCACACATTAATATCTCTTGCTTTGTGAAGTTATTAATTAAATAATAACATTTAGTTGCGTTAGCTTGATTTTAATAAGTGTAAAGGATATCAACATCTTGCTCTCAAAACACTAAATAGGCTTTTGAATATTAAATTGGCATTGTGTTTAGGCACACAGGCTGTCTGATAGAACACAAATTACAGTCTTATCCAGTACTCGCAATGTAAAGTGTGTCTTAAAAAGTGCCTCTTTTGTTTAGCTAATTATAAGCCAGTTGCTTAATAATTTTTTCCATAAGGTTACTTCAGCATTATTTGGTGATTTTGTTGTTGGAAAATGTTGCTGTCATGAAACAGAAAGTGGTTGTCAAGCCCTTAGAAGGAGAAAGTAATTTTAGTGAAGCCCAGGATATTTTTCCAATCATTCAGATGAACTTGGTCAACATTCCTTTCTCCACATGAACTAAACACGTGAAATTTCACCCTTCTCCTCAGGAGCTGCTGCTTGGCAATGATGTTTATTCACTCCTTCCTGAGGTTACAGTTCTGCGCTGCGGAGCTGATGGGAAACTGCCACTCTCCAGTGTTATTGCTGGAAGAAAAGCGTATGGGAACAGGCCAGAGCTCCACTGGGGGTTCCAGATGCTCACTGAGAAGAAACAGATTTTTCACAGCCCTGGAGTACCTACTCAGGACTTGTTAAAACTCTCTCTATTTAGAACAGTGATATTTTTTCTTGGTTGACTAAGTAAAAATAGCTCACAGCAGTACTTACAACAATATCTGAGCTCCCTTTTTATTTAAAAGGCAGAGAGCCAAACCTAATATAGTGTAAATCAGAACAACATTGACTTGTATCAACCAGGGATCCTGCCTATCACATTCTAACAAATGGAGATGGTAAATGTTCATCATAGACATAATGTTAAAAGCTAAAAAAAAAATGGAAGATATCACATCATCAAGCTTTTTCCTGCTACTGAGAACCACCTAAATCCTGAATACAGACCTAAGTAGTATTCTGAATGATGTGGCTCACTGGTGAGTGGTATTGACTTTCTGGAAGTCAGAGGACATTTTGCCATTGTTTACTATGTGCTTATTCTGTGAGAGAGGAAAATTATTCAGATGAGATATGAACTTCCACTAAGTTCAAAGTTCTTTGGGATTTGATTATTATTAGTTTTATTATCGCAATGGCTTATGGAGTGCTCATCTGAGATCAGGAATCCATTGGGGTAGTTCTTGTACATACATGGATCCACTGCTTCTAAAAGCTTCAAATCACTTAAAAAACACCCAACACAAAACCAAACAAACCCCAAACCCAATAACACCCAAAGCAAAAGCACAGAGAAGTATTTTTCCCAATTTACAGGTGGAAACCAGATAAAGTTATTTGCCAAAGCCTAAGAGACGGCTGTGAGGAGCTCTTTAATCACTAAACCTCCTTTATCTTCCAATTTAACCTCACACATTTTTGTAATCCAGAAGGGAATGCTTCATTATAAAATGAATCAATCCTGAGCAGTTTCAAAATAGAATAGCTTTGCCATGACTTATAAGAGGCATAGTAAATACGACTCTGTGAGGAATAGGACACCACTCTGGAAGTGTGCCACCATTATGAGTTTACTTCTGAAATAAAGAAACAAGTTGTCTTTGTTCTAGGATTGAAATATTCAAACATCAGAGCCAACATTTGTAATGTTTGGAAGCAGAGGGTGGAGAAAGGAGAGAAGGGAAAAAGAGTTTTATTTTGCAAATTCCGTTCAAATTGTGAGTTCCAGAAAACAACAAAAAAGAGTGCTTAGGTGGTAGACAGGATGTACCATGAATAACAATGTATCCTGTGGATATTTACTACCAAATCATGTTTAACTGAAAGGAAAGTGGGAGTCACCACAGCAAGCAATTCCCATCCGATTTCTTAACATGTAAATCAGGAGCACAGAAAGGCCATTTATGGGAGTCTTGCCGAGACAATGGCTTGCCCAGTGCCAAGTGGTGACATCACGCCTCACAAAGGAGAAGGAAGAGGGCTGTAAGTGCAGGCTGCCTTGCCAAGAGCTTTGTTTTGTTTCCACAGAAGAAAAAATAAAAAGAAAAAAAAAAAAAAAGAGAGAGGCAAAAAAAAAGCCAAGTAAAAATTTTTCTCAAGAATATAATGTTACAGACAGAAAAAGCACAAACTTTCAAAGAAGTTGCCATGTGACTGATGGAATGTACTTTGCAGTTCTTATGGTGATTTGAATATCACTTGTGAAAAATCAAAACTAATTTTATATTTACAGTATCCAAGCAAAATGAAAGCAAACACAAACACCCATACAGCAACACACCCTCAGAGATGAACCCAAGAAATTCCCTTTGTGGGCTATGATGCTGAGCTTTTCCCAACTGTAATGCCAACTCCAGCTGCATTTTGTAAACTAAATTCTGAAACATTGTTCCACTTGAAGTAAAGTAATGAGAAAACACATGAAAACATGGTGTTTATGTCTTCTAAGGAACCTGGAACAGTTAACTTATTACATAAAGCTCAAGATCTTTAAGAAGTTATGTCTTTACAGCACCTGTATTTACTCCTAAGTAAATTGGGATCTAAATAGCTCTTAACCTCAAGAGTCTCAGACAACTGACTTTTTTTTTTCTTGCTGATTCTTACAAAGACTGTAAATATATCAAGCCATTGGAACAGAAAAGAAAGAACTGGAAACTTTCAGGACTTCTGATTCATAGAAATGAAGGGAAAAAAAAGGTTTGTTATTGAATTTACAAGAGCCAACACTTTTGTCCTCTGTTTCTGTTATGTGGTGACTTACGTAATATAATAGCATATTAGGGAATCCCACAGCAATGATTTTCTATGCCACATACATGACATTTTAATTTGTAAGAGTGTGGACAATTACTTTAGACTGTATATTGTTCTGATATCTAGCAGTTTTGGCAGGGAAGAAACACGTAGTTTTTCCTAAATATAAACATTTGTTACCACATGACTTTAAAAAGCCCAATTCCATTTATGACTTGAATAGTTCTGACAATATAGATGTAGCAAGGCCCTCTTATGCCCCATACATTAAAGCATTTTAAAGATCTTCACTGGGTTTGTTGTGGTTCCTTTCCCAGCCAGAACGAAAATGAAATTAAACATACACAGAAGTGCATCAGAATGTTTGCCAACTGAAATTTTTATGACTTTAAAAAACCCCAACCCAAACAAAGAAAAGAAAAACAGTAACAGCAAAAAAACAACAAACAAACAACAGCAACAACAAAAACATAAAACCCCAAACCAAAACAGAAAAAAACCACCAAAACACCAAAACCTCCCTATGCTTTATATACATATTTATTATTTTGCTTGTCTGTTGTTCATTTCTCTACTAAGGTCAGGAAATACTGTGAGATGAATTGAGAACTGAACCTTTTAAAGGCTTTAGTAGAAGGCAGCTTTTGCTCAAAGCCTCCTCTGGTTAAGGAAAGCCGATACTGAGGGAGTGATCCAAAATTGCACTTAATGAGCAAAAGTGCAACTCTGGTGGAAGTCATATGTCTTCATTTTGTAGATAGACAGGCCCAAAATCATCCTTCTTGATCCACTTTAGGGCCTGAGAGGCTATCAGTGTTCACATACCCGTAGGTACCTCCATTTCACGATACTTTTCACAAAGTATCTGAGTTGGAAGGGACCCACAAGGATCATTGAGTCCAGCTCTTATGTGACTGGATGAAACCTGTGACCTTGGCATTATTAGCACCATGCTCTAACCAGATGAGCTTATCTCTTTTTTTTTCTGCTACTACTTTCACACACAAACCCTAATGACTTGATGGGTTAAGATTGAATCACATTCCTGAATCACTGATTTGGTAGATATGCTTAATACAGGCCTAAAATGTGAAGACATCACCGAGTTTGAGCCAGGGAACCTGAGAAGTCTATGCTAACTACTTAAATGGACTTTGGTCTGCAAGTTAAAGCATGTAGCACCTGTAATAGCTGAACTTATATCTCCAAAGACTAAGGAGACATCACCAGCTACCAGGCTAGGAGAAATGCAAGATCTCCTAAGACTCTCTCTTCTTGGACTCTCTCTTCAACCTTGGTCATGCAGCAAGGAGAGAACAGTTGTGGTGGGGTGTGATGCTGTAGCTTAGTAGTTGGACTCAAGATATCATCAGGGATATTGGCCTCTGCTACAAGGGAAATTCATGTGCATTTCCTTCAGTAGCCAAGGGATAAGAAGCAAAAACCACGAACACAGACATCTATCTACCAGCAGGCTGTCTTTTTCATTAAACATGGCATAGCTAAAATTAAATGTCTGATGGGAAACTACAGTTTAGCTGTGTGTTTAAGCCATTTTTAGAGAAGTGGAGGCTTTTCTATGTCACCTCAAGTCACCATTATGTCCACTTTAATGACTCAGTAGAAAATAGTATTAAACAAATGCCTTTCAAAAGATTGAAAATCAAACTCAGAGCCATATTTAATGACATTAAATTCGGGAGCAGCACCACTGAATCCAGAATAGAGACCTGTTGGTAATTTATTCAGTCTCAACCTCGAAAAGTAAGCCAAAAGTCAGAGATTTATGTTATATTTTCTAAGGACTTTTAGATTTACTAAAAGGTAAATTAAGCAACGTAAAATGATCCACTTAATCAGGGGTCCTCTGAGCAAGCCATACAGGGAAAATAATAAGATATGTGTCCCCAGTGCAGAACAGTATATTTTAAACAACAGTAGTATCCTAAGGTGGTATCCTATTCCACTCACGTGGAAGTGTCACTTCAGCCTTCCATAATGAGGAGACACATCTCCAAGAAAAGAGAGATAAACAAAATGTCTTGTTTTGAGTTATTTTGTTGTGCCTCAGATTTTTTCCCACCAAGAAGGTCTCAGCTAGCAACTAGAGCAGATTGAGATGGCTGAGCATCAGAGCATGATACAACCAGAAACAATGGATTTGTCATTGTCGGATAACAATACTCATGAAAGAAGACAGGCCTATAAAATAACACTGGGAACCTTAACAGCATGTATATATAGCAGATAAATTAGTGAGAAATGCTTCTGTGCTTATGTGTACAAAAACTTTTCTATCTTGTTTATACTTAATTGCTATTATTATTATTATTATTATTATTATTATTATTATTATTATTATTATTATTATTATTAACTGACAAAGAAAGATGGAGGAAGCTATACATTAACATTTAAGATTCTAGGAAAAAGCATTTGATACTGGTTGTAATGACATGTGGAGGCCTATGTTATGCAATGCAGAACATTTACACATTGAATTTACACATTGAATATAATGAAACCCTGTCAGATTCCATGGCTGTGAATGATTTTTGAATAGCAAAATGTGTGTGATGTAATTTCAGATTTGAACTTTCTCTGGAATCTCAAGTTCCCATGTGTATTCTTCCACCAGCTCTACTCATGAAGAAACCAACATTTTTGGAAACAGCTCTCATGGATGACTGGAAGATTTGAATCAAAGTTTGAGTATACATTTCAAAGTCTGTATATACACAAAACCATTTTCACTTGAGAACTTTGTTAAAATGAACACCAAGGTGAATAATACTTTCCATTGTCAAGGTAAAGTACGTTTGCATCCTGCACATCCCAACATCTCTCCACCATGGAATATTCATAATATTTAAAGTTTGGGTTTCAATCTCCCTAGGGATAGTATTTTCAATCCATTTATCCTTTGCTATATTTTACCTTTAAATAGTAATACTATTTCTGTATGAAACCTCTGTAGAAATGATGAAACCGAAATTGCTTTACCTGAATGTTAACTATATTGGATATTGATTTCACAGTTACACTTCAATATAGAAGACATAAATGCTCGTTTTTGAATTCAGTGAGCATAAATAGGGCCAAACACTTTGCTGAAATTTTCTGTGGAGAATCAAATCCCCAAAGTTTCTTAGCACCAGTTTTATCATTCATTCTCCTACTTCCATTTATACTAAGGTAAATTGAAATTCATTATTCTTTTTATTTTGCTAGTAATGCATGTTTATAATGTTAATGCATTTTCTGTCAAATAAAGAAAATATAAGATATTCAAAATTTAGACTTAGCGGAGTTATTTGTTTGGAAACTTTGTAGAAGGACAGTGGAAATAGAGACAGCTGAACTGCCACAAAGACATTGTTATTTGAGATTTTCCTGGACATTTGTTAGGAAACCTGTAAACAGGATACAGTGTTCTGTAAACTTAGATGCCATATTTTAAAAACTCCTGTGACATAGCTTAGTGATTTACATGGTGAAATTAAGGTTGTAAATTAAAGCAGACACAGAAGGGTAGAACAGGGTACATTAAAAATTTACATCATCTTGGAGTATTTATCTGCACACACTGTGTTTTCAGTAACTTTAAATAATTACTTTGGCAGTTACACTTTTCCTGCTGAGTATGAGGTATTTCAAACTCATTTACTGAAAGTTGTGTTTTGTGGATTTCCATAGATAATAGACATAATTCTACCTTACCAAAAATACCACCAACTGGCTGTCATGTGAGTTTCTGAAAAGCTGTAATAAATGTCTTTCATGTGTTTTCATAGGGACTTTGGGCTGAATTACAAGCTACATGTTATTTTTCTCTCTGTGACCTCGCTATTCCTCCTTGTTCAGAACTTAATAGGTGGTGACTCTGAACATCCATGGGGATTCTAAGTTTGCATGAAAGAAAACTTGCTGACACTGCTGCTTGATGGATGCTATACTCTCCTCTTGATGGGTGTTATACTGCAACACTCTCCCAAATGTGGCCCATTTCAGTATAAACAGCAAATGTGACACACACTGATGGAGGTGATCAGCAAATCATCATATCCAGTGTGCTGAGAAATATATAGGTAACTTAAGAACAATACACACTGGGGTGAAAATGCAGCATTTTAAATCTGTTCATTATTATAGAACCTATTACAACAAATATAGTGGGTAGAGTATCATTATTCATGTTTCAATGGCAAAGAAATGACAAAGTAATAAGCTGGGTAAAAAGCACCCAGAAAAACAAAGGTCTGGAAATGAGGCTCATACTTATTGAGTCTTTTCTTCATAATATTATTGACCAGACCAGGAAGTTTAAATGGAAAATTCTACGTGAAATCTGAACCCCAGATACATTTGGCTAAACCTTGACAGTGTCACAGGCAGCCAAATTTTTTCAAAGAGATTGTGTATCTCTTATTACAGTCCCTGAGGCACTTTGCTGAACATCAAGGAGAATGGGAACAACACTATAATTCCCACTTAGACGGTGACATGTGGTTACAAAAAGATCTGATGAGTGGTACCATAGCACTCCTTGACCAAAATAAAGATGAAATGGATAGTCCAATGCTAAACCATATTATCTCTTTCTGCGTTTATGGCAGACTTTTGGCTGTCATAATTCCCCACAGAGATGAGCAAAGTCAAGATTAATTAGGACATCCAAATCCACAACTTATGTGTCTGTATTAAGTGTAAAGGACAGTACAGCCACATAATGACTGTTCCTGGCCTGTAATCCTTTTGCCAAATGAACTCACCCAACCAGTTCAAGGAGACAAAGACCCATATCATATTAGTTTCTGGTTAAATCAAATTGAACTGCTATTCCATTGTACCACTGAAGAAAAGTTATCATTTCAACAAGCCTGAGTCTAATATCTTTCCTGAAGAGTAAATATATATAAATACATGTCTCTCAAAGAACAAAATGAGTGAATTAACCCCAAGCATTGATGAGATCTGCTACAGGTTGTGAACTAAGTTCCTCAAAAACTCTCTGAGAAGCTTTTTCTGATTTCCTGTCATTTTAAAAGAAATAAAAGTCTACACTCTGTATTGCTTTTTCTTTAGGTAAACACATTTTTATTCTGCCATAAAGAAATCTCCTCGTGCCATTTTTCCCTGCTGTGAACAGCAGCCTATCAAAAATATAAAACCTTAAAGGTCACATTGGAAACAAGACGTATATTACAGTTTCAGATACAAGTCTCAAAGACCTGAGAAGTGCTTCATTCAGACGCATAAAAGCTACAACAAGAAAGAAACTTCAATTTGTTGATATGAAATCTTCCTTCAACCTTCTAAATAATTATTTGAAAGAAAGGGTTTCTCTTTTAGCCTTAGCAACACAATATGCCTACCAGAAGCCAACTAAGTTTTACCAGTACAGCAAGACTTCTTCTATTTTCAAATATGAGGGAAGATTTTATAAGTTACTTTTAAGAAATGAAAGAAAAAAACTCCCCTTGGTAAAATATACAACGCTTGTATTTCCCTGTGCTTTATAAGTAGATATGGTCTCTGCGTCCCTGAGGCACAGTAATTTTTTTTAGCAATTTATTTTGTATAGATGAAGTGACTACACAGATCTACAGGTGAATTTGCATGTTTTTCACTCTCAGGTTACTATGATTTGCGTTGTTTACTAAATTAGCTGTGAAGCAACCAGCTCAGATATGTGACAGCCTCCAGCCCAGGGAGCAGAACCTCTTTGCCTCTGAGCCCATTTTGCCTATATGGTAAGCATGGCACCGTGCATTGTTTCCATTCATTGCTGAAACACCCGAGCTACAGTGAATATCAGGCTTCTGTCCTGGTTGGGCCTGGTGTGATATTCTCCCACAGAAAGAGCTGGGAAGTCCTAAAGAATAGGAGTAATAGTGTAGTTGAAACACTAGCAAGTACTTGTTGGAATTTTCGCCCACAATGTTAGAGAACAGGATCTGCTGAACAATGGATCACCCTCATATTTGCCATTTCTCTTGTCTGGAATGCCCTTCTTCTGGTGGTGTTCATGTTCATGGTGGAAATCAAACACAAAAACCTTCTCAAATCCTGTTCTACCTTAAATAGTCCACACAGATGCTGATGCTGGCAACAAGATAGGATCAGGTCCTGAAGAGATCAGCAAGATAAACAGGGCACAAGAGTTCTGTGCAAGTGACTGAAGTACTGATTATCAGAGCACTTATTTAGCTTTTATTCACTTTGGATCTCCAGTTGCAGGTTTTAGTTTTATCTTCCATCGTAACTTCCTCTCAAGCACATAAAAAATGCACAATTAGAAAAGCAACATAAATATTAAAAAAAAAAGGAAGCAACCATTATATGTATAATAATCATTATTGTATATAAATAAAACTATATATAAATATATTTATATGTATATATAAATAGTGGTTAGCCAACAGAACTTAAAACAGGGTTTATTAGGTCACTATTCCCAGGGCTGCTGTAGGTTATAGAACTCCTATCGCTATGGTGGTTTCAGAATGCTTAGACAAAATGGTGAGATGCACATGGCCAAAACCTGGGGCATGTGACAAGATTAAAAACCTTTTGGCACTTGTCTTTTTATGTGTTAATATTTACATTAACGTCAGGAATATTTGAGAGTCTAAATTAATTAAAGATTCAGGTCCTTGGGAAAAAAAAATGCTGAAAAAAGTTTTCTAGTGATTCCAACTTGTCCTTGGTGAGTCGCAGCCTAGCACCTTTTATCCAACTTGGATTAATGAAACTATGGTGTCTATGCATGTCTCTTCACAGGCTTTTCAATTCAGATCTGGTGCAGCCTTGTTGGAGTAAATCTCCCTCAATTTTTCCAGTCTCACTTTGGTACACTCAGAAAAACTAACACTTCCAGGTGGAAGAGGCAGGGAAGGGGATGGAGGAGGAAGACTCAACTACCAAAATGTCTTAAAAGTAATAAACTTTCCTTACTGAGCCATAAAAAAGCCCTCTTCAATGTCTAACAGCACATACTACAAGACTAGAGTGATATTAATAATGTACTCTTTCAAGAAAATGGACTACATAGGATTCTTGGAAATAGATTTTGTCGGCCGTCTTCATAGGGATAGGCAAAGGTAAGATTTGCCTCCATTCTTTATTCCTGGCAATGTTCTGCATGCAGCTTCTCCCTCTCTACTCAGAGATTAAAGCCAGAGAAAACAGAATAAAATGCAAAAAGATAAGAAAAAGCCAGTGACTTTGATACTTCCCGAGTGTTCTTTTCCTTCACGTGTTTGGGAAAAGCAAGTGCCACAAAAAATAGATAATGAATTAAAAAACCCAACAGTAAAAAACACAAGATGAAAGACTTCTTGATCTTCTTCACTCAAGCTTCTCTGTGGAAAGTAATGTTTCATCTCTCCCTACTTAATAAAAAGACTCAGTAAGCAAAACACTGTCCCTGAAGCAAAACTCTCCTTTACTGTATGTTTTATGATGCTTCAACAAGTATGGTCTCAAAGAACAGACATTGTACCAGAGCTGAGCTATTTCTTGCCTTCCACATCTGTGCCTAATATATTTAGTATGTAACTATTGTTGGCTATGTCTAAACCTTTTCTACATGTCACATCATCAAGAACTGATGTAGTGGCACACTAAAGCCTCGCAGCCATCACCCAAAGGAATATTAAAGCAGAAGCCCTGAGGAGATATAAAGGCAGGACTTTTCCTTCTTGGAAAAAGAAGGGGTTCCACTTGAAGATCTAGCAAGAATCTAGTCTCGAGTCACTTGTTCATAAAAAGAAACTGACTCCCATGGTGGAAGGAGAACTCCACAATCTCTGCATTTTAAATCTCTTAAGATGCACATATATGATAGAAAAAACCTTCAGAGAAAAGATCTCTGTCATTTGGCAGTGACACATCAAACTTGAGACTTTCAGAAGTCTTTCAAAAGTTATTAAAAACAACAAGAAAAGGAAACCACTCATTTTAGATTGTTATATTTGCTAAGGTGGCCTTCAGAGGCTGGACTGGGTGTGAATTGCTGCAGTTGAGGTCATTCTATTTTCAGGGCAGCCTTTTTCTGAAGACAAAATGGTTCTGGGAAGTGTAAACTGTTTTTTCCTCACCTTGGTGGGATATTAACTAGGAACTCCTATTATGATCAGCCCAGAGTCAACATTGTTAGCTGTAGTTTTCTCATCTCAGAAAAAACAAAAGGCTTTTACTTTCTTATGAAAAAGCACAGTGGTGGAATAAAATCTTCACAATCTTCCATGGAGATTGTGAACTCATATTTATAGTGCTGCCAAGAGACAAGTTTGCGGAATGCCAGAGTTTGGGATAACACTTCTTTTGTTTAGTTGGTTTTTGGAATCCTTTATTTTCCCAACCAATTTAACCTTGAGGCACCGTTTAAAGGATAATCCACATTTGTCTCTTCCCTAAGCCAAATGAATATTCACAACTCAAAACAAAAGGACACAGAGGATTAACTCAGAAACAGCCTTTTAAACGATGAATGATGAAGAAATAAGGAAGGATAAGAATAGCTATGAATGAGCTGTTCAGCTTCACAATGTAATTGAGAAATGTTTAAACTAGTCAGAGATCTACTGTCACAGTTTTTAAAAGGTAAGGTTATAAAAGATAGGAGAGAAAACTACAGATGTACCTTCTGACTGTTTAAGGAGAGTAAAATTGGAAACTGATATTCTTGGAAAGAAGGAACAAATGTATATTTTTCCCATAAGGACTTAAACTCACTGGAGACCAAGAGGTGTGTCAATTTATCCATGGTGTAAAGTCAGAGTAGTCTATGGAGTTGTATTAAAAATTACTACAGCCTATTTCAATGCTGTGGATTTGATTTGTTAGCTGGGCAGTACAGTTTAACACATGTTTAATGTGACTGAAAATATAAATGGCTCTAACAACAGTCAGAGCAACTCCAAGGGCAGGAGATGGCCATTATATGATTTTACTGAAGAATCATAAAGCCAAGTAATCACAGCTTTGTTATAAAATTCTGCATGATCTGAAACAAATAATTCATTTTATTTCACTGTTGATTTCTCCACCTGAGCAAGGGAAATCATGACACACAGAGTGGTGAGACTGAACCCATTCAATTTGGAACTGCAACTTGAAATCCTTTGAGAAAAACAAGTCTATTGCACCGAGCTTGCTATATTTAAGTAATACTTATATTCAAGTATGTGAAGTATTTTTAATCCGGATATTATGACACTGCAAGCTGATCTGCACTGAAGTCTATTTAGACAAGCATGGAATATGCCCATGGTGTTTCTTTAAGCTTTAGCAGTTCCTTCCACATAACCCACCTGCAGAACTGTTTCCACCTCATCCCACCCATCAGTGGGAATCTGCTGCATGACAGGGTTGTTTGCCTTTTTACTTACAAATGTATAGAGACTGAATGCATTTCAACAGAATTATTGTCAACCCATTTTGAAGCTTACCAAATGATTGTTGAACCTATTTTTTCAGCCTTTATGAATAGAAGGAACAGAGGGAGGATGAGAGCCATGAGGGCTGTATTTACACTGTATAATGGAGCAAACTGCAGATATTCCTTAACTGCTAAAGCTAAGGGTTCCCTGACACTGGAATACAATTATGTTAACACAGAATGGATTTTGTGCTAAACATCTTTTCCTGGAGTCTCTTCATTCTTGTTTCAGCCCTGGTGACAGGCTCTGGGCTCCAGCACTGTAACAAGAGTGATCTACTGAGTCCAAAGTCTCCACCGTTGTATCCTGGCACAGCCCATTAGCAAACAAAAACACTGAGCGCAGCCAGAGATGGGACATTTCTGTTCTGCACTTTGTCTGGGTGGTGTCTTCAAAACGCAGTTGAGAAGGGGTGTGGCAGTGGCACACACAGCTAAGGTGACAGTGGCACACACAGTGTAGCAGTCCGAACAAGCCTCCGAAACCTACCGGAGAGTTATTAATTTGTGCAAAGTTTTGCAAATGCTGAAGCACAGCCTTCAGTCCAAGGCACTATGTTCAGTTGCCTGGTGGGATGGATGTCCTGGGCTAACACCCCTGCTCTGCCCTCCCGGCAGCACAGGGTGAGACCTCAGATCCTGGCTGAGCTGTTACACAGATAGAGCAGTGAAGTTCAGGTTCCACAATTTGTCCTATTTACTGAAAAAATCCAATGGCTGCAATGATATCAGTCATCCCAAACCCAACACAGGTTAATATCCCCTTCATCCTCCTATATTACTCTGTGTGCTCTCACATGAGACACAGTGCCCAGTATGTGGTATTCATTTTTAGATTTCCTTCTAGACCTGTCTGTGAAATTAAGAATAATTAAAAAATTTCAGCTTTCCTGTCTTGTCTAGCAGTAAAGAAGGTATTTTCATTATTCTTTAAAGGATAAAGAGAGCGGGAATCTGCAAAAACAACCATCAGTTTCATAATATTCTGATTTTATTAAATTCACTGATTTTATTTCATTCACTTAAGTTGGAACAAGCTAAAGTTATCTTTAATCTCTGACTTTCTTAGATTTTTTCACTCTGAAACTTTCTGGCAGAATATGAAAGGAGTTCAAGTCCAGTATAAATAAAAGTTTTATTTCAGTGACTTTCAGGAATCATACTGTAGTATAGAATGAATAAAAGTTAGAAAATGTCTAGATAAAAGCTTTAAAAAAGGGTCATATTTTTTCTGGGGAACAACATGATTAGGATCTGAAAATTTTACTATTTATCTGCCTCTTCAATTTCACCTTCACTGAATTTGTTTCTCCTGCAGTGTTCCAGAACTCTCTTTCCCATGGATGATTCGTGTGGCAGATTATATAAGACTTTACTTTACGGTTCTCATAGTAAGAAAAAACCAGATTGAATGCATGGCTAGGGAACAGATAGACCTTTTATGTTTCCAGATCCCTAACAGATGTTTTCTTTAATGCTGCCTTATTTGCCAACACTGTTTCCTAATTTCCTTTTATAATTATTTGCACCTGCAAATCTGGAAACACTGCAACATGGAGTGACACAGTCACAACCCAAATCTGTGAATAGGAAACAGGCACCAGGTGATAAAGTCACTTGCCAAACATTGCAGGGTTCTCCAGTCCTAGGAACACAATCTAGCATGCTATCTTTTGTAACACACTGAAAAACATTTTACTTCTCTGCCAGTAGCTGAATCCTTTGGGGAAGGGATGGATTCGCTCACTGTATATCTGAACAATTTCTGTAACATGGAACTGGGGTCTTTAGGTGCTAATACAGTGCTAAGTCATAATAATCACAGAGATTACAGTTGAAGCAGCTTTTCGATAATTTTGATATTTTTTTATTTATATCTTTGTGTACTGGTGTTCTGCAGTTCTCCAAACAAGGATGGATCAGTCTCTTTGAACACAGGAAAAATCCTTCTCTGCCACAGACTTCCCATGGCAACACTTAAAGCGTTCTATGTGCTGCAGAGATGCTCCAGTCTCTGTGAGTCTTTCTTCCCACAGGAAAAAATCTGGCTTGATGTGGAGGTAGGAGGTGGATAGGATGGGAGTCTTTTTGTGAGAGTGAGATGTACTTCTGTACCCTACAGTTAAACTACTGAGTAAAGCCCCCATAGCTCAGCAGCCTGCCACTAAAAAAGGAAAATTTTCTCCATCTTCTAGTAAGTGGGACCTCAAGGTATTAGAAACAGCAGCAACAGATAGTGTACCACTTGAGGACTTAAAATAGAAAGGTTGTTAATTTTAGGAACATTTTCAACTATTTTAAATCAATATGTAGAACATCCATAGAAAATACTTTTACATTAATATTTTAAATATTTATTCTAAGATATGTAATCAAAAATTCAAAACGTAATATATGACCTCAAGGTCTAATAAAAGTAACATAAGTGTCAATTATGAACATTATACACACACAGCCAGACTGACTATATGAAATTGATAAAAGAAAAAAACAAACAAACCAGAATTTTCCCACTGCCTCTTGCAAAATTCTAACATACAGATTGTATATCTACATTAACTTTTCTTGGTTAAATATCTGTGAACAAACTGATGAAAATTGCAGTTAGTTTTGATGAGCTGTGGAACAGATGCATAGAAGGAAGGAGGGAGGGTGAGAGATTTTGCTGAACTTCATAAATAAATGTTTAATGCTGATTCATTAATGTTGTGCAAAGAAATATGATAAATAACAATTACAGAACTATCAGCATCTGTAAATAAAACTGTGCAAAGGAAAAGAGACGAAATATGTTTCCTATGATCTTCATGCTTAATGAATGTCTCATCTCTCCAATTAACACTTCCAGTCTTCTGTCCTTAGAAGAGCAGCTGGATGAAATGACTCTATCTTAAACATGGATGGGAGGACGTGCATTCTAACATGTATTTTCCTTAGCCTAGGTGTCACAATTTCCTGTGAATGACGCCATAGATCTGATTGACGTGACAGTACTTTAAAACTAAACAGAAACAAATTGCTGCCCAAAGGTATCAGCAGTCAAAACATTGCTGGTAATTACTCTTGAAGTTACAAATTCCTCCAGGGATACCTTCCCTATCAAACAATTAAAAATCGCATGTTATCAGATAGAAGTTTGGTTCCTTTGATTTTGTTTGTTTTGATAGACAGGAAAATTTCTGCAATTTCTCCATTTTCTAAAATAGTTCACACGTTGTCTCCATTTCCCTGTTCCCTTCTCTCCTATGTTTTTTTTTCCTTTATCTACAGAGACTTGTGACTAGCTCACCATGGAGTTTTGGGATATCTGACAGCATTTTTCTACGATATATGAAGGAAACATAGCCAGTGGCTCCAAGTGGGTAGAAAACATTTGTGGGCTGGTTTTCCCTTCTTCAAGCAACTTACTGAACTTGCAAATTCACTGTGTTAAAATTTGTGTTTCTTTGCTCAGCTTAGGGTGTAGTTTTTCATATGCTTCTTAACATGAAGAGGGTTGATGGTAGAGCCACCTGAAGTGATAGGATATCTGTACCACAAGTATCCTCAGTCACTATCAGTATGTCAGTGTATCAACACTCATCTGTTACACGTCTCATGCAGCAACCTGATTTTTTTCTCCTTTCTGTAGAAAAAGGTATGCATGCCATATTTTCAGTGTAATCAAAGTTGAGATACTGCCATATATAAAATACTTGCACAAGACTGAATCTTTAATTACTTCTGAATAATACAGGCAGGCATATTATTTTCCATTAAACCCGCTGCCAATGGTCAGAGCTCCAAGGAACCACAGTTCAGGGGAGCCAGAACTCCAGCTCACCTTGTCATCGTCATCTGGATTCAAGCCTCTAGCACACTTCTATTGCACACACAGCAATACAACAAGACAATTTTAATTAAGGGGAAGTAATTGTAATTTTCAGTGAAGAAGGATGAATTCAGGCACCCCGAACTTTATGCATTTGTTTATCTCTTGTCAAGTCCCTAATGCTTTTGATTCTTGATGGAGAGACTGCAGGACATCAGTGGAAGCAAAGACATTGCTTAAAATCCTCATTGCAGATAGCTTTAATGAGTAATCAGCAGCACTTCTTTAAGTGTCTATCACACTGACCTTTCCCTGCATGCTCTTCTCTGTTTTTGCATTAACAGCACTTTTACTTAATACCTTGCTCAAAAAAAAAAAAAAAGGCAGTGGAGAAGGGCTTTAAAGCTTTCCTTTTAATTTTAACAATGAAATACATGTATTTCACTTCTAAAACTTGCTGACAGTATAAATTGTATGACTGCAGTGTAAAAAGACACTTTGTCAGGATGACACCTTGACCGTGCATATGTATGAGCCTACCCTAGTGATTCCCTTGTCACCTTTGCTTAGTCTAACAGTTGAGTAAGGTTCTCTCTTCCATTTGTTTGCTTAGCTATTCCCAG
Organism: Pseudopipra pipra; assembly: GCF_036250125.1. Classification (NCBI taxonomy): domain Eukaryota; kingdom Metazoa; phylum Chordata; class Aves; order Passeriformes; family Pipridae; genus Pseudopipra; species Pseudopipra pipra. The sequence goes on along the minus strand of NC_087549.1, from coordinate 143,209,143 downwards.
TACCAGGAGGTCAACAAGGTGACTAATTCTTGAAGAGTATAAAAAATATAAACGAATCCAGACTATAGCAGTGCCAACCATATCAAACCCAGAAATACTGAGGCACAGCAGACTGTTTATTCTCTTTGATTTTAAATATATAAATGGTCTGATTTCACTGCTAGCACATGTGCATCCAAAGTAAAATAAGCTAGGCACAGAAGCTCAACAGAGGACTGAAAATAAGAAAATTAAGAAAAAATAATAAAAATAAATAGGAAAAAAGGAGACAAAACTGGAAATTATGGAAATTATATACAATGTGTTGGTGACTGGTACAAAACTGAATTCTGACCTTTTGTCAGAAGTTTCTAAACACACTGTAACTTCTTAATTTGTGATTTGTATAAGCCTTTTCAGGCGGAATTCTGCATGGGAAAAATATACGTACAGCTGTACTGAAGTGCTTTGTAAATTCATATCTTTGCCAATTGTTCTTGTTAAAAATTCAGTAAAAAAGGAATATATTTAATTTAAATTTTTTTTTAAACCAAAACGTTTTGACTTTAATCGATACTAAAAGTCCTTTGATGCCTGCACATTCATTGATTAGGTCTGTTTTTAGAGCTGCCAGCAAACAGAAAAAAACTGTTATTCATGCAGCTCTAATTATGGAAAATGCATATGCAATTGAGAAAACCATGCACACTTCAGACAATTATCTGTGCTTCCACTTCAAGCACTTTTCTGTGGGACTATCTCTTCATATGTATATAATTTTATTCCTGAATACTTTTTTTTCTTGTTTGAGGACTGCTTTAATACTATCATATATTTGTGAGAAATAAGAAAAAAGAGAAAGCAAATTTAGTGTAAAGCTATGACTGCTATTGAAATGAATCTTAACCTTAATTAGAGGTTGTGAGGTGGGAATATATAACACTTACAATCTGAAGGTGGGCTTGTAGACACTGGTGCTTTTGCAGATGCTTACTTACATTTAGGCCTATGTGGTATTTTTGCTCTGTATTTTTACTGGCATCAATACCTGTCTTTCTTTCTTTAGTAGAATTTGAATCAGGAGTATGGGGCAAGTGGGAGTCATCAGGAATTATATTCCTAGGTCAAACCAGCTTTTGAGTGGTCTACTTGGTAAAGTGTTTATTAATATCAATTTATCATTACAAATTTTCCATTAATACCTATTTCTTTTCTTATATGTTTACCAAATAAATACTTAGTATTCTCACTTTGGAGTGTGCTAAATTTCCAATGACATGTTTCTTTGGTTTTAAATCCTATAAGAGGCATTGGTCTGTTGTCTGCCTTTGCCAGGTTGTAAAAAAGTGAAAGAAAGAACTCTGAAGTAGAAAGTTTTGAAACACTCATCTCCTGGCCCCTCATGCATTTGGACTATTTGGTAAGTTTGCAACTGTTAAGCCGTTCCAATGAGTGCTCTGAGCCATCCCTACAAACAGTGGTAGTAGTAAGGATGGATGTGAGACAGAGCTGGACTCTGATAAAGCTCCCAGAAGGCTGTTAAGTAGCATTCTGCCTGCAGGCTCATTTATTTTGCATCTCGCTCTTTGAAGTTGCATTAGAGCACCTCTTTCAAAGTACTATCTGTGAAGGACAGCAAATGCATCATCAGACAAAATGCAGGAGCTAAGAGCTTGCAGTTCACATCAACCTAAGGGCAAAGGTTTTGCAATGGACTTTCGCTGGGCATCCACAGTGCAAATTTAAAACACACCACTTAACACCAGCAGACTTTCCTCCAAATCCCCACTGGGATCAAGTGGGAGGTTTTACTATCACAAACATTTCTGGTGTACATTTCAAAGTCTCAATCATAAGTGATTATCTAAAGATATCCTCATTTACTCTTCACAGAAATGCTTTCCAGCAGTCAATTCCCCAGATCTGCCTCTGCAAACAAGGCTGCAGCACATCTTAGGTAACACTTTTCCTTCTGACAAGGGATCTGTAAGCACAAGTGAGAATTTTTATAGGCTACTTTCTTAAAGATTTATAACACCATCTCAATGCAAACATCAGCCTGCTTGTTAAAGTGCAACTGTGAGAGGGCGGAGCCAAGGGACAAAGAGAGTATGATTAAATTGCATATATACAGTTACGAAAAAAAGGTTTTAATTCTGAAATATAGATTTACTGATTTTTTTCATTATGAAATACAATTAATTAACCTCAAAGCAGTTAATAGTTTCCATGCAAAGGATCGAGGCTATCTGGTCTGTGAAGGTGAAGATGCCAGTCTATGTCCCTTTGTGTGACACATCTCACTGGTCATCTCCAAGGAATTTTAAACTTCTTTGGTTGCAGTGAATGACAGTAGGGAAGAAGATATCAGAGTATAAACTCATTCACATTACCTCTATTTTCAAAATTTTGTTCTAAAATTCTGTTTAATTTACCTTATTGTTCAAAAACCTACTTTCCCTTTCTTGCTTGTCAGATGGCGGGCAGAGCATGAACAGAGAGATGTGTCAAGAGTGGACTGAGAGATGCCTTCTATATATTGTACTGTTTGATTCAGGATATCTAAATATCATTTTTATCCTCTTTTTTTTCCACATTTATCTGAAGAGCATAGCCTTATTTTGCAACTGGTCAAGGTTCCAATGTGGAAGACCTACCATGATTTTATGTTAACTGTAGTCGATATTCTGTTTATTGAGCAACACCTTGAGGACTTTATTCCAGCCTAGAGTCTGAGTTATCTAAAGGTGCTACTAAACACATCTAATAAGCACAAGCCATCTGCATTAATTAGGTGGATGAGCAGGGTTCCCAAAACACAATCAAACTGAGGCCATGATATAGTTGTGTGGCCACTTATGGTATCTCAGATGCGTGGGAATGGCAACCTCCATGAGAGAAGCTCTGCAGAACAGCATTGGAGGTAGCTCCTTAATCCACTCTGAAAAATGTCTGCATTATTTAGCAAACAGAAAGAACTCTATAAAAGATGCTTTTTGTCATTTCTTCAGTCTTTAATTTACAGTAAATAATGTTCTATCAGATTAAATTGGAGTGGAAAGTCGCAATACTGGGATAAAATTAAGTACTTCTGGATAGATGAACAAATCTGTTATGCTTTATTGCATATTTTTTACAGGACAGTGGTTGAAATGTCAGTGTTAATTACATCTAGATTTTATTTTTGTTGTTATTATTTAACCGTTATGTTTCTAAGACTTTATCTGAAATTCTAGATCTATCAGGCACAAAGTTTTTTTAAAAAAAAGATATGGCACATGAATATCTTCCTTTCAAAAAAACTTCTGTCTGCTCTGTAGGTAGCAGGGAATATTCGGGCACACATCTCTGCCATGAATTTGAACACACATTTTCCAATATCATCATTGAAAGGCAAGTATCTAAATTCCCAGCAAACAGACTCTTCAGGGTTTTTTTTCTGACAATGTTGAGTCACTTATGATTTGGAAATAATTTAAAAAAAAATAGAAAATTAGAAAAATTAAAAATTCTTGGATTCCTGTGGAAAGAAGCAAAAATCAGGCCTGCAAGATACTTTGGGAAAATTTTGCTGTAACGGTTTCCTTCAGCTGCCCAAATTTGAGAATGTTAACTCATAATAGCCATCTTCCAGGCAAAGCATTCAGAAACTGTAACATAGCATTTGGCTGACTCAAGCTTGTCTCTTTCTGTAACAGAAATTGGCTTCCCTGCTACCCCGTGACTTACCATCACAGTGGTAAACACTCTCCAGAACCCTTTTGAAAGGGATGATTCATCCCTGGAGTATTTTTAGGAATTTGTTAACTTGCATTTAGCTTAGTGTGCTGGTAGCCAATAAACAGAGTGAAGACAAGCTTTGAGTAGTCACACATAAACCATTTTGAATGCTATAATTGTACAGTATTATCTTGGTCTGTAGACTGAGTCATCTGCTGGTTAAGCAGAATGGAAAAAACAGAATAAGGCTGTTGCTACAACAGGGATTTTGATAAAATGCTAAAGGAATCAGTTCTAGCAACTGGATTATATTTATCTTTCCAGGATTACACCTGCTTGTTCCAGGCACAACTTGCAATCCGTGCTGATTTTTCCAAAATTACTGAAGTCTTATGTGTGAATATTACATGAATCTAAGTGCCAATATCACAGAAAAAAAATCAGTCTAACATACTAACATACCTTTTTGAGCAAGTTTGACTTCAGAGAGTACCCATTCTATGTCTTGTATTTCAATCCAGCTGAAATAAAAATGAAACACAGCAGGCACTGCCTGTTGTATGTGGCTGGGGACCCAGTTTTTGCTGACACTTGGAAGTATGCCCAAATGGGGGTGGTGAATTAGAAGAGAGCAGGAGAGTGAGAAACAGAGTTTGTTAGACCACCAGTTCAAACCAAGTGCAAATCAGAAACAGGTTTTGCAGCAGTTAGCCTAACAGGAAGGTAATAAGTGAGATTTTGCACCGTCCTTGGGACTGCGAAACAGAAACCAGCTTTTGGCAGCCAGATTAGGGGAATGCCACTTCATGGAGAATGGAAAGTGATGAGTTACAGGAACTTGGCACACTGATCAGACCATCTCATCCTCCCACTCAAAGCAATAAGATCCTGGCATCCTAATTTACACAAATATCAGAAACATGATCTTCACGAAAGCTCACATGTATTAGAAGCCAGTGACACAGTCTGTCATCCTCCTCTATAGAGAGCTCTCCTTCAGCATGTGTCAGTGAACTGTCTGACTGCACTACGTGTAATGAATTAAGCCCGCAAAGTAAACATTTAGCTGTTTGGAAAATATGAACAATTCTGCTTTTTCTGTTGAAGGATGCTGAATCAGTGAAAGCAAAATATTTTTCAAAGATCACAATGAAATTGCACTGCAAGAAAGATAGGGTTTTGATGGATCTGCTCATGCCAAAAATGTTTCAAGTCTTTCTAATCACATACCAGGGTACCTGATGAGTTCTTTAGTACCTGATTAATGAATAAATGAACAGGTGAGAGGACAAAGAACCTTGGAGTCTGTCTCTTTTACAACTTGCCTGAAGGTTTCCAGGATTTTCAAATTCACAGGTCAACAGATGGGCTCATGTGGATTTAGGAGTCTGGAAACTCTGAAAGCTTCAGAATTGCTGCCCTGGCTCTTCAGTGACTATGATAATTTCCAGCTTTTCAGAGAATGCTGCTCTCCATCTCTTTACTTTGGACATAATGAAATATTCATTGAGCCAAAATAGTCTGTCTCTATGGTTTAACAGTTTAGGACACCACCTGATTTAAAACGGGGATTTGAATCCAAGCTGATGGATGCCTTTATACTGAAATGCCAGCTGGCACAGGAAATAGGATTCAGATTACTGTCCTAATTATCAGGCTATATAGCAACTTTAATGCTCTGATCAATATTTTATTATGAAACGTGAAATAGAATAGAATAACAGAAGCAGCAGATGAAGGACCTATCTCAAGTACAAATCTTCATACATCTCTCAGGAGTCGAAAGGGTTTGAGTCCTTTCTTGCAAAAGGAACAAAGCCGAGTCCCCTAATCCTATATTTGGTGTTCAGGCAGCCACAGGCTCCTAGTTATGCCTGGAACTTTATTATGAGTGTTTTAGTACAAATTTTTGAATAGTTTTGCTTCCCTTTACACCACATTTTTCAAATCATTAGCTCATAGCTAAAGAAACAAGTTACAGTGCAAACTTGTTGGATCTAGTAGATTTCTACCAGAAATCAGAAGGTGGTAGCAATTTCTTTGTGCAATGTTATGTTAAAAGCAATCTTGCAATTTATTGACAATATCTGTTACTCACATAATTTAAAGCAGTAAAAAAATAAAATATTTAGTGCAGTGACAATTAACCAATACTATTCAACAACTACTTTATTACAGATATTTTAAATGATTTATTTAATAATTACATATACATAAATGCGTAAAGTGTCTTCTTCCTTCAAAAACTACTTGTAGAGGTTTAATTTTGCATTATATATTCTTTGATAGCAGTTTGTACTATGCCAAATTCTCTGAAATTTCAAACCTGCATTTAAGATGAAAAGCTTTTTATTAGAAAAAGCCATCTGCAGAAACACTAATAGCTGATGTTCCCTCAGGTTCTATAGGTCTATGTCAACTTGACAAAGGTTATATATCATTATCATCACCAGCTTTGTTGTTACTGCTCTGTATGTTGTGAGCAAGATGGCATACATTAAGATAATGTTTCTTCAAAGACTTTCTGGTGCTAATGGTGCCTACTAATATAAAGAAGAAAGAGTATAATGACGAGTATTAAAGGTTTGCTGGTCTTCTGTTTTTTCATCTGGGAGAAAGTTGTCTCATTAATTTCCATAAGATGAACACAGCATCTTCCCATGGTATCATCCAAGAAGGTACTGACCAAAATGAGACCAGATGCTTTTCAGTAATTCTATTTGAAACACTTTCTCTGTCAAAATTAGCAAAACAAAGTTGAGGTTGTCTGTTGAAGGAGCAATGAGATGAAAGCGATGCTGCCACCTGATATTCCTGTTGGGATTTCTTCAGCCTAAATTCAACTTAAACACTTTCTAGATCATAACACAGAGGAGTAAGAGAAACAAAATGGAAGAAAAGAAGAGGGGTGAAATGTTACAGATACAGAAGAAATACAACCCCAGGAATTCAGGAAGTGTTTTGTAGTATGAAATGAAAGCCTGACACCCAAAGGCTAAAACAGAACCACTGCAAAACTGGGGACAGTAACCAAACTGTTGAACTTATAAAATGTCAGCAAGTTTTCTGCTCCATTTTTTTTCCTTAGGGAAAATTATTGCCTTGCTTTCCTCTCTAGGAGCACTCCCAAAGAACAGGAAGTGAAAACACAGCTAGGGTGTAATTCGGGCACTGAAGCCATATTGATTACCACATATAACCCATATTTCAGTGAAAGCACCTCCTAAATATCTACATTTATATTTAACATATACACACAGGATTTTGTGTATAACCCTGATAAAGGAGACCAGTGGTGGGAAAGGTTCTGTGTCTTGTTCTCTGGCATATGAACTGTGATCTTTAAAAGTGCAGTAGCACCTACAGAAAATGTAAGTTATAATTTCACATTATGAAGGCGGGAAAAAAAAAGATACTGCAGTTTGCCATCACAACACATTAACACATTCCTGATAGAGTTTGTTGTATCTGATAATTCTGCAGCTGTTCTTGGTAAGGTTTCTTGTCTATCTGGCATGGACACTGTGAGAAATTGCATTAAATAAGATCAATCGCAGATTGTTTCCTTAGTTTAGCTCTTGTTATACCGTCTTGATAGTTAATAGTAAGTATCAGCAGATAGAAGTTCACAAAAATGGTTTAAGGCTGTTTAAGATTATACTGGGACAAAATAACACACCAAAAACGTGACACAAATTTCAGGCCAGTTCCCCCTATCTCTCAAACGCAATGAGAGTCAGTTTGGGCCTTATAGAAATTATAACTCTTAATCAGACACATATACAATTAGGTAATTAAAACTGACATCAAATGCCAATAAAATCAGTGAACCTGTTTGCTGGAGAAGGCTGAGTTCCCAAATGCTCACTCATGCCTGCAGTGATGCCTCACCTGTCACTCTGTAGGTACAATTTTACCAGGCTGACTTCACACTTCTTGACTTGTAACCCAGTCAGTTTAATATATTATATATTTTCTTGACTAACTGCTACGTAAGAATAGATTATTAGTCTAATTGCATTCCTTCTGATTTTTTTCATTTATCTATGTGACTTTATACGTACTTATGACCCCCATTTTATATTTTGTCCAATGTATCTGACTTTAACAGAATCTTCACATCACCAATAAACCGTGTTTTACACCTCCTTGTTTAACTCAGATCTCTTCAATTCCCTTGTGTGTCTGAAACATAACCAATCTGGCCAAAGTCTTTCATTTCCACCCACAGAAATTTCCAAAACAAGATCATGATTCATTCTGTCGTGCTTTTATTCAGAACATAAACTTATGTTTAAACAGCTTCATGACTGGCATCTTCTCTTATAAAGTCTGAAGAACAATTTACAAAGGGATTTCCTTTCAGATCTCTGTTATTTATGAGCTGCATGACATAAGTGAGTAAAGCTCTTTTAAAGAGATAATGCAGCTTTTAGTGAATTTTCCCATTAATTGGTCTTAAAGAATTTCTGATGCTAATGCATTTGCAATCATTTTGTATGTCATAGTTTCAAAGCTCCAGTTGCTACATCTCTTATTGTGTTGCATTCAGGAAGGAAAAAGTAGCAGAGGGGGGAGGAAAAGAGAAAACCACATACATACAAAGAAAAAAACCCCACAAAAACAAAATAAAAAAACTAATTAGGAGACAAAACTGAATTTCCATTTGTGTATAATTGGGTAACAACTTGAGAATTTATTATTAGTTACAAAATTCATTTTCTAAAGACTGGAAACAAGTGTTTATTTTAATTAGAGAAGACTATCAACACCTATCATAACACCTTAGGAACTGGTGATCTTTCAGATGGCCTTAATATAAGAAGCTAACTTTAAAGAGGTATTGCTGTTGTTATTATTATTAATGCTTTACAAGAAAATGTTGAAGTACCTTTTTTTCCCCTTGATTTTGCTTGATGAACATTAGATTATACTATGAAAATGCTGTTTTCTCATTTGTTCTCTATAATTTCCTGGTTTGTTCTGTATAATTGTCCAACAGTGTTTAACATTTTCTTTCCTTGTTGACTGCACTGAGACCCGAGGCAATGATTTCCACAGGATTTGGGGCTAAAACTCACTCTAGATTAGTACTGGTAAACCATTGTTACATAAATAAAATAAGGATCACTTCCCTTAGTTCCATTACTTCACATTTATCTACCCTAAGCTTCACATTCCGTATTATTTTTATTGTGTATCAAGTACAGTCAGGACTTGCCTATTTTCTTATGAAATGCTGCTGCACAGTAAGTGTGCATTTTTTTCAGCTTTGAACAATTTCAACTTCAAAGGATTCCCATCAGATTTTGTCACTTCAGCTATTCCCATTTCTAGATAATTCATGGATAAGTTAACAGCACAGATCCCTGAGGTAAGCTATTGCTCACTTCACTCCATTGTCAATACCAACAACGTACCATATCTTGCGTTTTCCATTTTTTGACTAAGCGTTTACCTTGGAAGTACCTTCTTCATGACCATTTACTTTTCACTCAGAAGAACCTTCAACAAGTTGAATTTCCAAACGCCTTTTGGAGATTCAGGTAGATTTTATGAACCAACTCTCCATTATCCACATCACTGCTAATATCACCAAAGAACTGTAGTATGTTTGTTCAGGCATAACTAACCTATAGAAAATTCATGCTTGCTCTTCCCTAATATATCCCACATATTGCCTGACTTGTGTGGCATAGCTGTAAGAATAATAGATTAACATTTTTTCAGATTTTCCAAAAATACTTCTTGAAATTTGGCATTGTATTAGCCACCTTTGAGGCCTTTGAGACATATCCCAGTGAAGGATTGCATACCAAGAGTTACAGTTCGTCTGTTGCAGCCTTGACTTCTGTTTAGGACTTCTGTGTAGCACATGGTTCTGGCAATGTATTCTGCAGTGCCTTTTTCTCTCACTTCAGCGTGATTCACATTCTCTTTGCTTATATGAAAGTACAGAAGTTCAGGTTTAAGAACCTCATTATACTTTTTCAAAGTGAGCAAACACACACACAGAAGGGTTGTCTGCTCAAGGCACCATTTTTTGACTTTTTTGGACTTTGCATATCTATGCATTATCATCCATATGCCGAAGGAAGAATGAACATGAATAATGAATAAATTCAAGCTTCTTTGAAAAAATTGGTCAAAGGTTTTCAGAGGTCAAATGTTTTGCTAAGTCTGGTTGTTGATAAATAGCAGAATGTAGGAATCTATTTAAAACAACTTGGAGCACTGTTTGAGAGGTCCTTGTTCTCTGAGCAGGGTCATATGAAATGGTCACCTGATGCATGCAGAGTTTGATTGACAGAAATGATCAAGAATCTCACATAAAGCAACTGAATAGAAACAACAGGGTCATTTTACAAAATAAGCAGGATGAAAGCAGCAGTATTAATTTAGGGTATGACCAGGCTTCAGAAATCCATGTGTTTCAGCATTCACTGTGATTTGTCAGTGTAGTTCTCAGTAACAGGAGACAAAGGCATGTGGAATGTGACTCTTTAAGAGTACATTGATGTTATTGAAGTTTCCATTTCTTCTAATGTACTAAATCAAATGAATGTGCAAATATTTCAAATAATCAAACTGCTCTCATAAATTGAAGACTGAACAGTTATGACTTTTTCAATATAAAGAGGACCCAAGTCACTTCTCAACATATTCCTACTCAGTCTTAGTTTTGTAATACCAAATAGATATTTTAGAAATTATATTCTATAGCATACTCTACTGAAAAGTCGTTTTTGTCCAACAACATTGATTCCACTTCTTATCTGCAGCCTTGGCATGTTGCCCCTTTCTATCTCCTCAAGGCTTGCAGGAGGATCCAGACAGCAGGATGTTAAGGGACCTGCCCAAAAGGAGCTACTTCTACACATTTGCTTTGGAATCTCACTTTTATTTGCTTCTATTAACACACAAGGTGGGAACTGAGAGCTTCAAGCTGTTATTGGGATTGTCTACAAGAATGAGAAAATGTGTAGATGTTTTGGTCTGTGTGGATCATCAGCTCTGTCCCCAGTCAGTATTTCTGGATGGGCAACAGATCCAGTATTTTCTTTATGCTGGTGCATTGGGGTGCTGCGGGAGCATTATGATTCTTTTCCCTTCTGGAAGGGCAGTGGATTTGGAGAGGATCCGTAGCCAGTACAGTGTCTATGTGCACAGGAGAGGCAAGGTTGAGCTGTAAAATATGTCAACAGAGAGAGGGTTGTTATCATTTCCGTGGTGGTGAGTGCAGGGAGGAATGCTGTATTGTTTACATTCTTTTTATATGCAGCCTGCTTACATTTCTGGTGTACTCCCCTTATCAATCACCTGCTGAATTCCTGCAGTGCATCATGTATGGACGAGCTCCAGTGGGTGGTTATTTTATACTCAGGTGCTGATAAGATTGTCTTTCTGTTTGCGTCAGCTTCTGCTCCACAAACAACCTCACTGACCCATTTCTCCAGTACTCTAGATAATAAGTGAAGGCTTTTCAAGGATTATACTGTTAAACTGAAATTAACCTTCAAAGAGCTTTAGCAGTGATGTTAATGTACCAACATATTACACAAAATGTCTTGCAATGCTTACTAATTCTCCATTATGGATGAGAGAGCTTGGGAAACTACAATTGCTTATTTTGGGGTTTAAACTGGTCTCTGATATTAAACTGTATTTCACCAACCTCTGGATGTCTATAGTGGGAATATCCACATATAAACTCACTGCCTCGTTTACTTCTACCTCTAACAGGGACAATTAGGTACTTTAAATAGGTGTGATGCCCTGTGCTCTAGAAATGCCTGTTTGTCTCCTCTGACTAGAAAGAAAATCTGGATGATGAACCCAGACATAGATTGTCAACACTGCTCATGTCAAAATTTGGCAAAATGTAACTGACCATGTCTGCCTGGGATTAAGACATAACTGCCTAGAGGCAGGGTTTTTAAACTGCAGATTTCAAGGCTTCTGCTGCTTTCCTCTGGAGAAATTTGATGGTGGTCACTGGGAAGGTGAGGAAACATATTATTTCCATGGACTAGATGTGTGCTGTAGTATCAGATCTCCCACTACTATTATAGAGCATTTCAATCATTGATGGAATATATCCTCCAAGAAAATAAACAAAAATAAATTATGGCAATTTTGAATAACAGAAATGCCTTTAAGACACTACTGGTCTTTCATTCTTCTTTTATTCAGACCTCGAGAACTGGACTGCTCAGTTGCACAACCTGTTTGACACAGCTTGTTTGCATTACACAATCTTGAAATGGTAAATAAGATTAATAGAAAAATATTTCTTATGTTTAATTTGAGCTGAAATTGTATTGTTTTGCATGTAGACTCTCTACGAAGAAAAGCGGAATTCATGGTTGTTTAGCCACATGCCTTTCTGTCCTTTGGTGCAACAAGAAGGAGGAATTTTCAAGACAGTTTATATCACATGCCATTGAGATATGCAAGATAAGTCCTATCATGAGGTTAACCTAATGTAGACTTGTTCTGTTTTCAAAACAACATGATTTAAAAACAACACCATTTAAAACAGCATGATTTGCTTTTAAAAAACACATTAATTAATAAAGGAGAATTTAATTTAGCAATGTATTTATAGATGTTTAGCACTGATACCAACATTCAACATTGAACAATATTGCTTACCTCCACATCTTTTCCTCAGTCAAGAAGTGTTTAGTTGTCTTGAGCAAGAATCAAACAAAAAAACATAATTACATTAGTATCCTTCCAGAAAACTGACTGCAAGAGGTAGCAGTGAATATTGAGTCGAAACTATTCACGTTCTTAGCAATAAAAAAGAAGTGATATTTGCAGAACAAGTCAATTTTATTACCTAAAAGAAATTGTAGATTGGACAGAATCTGTTCAAATTAAAATGCATAAAAGGCTAGAAAATGTCATCAAGTTTTTTTCAGAACTATTTCCAAAAAATCACTTTATTTTTCAGAATTTAAGCAGACTTCAAATTTTCAAAAAATCTAAGGGAACTTTATGAGGTTACTCACATTAGTTAAGAGATATATTTTTCTGTAGATATCAATATTAATCTTCGTCGATAGATACAGACATCAGGATTCACACAAACTCTTTTGGTTGTTGATTACACAGCTCTGTATCTGGTGATGTAGTCAATACTAGTGCCTGTTGCAAATCCAGACCTTTGTGAGCAAGTAGTGCTTTTGTCAATAACTTCCATAAAGTGTCAATTGGTGTACTGATGTATTATATTTTAAAAAAATAAATTAATTTCACCATAGGTTTAATAGAAATCATATCATTTCTTCCTGAAAAAAATACACACATATATGTTTGATATTTGTGCAAGAACAAGTTTGTTCATTCAGAGTTTTGAAGTAGTAATTCTGTGAAGAGGTTTCATGATAGCGATTAAGTTTTATGACTCATTGTAGATACACAATCAATAGGCACAGTATATATTTGATTTTGCAATTTTTTACACATCATTTTGGCTGTAAAAATTGAAGCCAGCTTCATAAAGACACTGTGGCTCTGTAATTGGAATAATTTGTACAATAGAATCAGTAGCAGGGGGAGCAAATGCCTTTTGGACTAAATTAGAATAACTCAGCTAAGCCATTGTGGGCTGAAAAGCTGTGGGTTAAGAAGTTACATATTCCCTCCTTGTATGGAATAACTATTTTTCGAAGTTTAGCAACGTACAGCAAAGCCCAATTCTTCATCTCAAGAGAAGGCTGAACAATAGGTAAGCAATAAACCAAAACAAAGAAACAACACCAGCAAACACCCAAAGAAACCAAAAGCAAACAATAAACCCCCAAACTCACTCAATTGCTTCACTTTCCTCCACTTTTTTCCCTAAAGAACTGAGATAAGATAACGGCTTATATGGTTACTAGCACATACATACAGCAAACTGGCTACAACACAGCATGGAATGAGGTAAGAGGCAGGAAGTAGTTAGGGGTAATACACTCCAAGAATAGTTCCAGAGGTTAATTTAAGACGAAATATATAGATTTATATATATCATTCCCCCCACATATATACCCTACCCCAAGGATTTTATTGCTTGGTCATGTGGCTTCATTCTTTGTGGCTTTGTATCCTTGGCAGGAGTAAGGAGACTTCTTGGAGAACGTTAATGGGACTGTAGTCCCCCTCTCATTAGCAGTACATGTAGTAAGAGCTGTTCAGCATTTTAAGTGATAAAGATGTGCTGCCATGCACCCTTCCTTCTTTGTTACCTGAATAACTGTGCCCTGTATTAAGCCCAAGAATGTTTACAGAAGAAACAGAGTCAACTCCTCTCTCAACACCTATAGCTCTACAAAATATTTCTCTTTCACTTTCCCTGGAGAAGTTTCCCCATTCTCTTCCTTAATCACCCTAGTAGGATCACTGGAAACCATGCCATTCAGGAACTATGACAGATGTGCCACAAAAAGATAATGAGAGTGCTGAGGTGCTGGAACAGGTTGCCCAGAGAAGTTGTGGATGCCCAGTCCCTGGTGTTCAGGTTGGATAGGGGTTTGAACAACCTGATCTAGTGGAAGGTGCCCCTGCCCGTGGCAGGAGGCTGGAATTAAATGTTCTTTAAGGTCTCTTTCAACCCGAATAATTCTAGAATTCTATGATTTCCAACTTTAGTTTTTGTCAACATGTTTTGCGCTGTTTTGTGGTATTTTTTTATTTGGGAAGAGTCAGTTACTTTTAGATAGTTTTCTTTTTATTCCTCATTTCAGTTTCCATCTCTGCCTCTCCCTGACTCTTTAAAGCTCCTGCATGTGAAATATGCATCTTTTTTATTTTAGAAAAATTTACTTGAGAGGAAGGGACATATTATTTCTAACATACTTATTACAAAGCAATTTTCAATTCTTGTAGTTCATTTTCAAGCTGTGTGAACATTGGCTATTGACTGCTTAAAAACAATTTCATTCATTTTCTGGAGTATCTGATCAAAAGAGTGTTCAGTATATGAAGTTTAACTACAGTGAAATTTCCTACCCTGAAATTTGCTGATATAGAGGAAAACACAATGTATAACACTGCTGCACTTCAACCTTTACATTTGCTGGTTACAGCATTCATTCAGAATTTTTAGTTGCCCTCACAGAATAAGTCTAACTTATTTAATGTGGCTAGGAAGGGGGCTGTTAGGATAAGACAAGAGCAGTACAAGCATGTGAAATTCTATTTGTCTACGACAGAGCCCAAGGGGCTCTGAGCTGCCTAATAGGAATCCATTCTCTACCAGTCTTCACTATGAAAAGCCAGAGATCCCTGAAGAAATGTTTATCAATGGTAATTGGAATGTCATGGCTTAGTATTGTATCATTAATTATATAATTGTATTTGATTAAAAATCCCTATAATAGCAGTTTGCACTTGATCTGGTCTTTTTGATGAAACTAAAAAGAAAATAACAGAAAAACTTACTGTGCATTAGTAATTGTTAAATTACATAAAGGATTAGTATTGCAACTTGCAGTAATCAGATTCTTATTCTGTTACAATGCCAGAAAATATCACAGTTTCAAACAGTCCTAAGCTTTGCATTTTGACCTCAGCCCCTTTTGTTAATGTTAGCCCCCGAATTTTACAAAGAACTTCTCATTGGTTTTAATGGAGAGTTATTTCCACTCTTAACTGCCAAATTTTCTCTGAAAAATGACACGAAAGGGGGGGGGGAAGGAAAATGAATCTAGAAAAAAGGATGGATTTAGCCTGCTCCTGACTCTGTTTTGAAATTTTTCCCCATAATTTTTGTGTCCCATATAGGAGGTTGAGAGCAATGGCAGCTTCTGAGTGTTTATGTTCAAGAAGCATTTGAACACCACTCTCAGGCACATGGTGTGATTCTTGGGGTGTCCTGCATGGAGCAGAAGTTGGACTCAATGAACCAGGTGGGTTCCTTCCATCTCAACAGATTGTATGATTTTATGATATCCACAGCATTTCAGTGCACTTCATCTGCTTATAAAATGCTCTGAACAAGGTTCTGTTTGTGGTGAATCTCAAAGTCCTCATGAGTCTGAGGTCAGATTTCAGCTGCTATGTTATTCGGGCAACAATGTCTTTAAAGACTGCAGGTCTAACAGAAGAGTCATGAATGCTGGCATGTGATAGCATGTCTAATCTCTGACCCTGCTGTTCAGTGACAGCACAATTCAAGGACCCAGCAGTGTTTCCAGCATGGACGAAGCACACCCAGCCACAGAACCACTTCTAGTTCCTTTCTATGCACTGACACAGACATAGTCTTGAAAACTGTGCCATGGATTGGGGCAGGACTGGGATACCGTCTCATTACCACAATTATTTCTTCAGCAGGCAACCTTCTCTGGCTCTGAGGGCATGTGGCAGAACTCACACGTGAAAAGTTAAGCTAAATTTCTCAACGATCAGGGGGTGACCACACTCAAACTGCTGCAAGGGAATGGTCGTCTAGTGACAAGGTGTTTAGCTCAAGTACTGACTTGGCCCTTGCTCACAGCTTGGGGCAGCAGATGACCGACAGTAGGGACCATCCCGACTGTATGGTTGTGTAGATGATTGTACCACTGAGACCCTGGTTCCATGTAGTTTACTAACATACATATATCTTTTAAAAACTTGGTTTCTGTTCACATAAGTATATAGATGGGAGCCAAGCCATCAGCGGTAGTCAATTACGACCAACAATGCTGTAATTACGAAAATTTAATACCATTCCTGTGCACTGAAAAGTTCAGGGAAGCACTCTGCCTTTCAAAAATTGAATGTCTTTTAGTGGTCATAAGCTAATTGCATATTCATTTAAGTAATATTTATTAGCAGTAATGTATTAGAGACATAATGGTCAAAAAAAGAAAGACTAATATGTCTCACACACATCAGTAAATGCAATCAACTTTCATAGTGTTTCACCCCAAGGTTGTATTTTGAGGCCTATACAAGGAAAGATAAATAAATCAGGGAGAGGTGGTTGTTCATGAGATTACTGTCTGTCTCATAGGTGACTGATTTTAATAAAGTTAAAATTTCAAGAGAACACCCCAAATGTGTTCTCTGTGCTTGCAGTCTGTTAGCCTACATTCATTTGGCCAGGCCAAATACAAAGAAGAAAATCAGTGTTGCTGTTGAATTCCATTTAATGCCTTATGTTAGAGATTTGTAAAACTGTCCCTTGCTGACTTGGAGATAAGTGGAATAGCAATGAATTCAGCTTCAGGCAAGCTGCTTTTCAAGCAGACCTGTCAGGAGACAGAAAGGCAGTTCAGAGTAATTCATTCTTGTGTTATGTCTCAAGTGACTAGTGAAGGTATAGGGCAGATCTGAAACCAAAATAACATTACATACTGTAAAAAGAAAAAAAAACAAAACAAAACAAAAACAAAACCAAAAACCAAAACACAAAGACCAAGCACCTACAAAACCCAGCAAAAACCCAAACCCAAAGGATACATCGCATTTGTAGAGGACCACAAATATCAGGGAAGACATAGGAATCAGAATTCAGGAATTAATTGTCAGGAAAAAAAAGAGTCCATGCCCATAAGTGCTTTTATCAGAATACACAATCCAGAGTACAGTAGAGTAGTGGGTTTAATTCATTTTCAGTATTTTTACAAAATGCCTCTTCAAGAAAACAGCCTCTGGGGTATAAAGTGCAAATGAACTGTGAACACAGAGATCACCTGTTGGAAAATAATGTCAATAGGAACAACTAGAAATATGCAGAATCAGCTTGCAGCAGTGTACTACAACTAAGCAATTCAGCCACCAAATAATTTTTCCCCTGAGAGCAAAAAGCCTTTAATCAGTATCCAAACTGAATTAAGAGCTTCCAACGGAGCAAGTACTTTCACTTAATTGAGGCAGTAGGACTAGTACCATGGATGAAATCATAGACATAGTCATAGCACCACAACCTTTTTCTGCTTCAGAGAAATGTAATGGGATATTCTTTCTATGTTTGGAAAAAACGTTAAAGATTTATGGCAACAAAGTGTATAACAAAAAGTGAGAGGGTAACTTCAACTTTTGTGGTTTAGATTTATGACAGTATTAAATATTTTGAGTTAATATTATGTGTGTCTATGAAATGCTAATAAATAATAATATAGGAAAAACATTAAATGGACTCAATAAATGCCCTGCACTTCACAAAGAAAGACACTTTCTCTCTCTAATAGTTCCTGTGAGATGAATCACCCATGATGTTACAGTACTTGGAGCCATTTTCAATGTGGGTTTTATTTAACAGTAGAAAAAAAATATAGATAGTTTTAAGGCACAGTTTGCTACCTCTGCTCACTCTTAATAGAAGAGCAAAATAACAGGGTAGGAAAAGATGTGTCCTTTTGTCTGACTAATCATCATCTCTCCTTGCCACAGTCTAGGAATGTTAACTTACCTCTTTAAATTGAACTGATATTTAAAGCTTTTTCTGTTAGCAGCACATTAAGAATCCTCTGTTTGCAATTCAATGTCAGCTACAGCTGAATGACCTGAGCATATGCAGGAACAAGGTGCTGCTGGCCAGAGGAGAAGTCCTATGGTAAAATATTAATGATACACCATGGAGCATCCTGGCTGAGTCTCAAAGTAACTGTGCTCCTGGCTACTGTAATCCTTTTTCCTCTAGAATGTAGATGGTGAATGACATGATGGAGCAAATCCCTGACAGACAAATAAAAAAGTTAAAGATACAAGCTATAGCCAAGGGAAGCTGAAGTGACTAGAAGGACATGTGATGCATGTAGAACTAATAGTGGTAACTTTTTGCCATGTCTTTGATACAGTGGTAGAATTGATGAGGAACTGGGACAGGTGACAGTGTGGGACTGGTCACAGAGTCAGTGTTTCCAGGAAAGCAACATGTATCTGGTTTTGATATGGCCTGAGTTTCTCAGATTTAACAGTGGATTGTAATAGATGCAAGTATTTCATCTCTTTAGGCATCATTGCACTCAGCAACTCCTTTCACTGTCTTGCCAGCTGCAAACTCTGGGAAGGAGAATGTCCACGGAAAACACCTGAGAATTTTCTCTGCCCAAATTTAAAAAAAAAAAAAAAAAAAAAAAGAGGTAGGTTTGCTCCACTATTTCAGCCCAGTGTCCCAAACTCAGCAGTCAGGTGCAATACAGATGGAGCCTAAAGGCTCTAGAAGATGACTGTACAGATATGCCAGAAAGGAAGGAGAGAAAAGATTCCAGTAATGTTTAGAATATGAAAAGTTAGGATGAAAATGGCGTAGCTGAGTGTTACCACCCAACAGAGAAAATAAATGCAACCAACTGATTAGAACAATTATAAAATCTCAGACATTAGTCATCTTTATTTTTGTCATCAGATTTCTTCTTTTGGTGGTATACATGACTACATTCTAAATAAGGAAGATGCTCTCAAATTGCATTGAACTTCAGAATTTATAAAACATAAAATTAAGAATAGTCAAGAGATATTAAAGGGGAAAAATAATAAAAAGCATGAAAAACATAAGAAATAATTTACTTCCAGTTCATCTTAATTTTATTTCTAATACGCAAGAGCAACATCAGTCTCAATATTTTGCTGGAAAAGCACTTTTGTTCCCAGTATTCAAGTACAACTAAAGGTATATGGACTGCTGTTTCAACATTTCTGCTCATCTGTGTAAAAAAATTAAAGCAAGTAGAGGAAAAACAGGAAAAATGACAACAGCAACAGCAGTGAAGCAGCCTATGGCTGCCCTTTACTGCAACAACAGGTGTTGGCTGGCCAATGTATGGGAGGGCAGCAAGAAAGGACATGGGATTCACAGTGACTTCTTGAGAAAAAAAGATGTTATTTAAACAAAAAGTATCTTGTGCAGTTAAAAATGTCCTGTTCTGAACTTCTTCAATACTTCAATAGCAGAAAGAGGAAACTTCATGAACTGTGTCACAATAACCTGTACATGATGCTTCCTATTGAAAAATCCTTTTGTGATGAGAGCAACAGTACTGAATAAGATTATAATAATTCTACAAGAATTAAATACCTACACGTTTTTGTTCTAAACAAATTAGATACCTTTGGGGAAGACAGTTTTCCAATATGCTTTTTTGAGATATTTGTTAGAATTCCTTGTCAGGATATGAAACCACACGTATTTCCCCAAGGGGTCATAATGTTAGATAAATTTAAGGATATCAAGACTTAATTAAACTTTGAATGATAGATTCCTAAGAAAGAGTCTGTCTTAGGCCCTTTTTAAAGTTTGAAGTGGTGTTTCATATTGTTATGGATAGGTTTGTGCTAGATATTTTTCAGTCTACCTGAGTAATATGTTCCTGATTCTTATGATATCTAGTATTTACTTACCTGTTCTTTCAGACCGTGGCTTCAAAAAACATTCAACAAATTTATTTCTTGCTACTGAAAGCGGTGATAACTTATTATAGTAGTTGTTTTTATACAACATGAATGCATTTTTTTTAATAATTTCTGTTAAAAGAAAATTCAAGATAAGTATAAGAAAAATCTCGAATTAATGAGCAGACAAATGAAATTAATTTGACAGAGAAAATGAAGGAATGGAAAATTAAAAAGAGGTATTCACTTACATATTTTTCCTGAGTCTGGAAGAAAGGAGGGACAGACATCCTGAAAGTCTCCCAGTAATGATAAAAGAAGGAGAAGAACAAGGTTAGCATTGATCTTTACAAATCTCCAAGTTGTGAGCATTATTCGCAAAAAAATATTTTTGAGTGCCACTGAAAGCTTAGGAGTGTGGAACTGTGATTACAGATGAATTTGATGAACTAATTAAGCATCAAGCTCTGTAGTTCTTCAGTGTCTTTCCCCCTCTGCCCCTTTTTTAATTCAGAACATAAGGAAAGACTACAGGGAGAGAAGTTGCAGGGTCCTGCTCTCACTCAGGAAATCACAACATCACAGAGTCATTGGGGTGACAGGGACTCCAGGAGGTGCTCCAAACTGGGTCAGTGAGAATTCAGATGAGGTTGCTTAGTGATTGATGCAGATCGGTCTTGAAAATCTCCACAGATGTGGAGATTTTATTATGTACACAGATAAATTATTATGTACACAGATAATATGAAGAGTGAATATCACACTCGGCTTGCTGACAGGAAGAAGAAGCTAGATGGATATTTTGGATTGCTCATAGTGACAATCTTAAATCCTTCTAAATTTGATTTAAAAAAACAACTGAGAACTTGGTGAAAATGTTACAGCAGAATGCAACAGCAATCATACCGGTAACTCACTAAAAACATTATAGAAACATTATGTATGTTTCTATACATACATAGAGGAGAGCAACACAGTCAACTCTTGAACTTTGCCTATCATAACTGAAACCCAGGACATTTTACTAAGGAAAAGTAAAAGCAGAAAAGAACAAAATACTAGTTAGGTCAACTCCCAAGAGAGTTTTAATTAGCCAAGAACAAAAAAAGATTGTTCTATAACAGTTGTCACCTGTGAGAGGAAGAGTTTTCTCAAGGAATTAAAGGTACCTAGAGGTGGCATCAGCAGGGATGAAAGTTTTTTGACTTTTAGTGTTCTCAGAAAGACAATACATCTACATTTCTTATATCTCTCAGAAAGGGTGATAGAAAGTGTTTGTGCCATTTCTCACCGGTTTCGTAGTAATTAGATGTATTCACTCAGCTGAACTTCTCATTTTTACATTTTTACATTTTTTACAGCAGTTGCTGTGTCAGGAAGTAAAGACGAAGAAAAACAGGTTGGAGAGTTTTTTCTTCCCATTCCAAAAAATAATGAAATATTAAAAAAAAAGTTTTCTAATGCATTTTATTGGATATCCAGAAATCTTATGAAATAGCTATTTTTTTTTCTCACACTGCTAACCAGATAAGTTTCCGAATGTTCTACAAGGCAGCAAGAAAACTGTCTATACTTAAAGGTCTTTCAAAGAGTAAGTAACATCAAGTTTATGAATTCCATAGCACTTAATGTCACTCTTTAGTACCGTTGTTAAAGGTCCAATGTAAGGCACAGATGAGATCAGGAACTATCTTCTTCCCAGAACTGTAAATGGTCATTAAAAGTATCTTTTCTGAAGACATTAGAAGGGTGGTGTATTTGATGTGATCTGATTTTCAGCAGATGCAACTGTTGATTTCTTTCCATTATGTGTTACCTGTAAAAAGAAGAAAGCATTTTTTTAGTAGCAATCCTTTTGCAAAGCTGACTCACAGAAATACTGCAGTCAATTCATATGTTGGGTTATTTTCCACTCATACACCTGAGCAAATAACTTTCTTATCTCACAGAATGTATTCTACTCTGTAGTCTTCCTTATATTGTTAAAGACATTGTTAACAGAAAACCAGATCGGGGTTTTGTTAAAAAGTGTAATTCTGGAATAAATGCAGTCCAATCCATTATTACATTTTTGGAAGACTGCAGTAATGAACTAAAACTTCAAGTGTAGTATTTCTAATTGTAATTAATGTTATTTTTCTGAATAATTGATTTTCCTAGTAATAAAAAGCAGAGAATAAAAATTATTCTTGTGTACAGTCATTATATTAAAGGGCATATTTTAATTATTGTCTAAAGTATATGTTTACATGTGCTAAATCATCATTTTATTTGATTTTTTTTCCTTTAAAAGAAAAAAAACAAAGCCCAAAAGCCAACAGCTTAATTTAATGTACAATACCATTACTCTCCTCTGCAAGGGAAAGACAGCAGCAGCTAAATTTAATTCTGATATATCCAGTACTTACCCTTTTGACCTTTAGGTCTAAATCCATTTCTCTGTATGAATTAGTAGGGGAAGGGGTACAGAGAAGAGGATGGCAGAGGGAGATGAATGGAGAAGTGAAAATGACGTGCTGTCTTTCATTTAAAAGAAATTTCAGACTGAAAAATGAAATAATTTCAAAATTATCTGGTGGATGGAATTAAGTCCTCAAAAAACCAATAATGTTTTTCTCAATGCCACTAGACACAACCCTGCTGCTCTTTTAGTGGTTTTGGTTATAGGAGGAGATTCTCTGGCATGAGATTACAGTGAACAAAGTTTTTGCTAGATTTAGCTGGCCAGGCAAAACTACTACTTGAGACATGTCAGTAAGACACACAGATGGTGTCTGTGACTTTGTGTGTCCATCCTTGTGGAACACTGTCCTGGGAAGGACAAAGAGGAGTGGCTGGGACAAGGCGTGCCTTGCCTAGCCCTGCTGCCTGTGGAATGTTGGAGTCAAGCTAAAGCTTTTAGGAGGGGCTCTGTCTTTCCATAAAAGTGATAAACAGTGTACTCTGGTCCAAAAATCTTTCCTTTTAACTCAGAAAACCCAACCAAACCTCACACAGCTGATTTTCCTAGCGGGTGTGGTTCATGTGCACAGCAACATGTACAACTGTAAATGCAAAAGGATTCAACTTTTTAAAATGGCAAATAAATAATTCAAAATCAGAAAAATAAAAAAATTCTTGTTCATTGTCCTATATATGTATGGTGATATTAGATAATAAACCGTAAACCACCAAAGTTTATATCTAAAAGGAAGAGTATATGGAATAACACCAAGTTAATCCTGTACTAAAAAGAAGGGTAATTCTTTTCCTGGCCTTTATATGCTTTACATTCCACCTCTTGATCTTTCACTCACACTAGTTTTGTTTGTACGTTCTTTGCATGTAATTTTCTTGGTGCTTTTAAGGGAATTGGAGGCACGAAATGTGAAATCGTAACAGTTTATTATGGAAGAAACATATCAGCTATTTTTTGTGAAAGTAATCTATCCATTATATATTACAGTGGAATATGATTCACAGATTCTTGTACTGTGGACATCTAAGGGTAAATCCAGAGTATAACCAAAGGTATAATAGAACTAAGCCTTGGAGATTATTGTTAAATTAAAACCAAAATGTACTATATAAAAATAAAATAAGCACCATTCATTTTCAGTTCTTAACAAAATTATACCAAAGATTGTATTAAGGAAGTTCTTTGTTTCATTAATTTAAATAGTTTTAACTTACATAAGCATCGAACTGACTTTCCTTTTGTAATACAAGATTGTGTCACATCTCACCTGAGACTTGTGGACCAAAATAAATGTGCAGTCCCTAAATTTATAGTTTTCAGTAAGTCCAAACATTTCATCACAAAGGTCCAAAACCACTACAAATATCTTAGAACATTTTAAGAAAATTAAATAATATCATATAGACACTATACTTGGAAATTTTTATTCAAAACTGTTTATGTAAACTTATAAAAAGCCAATATTGAGGAGAAAAATGGAAGTAAAACCATAACAATGGCTACTACATCTGTGTGGTCCACCAAATTTCAAGATAAATGGTAAAAAAGGGAGGAAGCAGTAAATTGCCAATATTTTTGGGTGACCTCCCAATCCTGCACAGGAGTAACTTCTTGCAATATTTGAAATTCCAAATAGTGATAATGAGTCTTGAATTACATATTTTTATTACCATACATTTTGCACAGTCATATTATTGGCAAGTGATAAAGTAAATAAAAGCTATGTACAGGTTTTTCAACATATGGCAATACACTTTTTTGGCCTTTCTGCTTTGTTTCACCAGCATTTTTAGGAAGCTATTTTAGGATTTTACTGAATTTAAATTATAGCAACTGTACTACTTAGGCTGATGTCTTAATGCATTACAGACACATTAACCATGCTGGGTGCAGATAGTGAGTTCATGAAAGTAGATTACCAAGCAGAGTAAAGAAATTTTATAAAGTAAATGTTTTTTGTGAACTAATTATTAAGTACTCAAAACTTTACTTGAAATGCAAAAGATATCATACTTTACTTTTCCTAATGCTAACATATCTTCTAT
This sequence comes from Pseudopipra pipra, assembly GCF_036250125.1. Lineage (NCBI taxonomy): Eukaryota > Metazoa > Chordata > Aves > Passeriformes > Pipridae > Pseudopipra > Pseudopipra pipra. The sequence goes on along the minus strand of NC_087549.1, from coordinate 143,184,627 downwards.
TTCTTTGACTACAAAACTTTCAATATTTAATATATGGCTTTAGATTTTTAAAAGCAATAACATGTAATACATGCACATATCTAAAAGATATGCATTTCTCCCACGAAATTTTCATGTTCAATATCTTATTAACTGTCGTAATAACCTGTTATAGCATAAGAATTTTAGTTTCTCTGAATCATGTAATGTGGGAATTATTTCTATATCAAGTCACATTGCTCAAGATAATGTGTGAATTTCTTTGAGAAGATCTTATTCATTGTAGTCTAAAGAGATATGCTTGAAATCACCAGAGTTTAATGTGACACAGATGGAAAGCTAAACACAAGATATCTCTTATCACCTGAGTTTTTATAATGGGAATGCCTGTTTTTTATTAATAGATCAGCCAAAGCTGTAAGAAAGTTTGTGATATCATGAATATTCATGGAGAGAATATATAAGTGCCATTGTCAGTGTTGTTAATGAGCTACTCAATATCTGCACATGGTTATACAGTTTATTCAGAATATTTAAAAAAATCTTTTTCTCTTATTATGGCTTTTCAATTGTAGTATAGTATGATAGATGCAAACTAATATGAAAGCCTAGAAGAATTTTGCAAATTCTTTGACATTTAGCAATATAAATATAATGTCAACCTCTGAAAATGTGAAAAAAACTCACCCTAAAATCAAAAATCCAAATCAGACCACATACAATCACTAATACTTCCTTCCTAAATCTGTTTCCTAGGTAACTGCTAGATCACGATAGGACTAACTTACAGTGTAGAGGAGAATAACAGTCTGCAACATCTCCATGTTAAGATTTGTGAAAAAGGTTTCTGCACCAAGGATAGTGCACTGCAATAGGCACGAATCAGTGACACGTAAAAATTATTAAGCTGTAAGATTTATTTCTGTTATCTTTATTCATTTTGGTTTAGATTATTTTTCCCTAAAGTATTTTTTTTCTAATTGTTACGCAGTATGAAAAACACATATTGAAGTTGAATCTTATTACACTGACTACCACATAGTTTCAAATTTAGGGACTGTGCCTTATTTGTTGATAGAAAGACATAATAGAAAGAAAAAGTGGAGAAAGTTTTTGGTTTCATTATGGGAAATAGAGTCGTCATGGGATTCATCTCCCCTACCTTTGACCATACAAAATTCATGTGTCTGGGAATTACTTTCTCATGAGCTTTAAAATAAACAAGCAAACAAATCAATGGAAACTGGGGTGATCTCCACAAGGTGCTTTTCTATAGAGTGAAAAGTAGCAAACCAGTACTGTATGCATATACTTAGGTACACATCGTCCATGGAAGGAAAGAACCCCAGGTATCGAAGTCTTCTAAAGAGCTACTGATTCTGTAAACAAAAACCTAAATTCATTACAACTCACTATTGAAAAAAAAGGTTCATGGAAAGCTGAAAGATAGTTAATTCTCACAGGTTACTTGACACCTCCATGCCTAATCTCCTCATTTTTGAATTCAAGATTCTTACTTCGGTCAATCATCTGAAATATACAATCCTCCCCCCCAAAAAAACCCCAAACCCCCTCCCCCCTTTACTACAGGGGTTGTTCATTTCAGTAATATGAAGTGAAACCTATTTTGTTTCTGGTCAATAGTTTTCTGATTGCAGGGCTAGGAAATAGGGACACCTGACTGTGTCACATAAATGATAGGTAAATCTGGTTCAATTTGAGACTAAGGCAATTTGGAGCAATTCTACCTTCAGTTGTTTGGGTTCAGCTTCTACTGATTCCCTTAGGAATAGCACCTTGAACTGTGATGAAGAGAGTATTTGCTATCAGAAATGCATGAATATAAAAAAGCAGTGGGAAAAAGTATTATTTTTTCTTCTGAGGATTTGCCAGTAATAGTTTTATCAAGATTTAGAGCTGGCAGTCCATCCTGGAACATGCTGAGCACACAAACTATGAACTAGAAGATCACTTTATCCAATTTTAAAGTGTTGAGCCAAAAATGAGAGCTGAATACAGGTGACTGGCTAAATAGTTCAGCACTGACAAGTTGGCCTAACTGCATTTGTCAAAGTTGGGGCCGATGACATGTTGCAGGACAGAGATTTTGTAAGAAATAGCTGAGATACAATCATAGTGAGAAAGATTTTGGCTTTGTTTTTAAAACCCATGCACAGTCAAAACAGTAGTTTCTACTTTCTAACTTTTGCTAAGGAAAATGGACAAAATCATGGCATTTGTGCCATTGGATGACGTCTTTTCTCCCATGGGTATGGCTTCATCTTTTACAAAGTTATGATGAGAGCTGTGTGATAATATTGGCATTCAGAGCAAAGCTGCCACATTTTTTGGCTTTCCTCCAGTTCCACTTAGGCACAAGCAATTCCGGCATGTTGCCAGACATATTTTTGTGTTCATTCTCAGTCACTGAAAGCAGTTCTTGCCATCTCTGTTTTTCTTAAGGTTTTTTTATCCCATTAAAGGTGATGGTCGTGAGTTTGGTTGGAATCATATCATGCACAAGCATTTCAGAAGAAAAATGAAGATGGGAATGGAGGCTCCGTGGCTTGTGAGTGGCACCTACCTTGCACATCTCCCCAGCTTTTCTATTTGAACTGATGTTTTAACAAAAGTCCAGAGGTTGTTTTTCTGTGTTTTATTTTGCTAGCATTTGTCAGCATTACAACATTTACCAGTTTACTTGCTTTGGAAAACCTACCCCAAAAGGTCTGCCCAAAAGTGTGGAGGAAGAGGTACCTTTGAGTACAGCAAGGTGAGCCTGCAGCTCATCCCATGGGGTCAGCTCCTCACTGTGTCCACACTGCGCATGGGTCCTGTAGTTTCTTTCAGGCATAGTGAGAAAGCTTTGCAAGAGTCCATCCTGTCTGTTCCTGTGTCTAAATAGAGTGGGGAGAAGAAGGAAAGAAACAGTCCTGTCCTGATTTACCAGGTGTTGACCACTGGGTAACTGATTTCAGTGTGAAATTAGTACCTTCAGTGATAGAATGATGGGTTCTTCTTTTCACTGTCCTCTGACAAAAAAAAACTTTCGAGAACTGTGTTCAGGATGTCTGGACACCTAACCTAGTTACAGTCAGATACAGTGTGGTTTTGTTTGTTTTCCTCTTTCTTTTTAAACAGTCGTGTGCCTTCTCCATGCTCTGTAGGTGTAAAAGTTGTTGGTCCCTGCCTAAAAGGATACAATTCACCTCAGGTGCAAGTGACACAGTGCAACACCCCTGAACTCATGCGGACAGTAGTGAAGAGCTTAACAGGCTGCTTTTCTAAAGCACACTATTACAAATTTGTAAGGACTTTCTATCTGCATTTTCAAGATTATAATGAGTAGACATTGCCTGAATAATTGAATGTAATCTATTTCCACAAAATTATATCTGTCATATGATAGACCTCATAATTAAATAATTGGAGCTGGAAACCTAGAGTTTTATGGCACCTAAAAAAAAAAAAAAGGCAGCATTCAGTAACAAAAGTGAATATCAAGAACTGTCATTAAGACTTAAAGATTTTAACTTAACAAAGTGAGACGATTATGTAAAAATGTAACTCTGCACTGCTAAGATTTTTTCCACACTTCTCTCCTCTTTGACATGTGTTGCCACTCACAATATTCTCTAGCAGATGCTACTGTTTGTGCTTTCACTATTGTTAAAATGACTAAAACTCACAAAAATTTGCAATCAGAATTAATAACAAAAGCTCCACATATTCTTTTCTTGTTTATTTCAGCCAACAGATGCAGGTGCATATAACAATCTATACATATTTAAAACTTTAGGTGAGAAAGGAACTATTTAGGGTGTCTCTTAAACACTCTAACAAGGAATAATATAAAAGATTTATGAAAGAAGCTGTGAGCTGGAGATCAGATCAACAGTTGTATGATAAAACCTTACCAAATCCTTCTGCCTAAGGATTGTGCTTTATTGAAAATAGTGGAAGGATTATACGTGGACACTAGCAGTTGTACTGGTCAAAGAACATGACATAGGTTGACTGGCATTAATGACTTCTGTAGTGGGTTGACCCTGGCCAGATACCAGGTACCCACTAAAGCAACTCTCTCACTCTCCCCTCTGCAACTGGACAGAGGGGAGAGAAAAATCCAGCTAAGAATTCACGAGCAGAGATAAGAGCTGGGAGAGGTTCAGTGACTAATTACCTTCACAGGTAAAACTAGACTCAAAGTGGGGATAATACTTATATTTATTACTAACAAGATAAGAGCCAAAGAGTGAGAAATAAAACAGTCTTAAAAACACCTTCCCCCCACCCCTCCTTCCTTCCATGTTCTCCCTCCTCCCTCCCAGCAGTGCAGGGGGACAGGGAATGGGGGTTATGGTCAGTTGTTGTTTCTGCTGCTGCTCAAGGAGAGGAGTCCTTCCCCTGCTCCCACGGGGTCTCTCCCACGGGAGACAGTCCTTGATGTACCTCTCCAGAGTGAGTCCATCCCTCGGGCAGCAGCTCTTCCCAAACTGCTGTTCTGTGAGTCACTTCTCCAAGGGGTGCAGTCCTTCACTGATAAGCTGTACCGACATGGGTCCCCCACAGGGGCTGCAAGTCCTACCCGGGAAATCCTACTCCAATGTGGACTTCTCTCTCCACGGGCCACAGGTCCCCGGCAGGACCCCACTCCATCCTGGGCCTCCCACGAGGTCACAGCCTCCTTCCTGCATCCACCTGCTCCAGCACAGGCTCCTCCATGGGCTGCAGGGGGGTCTCTGCACCCCGATGGTCCCCCACGGGCTGCAGGGGCACAGCTGCCCCACCATGGGCTGCACCACGGGCTGCAGGGCCTCAGCTCCAGCACCTGGAGCACCTCCTGCCCCTCCTTCTGCGCTGACCTTGGTGTCTATGTTGTTGTTCCCATGTTCTCACTCCGCTCTTCCCTGGCTGGAATTTCTTCTGTGCAACAATCTTCTGTTCTTAAATATATTATCCCAGAGGTGTTACTATTGCTCCTGACTGGCTCAGCCTTGGCCAGTGGCAGGAAGTCCATCCTGGAGCTGGCTGGCATTGACTCCATGGGACAGGGGAAGCTTCCAGCAGCTTCTAACACAAGCCAGCCCTGTAGTCCCCCGCTACCAAAACCCAGCCACAGAAACCCACTACACCTTCCCATTAATAAGCTTTGAATTGCTGTTTACTAATACTTAAGTAGGACATGATACTTTTCTTTCATTGTATGTTATTGGTTTTTTTTAATCCAAGATACACAAAATTCTAGAAATAGTTATATTTTTAAAGTATACTGATATGTTAACAGAGTAGCTGATTCTAATACCTTTTCATCTCTAGTTTTTCTTTCCATGATACATCTGTACATCTATCAAAAACTATTTTATGAAAATATTTATATATAGAAGAACAAAATAGAAAGAATACAGATGTTTAATTTTAAAGAATAGCCCTTTACTCATAAATTCTATGTGTATTTTGAACATCACATTTAATTCCAAGGCTAACGTACTGACAATGAACAAATTTCACCAGATTAAATGACACTTCCAGTGCCATAATTAAGTATTGTTAGAAACTTGTCTTGACCTTACCAAGACTTCATGAATGTTTTTGCTGATATTGCACTAGGAAAAAATATATCTTAAAGTAATGAAAAGATGATATCAGCTTTGGGAAACTGTCAGAAAATTGGAATTTTGAAAATAAATTTGTGCAAAAATTTTAGTTTAAAATGTTTGTATTTATTAAATTTGTCTAACTATATTCTTTACAAAATTTTAACCCCAATTCAGTTCCAAACTTCTGTCTCTTTTGGAGCTGAACTAGATTTTATGCAGACTGACAAAATGGGTCAGGCAGTTTTCACAACTTGAAGCTGCTCTAAGTGCAGTGACATTGGTCAATATGACTCACAAATGTGTTTAGAAGATTTTTCCCTTTCCAAGTCTTTCCTCTTGTTGTTTTTTTTTTTTCCTGTACCATTAGTGCATCCTAGCAGTAATTGTAATTGATTAATAACATTCCTTTCTGATTACCAAGTTGAAAATGTGCTCTTAAGAATTTTGCAATTATTTCATACTTTCCTTCCCCCCAGTCAGGTGCAGTGAACTGCATGCTTTGCAAGAAAAAAAAATGGGTCAGTTTTCCCCTCATTAATTTTCAAATAATTTTCAACACCATAGATATTGAGAAGATAGGAAAAATGTGCTATATATCAAATTAGTCAGTAGATGCCAAGCAATGCCCCCCTCGCCCCCAGCCCATATGTTTGCTTGCTGCACAGATTGTGATCAGTTAAAGAACAGAGTCCCATTGTAAACAGGTAAAACTGCAAGTTTAGTTTTGTTGAATCATCACATCTTTTGTGCTCCTTCTGATTTTTCATACATACCTTCTCCCTTCCTCTCTATTACATGATGAATCTCCCAAAGGCAAACTCCCTGGGAGGTTGTGTGGCCAAGTTACTATTCACTAAGGCATGTTACAGTACCAGAAGTTTGAGGGGAGGGGTATCTTTTTCTTTCCTTTCATAGTTATGTAGTGAAATTTGTCATGGAATTAGCCAATTATTTCACATGTTCTCACTTTCCTCTTCTTTTGAAGAGTTCCTTGATATCAAGTTAAACAGTTTTGTCCTTAGCTGATATGTGTGCGATGCACATTTTCAGTTCAGGTATTAAAATTTTAAGTGCTCATTAGAGACTTTTTCTTAACACAGTGAATTTATATCTTGCCATTCACTTATGTGAAGCACATGTGGCCACCGATGATCCTGTGGTAGAATAATTGTCCCACACTTAACAATTTATATAACCTTGCATTCATCAATTCAAGGTAAGGCTATTTTTATACAAATCAGTATTTTGCTAGAGTTAGCACATTATGTAAGGTTACTCTAGTTAAAAAAGTGATAGAATACCACAGACCAGCTAAAATATACTAGAGAGAAAAAAATGTTAAGTGAGATCAATGAAATGGTCTATCACTTGCATTCTACTACAACAGATATTCAGAGCTAGTCTTAGAAAAGCTGAAAAAAACTTAACCCTCTTTCCCTGCCCCAAGAAAGCTTAGCTGGTAGCTTAAGTAATTAATTAATATTTTCTGTTGGCATGTCATAAAAGTAATTTTTAAGCAGTTTTCACCACAAAAACTGGGAGAAATTTCTTCTTATAATCTGTCATCATGATCTGATTGAATTACAGAGGTACACTACAGTTTTTAACAGGTCTTCCACACAACTGTATTGTGTTGCAGACAAAATGTCTGCAACAAGCTAAAATAATTGTATTTGAAACTGGGGAAAGAAAAACAAGAAAGCAAAGTTTAGTAATAATTCTGCTTAATATGTTTGAGAGAACATTTCAAGGTCTGAACATGGAAGACATGATTGATCACTGCCTGGAGAAAATCATTCTGTCATAAGACAGAAAAAAGCTATCTCCCACACAAGAATGTTTCATGTATGGTCTTTTACTCTGCCCATTCAAAATGGTGCATTTTCAAGGACTAAACTGATCCTCCAATTCACTTTATTTTCACCTATCTAATAGCAAAACCCAGCAGAAAAGCTTAGCTTTTCCCATGAGGATGTCATCTCTGAATCTTCCCTGAGCTTACCATACATGTTTATTCTCAGTTGTTCTGCCACAGAAGACAAATATACTTTTACAGAGTAAACATTTTAACATAACAACTTTAGAGAAGAAATATGACTTGATAAACGCAGAAACGGGTTTGAAGAAGAGACAAAAAAAGAAGCTTGGAACTTCGGAGAAGGACAGTAAGTAAAATGGCAGCATAAAAATATTTAAATTAATAGGCAGCTTCAGTATTGTCTCCAGTATTCCTATCGCAAGGAAACATTCCTTGCAAGCACATTCTTGTGAAATACAGAATAAGGATTTAAACAGCTCCTCAGTATCAGCAGGCCTGCAAAAGGCAGGTAAAAAATAACATCAGGAACCATATTGCTTCCCCACAGCTGCTTTCAGTGTTTTCTGTGTCCCCAAGTCTACAACTGCCACATGCATCTGCAGAGGATTGAATCTTCAGACACTGGACAGCATCCTCCCATGCCCAGCTCCAAGGGGAGGATCGTCATTATTTTAGTCACATGAGTTGACTGCGGAACCCAAGATGTTTTGGGTCTAGTAAATACTCTGGAGTCATGCACAGAATTTCTCTTCTCCCTCAGATCAGGCCCAAGGGAAGGCACTCTGCAGTGGTATAACTGTGATGATGAATTTGTCACATATTGAAAGCACTAATGAAGCTCATTGACTTAAAGTTCCCTTCCTCTAGGCCAAATATGCACCTCTTTAAAAAAAAATAGAAAGGAAAAACAGAAAGGTGGAAGGATATGGGATTTGAAGTATACAACAATAGTTTCAAGAATTGCATGAAGGTCACTGGGACATTTTAAAACTATTTAACGTCTCAGTTCCCTTTTCAGTTTCATCTGTTTCAGTGTTTACTAATAGCTCAAGCACAGCTCTGGTCTAATTTAACAGGAAGGTCATCTGAACATTAGTCCCTCATGTCTCTAAAACAAGGAGGTGAAATGGAAAGCGTGAGAAGTCAGGTTCTATTCAGATGAAAACTAAAGTCCATTTACTGGTGAAGCTGAAAGAAACAGTTGACTGCAGGTATTCTTTCCCTTACAGTCATGAGTGACCAGATTAAATTGCACTGATTTGTCCCTTCAAGATATCGTCATACACAATAAATGGTTATATAAAGTAATTGCAATAAGAAAAAATCTTTAACTGCTGTTCTCCATGGCTGCAAATGCACAGAATATGAAAGGGAATAGATTTTTTTAGTTTCAACTTTGAAAGTCCAGTGATGCCATGAACTTTGTGACATAAATTAAGTCAATGAATAAATAAAATATACAGTCAGTGAAGTCGAAAAGCCAATTCATCTTGCATAAAGCAGCAGAGCTCTAAAAAAAATTATCCAAACTCTGTCAAATTACACCATTCATACAGTAAGTTAACTCAGCAGAACTGTGTGTGGCATCATTTTTCCCAGTCTACATGCAATTTACATTTTAGCCCAGAGAAGTGCAAGTGTCTATTCACTGGTTGCTGAATTTCTTGTGAGCTCAGGTTATTGATGTTTTCACTTAAACATGAAATTAAGTAGTTTGGATTTTTCCTTGCTAATATGACCAGAAATCCCAATAATGCCTTATAACTTCCTTGTTCCTGTTAAGTAAGGGGTTATTGAAAGAAGAATTGTTTGTATATCCTGGCTTTTGAAAAAGTCAGTTCAGTTTTTGATGCAGACATCCTGTGAGGTTACATATTCTGATGGAGATCTTTAGGCCTCAGTTCCCACATCTGCAAAGCAGTGTGTGAGCTTGCTACTCAAATGTGTGAGTTTGCTACACTCAAAGTGGTGATGTATTCAGATACTCCACTGATGAAAGGCACATACATAGCATTTTTGTATTCTTCTATCCATGATTTTTCTCCTTTAAAGAATGCTGTCATTTCATTTTTTATTTCTGTTACTTAACTGATGTGGAAGGTAATCTCACTGGTCTGAGTGTATCTACTAATGCAATCTATCAAGCTGTAGAGATTACACTGCAGGGGCTGTTTTCAGAATTGCACTGGATCAATAACACAAGATCGTTTAAGCATACTTGCCTTCTTCCCACCTGAAGCAAATGGTTTGATTATCTCTTCACAGAGATTATGACACAAGGTGCTGACTATGGTTTTAATTTTATTTGATTGATGGATTTAGATTTCAGCTGCACACTGTCTAACTATGCTTATCCACCCACAGTTCAGTTGCCACAATGATATGCCTTTTTTGTGTCTGTGTGTCTCATCTGAAGAGTGAAGATGATATAGTGGAATAATAACTCTACAGTTTAATATTCTATTGAGCATCCCCAACTGCAGTTCAGCAAATGCAAAGCTGAGAAGTTTGCACATTACATTTCTGGAAGCTGTTATCTTATTGGCCTTGGAATATGCTAAAAGAAAATAGAAGCCTCAGAAACCAAATGAAAGACATAAAAAGTAAAAGCCTAGAAGCTCAGTTATTGAGCTGAAAGAAGTTACTTACATATGAAAGAAGCAAGAAAAATAAGCCGTTTGCCCCAGGCCGCCTGATTTGTGAGAACCTCATTACATTACAACAGATGTAGTCTGAATCTGCTGGTATTTTTCTTCCTTTGTCATTAAGCTGGCAAAAATCATTCTAAGATTGTACATATTATGTCTCATAGTTATGTTCCCTACAAATGAAATCAACTTTCTTGCAGGAAAAAAAAAAAAGACAAAACCACTTGTAGGATGTCACAATATGTCATAATGTGATAAGATATTATTTATTTATCCACTGTGCTTTTATTGTACAGTGCAATCAACACAGTTGCAAAGGTAATCTTCACACTGCACAGTGAGATTCTTTTTTCATCAACATGGGTAGAGATGCAAGCCACTCAGAAAGGCCCTGAAGATTTGCAATATCCGCCAGTTTGGCTTGCAATATAATTCACCTTGATGGGCTTTGGATGATAGGATGTAGACAGCTGTATTTGAAGGTGCCCAGAGTCACAGTTTTGGCAGATCGATGACCTCCTGTCATCCAGCCTTACATTAATTACCAATTATAACTAAGCAATCATTTATATTTCCGCATTCAGTGGTATCCAAAGAGGTTTAAATCCACAATAAAATTTTATATTAGAAGGCACTTTTATAGCCAAAAAATGAGACCAGAAAGAAAGGGTCATCAGTTTGCTGAAATACCAGTGTTCCCCATCCATCCATCCATTCCCATAATGCCCATATGTGGCAATGTGGACATGTGTTAAAACAAAGACTTAGTTTTGTCCAGTTTGCCATCATAAACTAATACACACCTCTTATACCAAATATATTGAATTTCTGCATTTTAAGCTCACTTTTTCTTTAATTAATCATCACAGAAGGTCGAAAAGTATCTTAATTCTCTATTACATGCACACAAAGTATTGCTATTTTCTCCCTGTTCATTTGAGATCTAATAGCCTGTCTGTGAAGTCAAGCCAAGCTGTGAAATGAAACCCTAGGTCTCCAATTAAGAGTCAATCACATAAATCTTGAGATAGAGAAGAAGCACAAACACTTGCTCGGAGTTTCAGTTTTACATTATGTGTTTAATTGTGATGACCTTTCCCCATGCGCTACTTTAGTATTGAAATCATGGACTGGAATGAATGCTTTTTATCTTTAGATTTGACTTGCTCTTTATGACAAATACCAAAAGCCAAATTCTGGTCTCATGTATAGTGGTGTAAATTTAAGGTCTCTCTATTGAATTTCATGTGGTATTAAACTACTAATTAGTTCTGTACGAATCACTGAGCTACTCTTTAGAGCATGTATGCAGTATGAATAGCAGAAGGAAGAGCAGGTTTTAATAAAGTACAAGTTTTATATAGTCAATAGTCCTTTAGTACTTTGTTACCAGTTAACCAGAAAAAGTAATTAAAGTCTATTTTTAAAAAATAGAGTGTAATTTCAAAAATTATGTAAGATAGATATATTTACAGGACCATGTTCGTGAAATAAACATGGACCACCTGATGGCTGAAATAAACATAGATGAAATAAACACTGAAATAAACACTGGATGAAATAATCATGACCATGTGTGAGATCCTGGATCCGAATCTCACTGAATTATTGATATGGGTTGAAACCCACTCCCTGTGCATGTGGGGAAGGGCTGGGCCTGGACCTGCAGGAATGTGATAAGGTCTGCTGAGGGCACAGGGCAGAGCTGAAGGCCTGTAGCTGGGCTGTCCGTCAAGGCAGACCTGCCTGGTAGCCCACCCACACCATCCCCCTGCAGCCTGTGACTGCTACGGCACAACTCATTCTGTCCTGAAAGGCACTGACCGGATATCCTGCCTGAGAGGGAAAACTAAGCTCCTTAAATACACAAGACTCCATGTGTTCTCTCCCTCCTTCCCTCTCATCTCTCCTGCAGCCTGAACCATGTGAGTCAGTAACCATTTCTCTCTTCTCTCCCCCTCTCTTCTTCCTCTCCAGCCGGCATCATGTGAATCATCAAATCTTGTCGGTAACTATTCTCCTCTCCTTCTCTCTTTCTTTGCCCCTTTTAATCTTTCTTCTTTTACCCTTTTCCTTCTCTTGTGGGTAACTTAAAACCAATGAACTGTGTTTTACTAAAGCTGGTATATGAATTGTTTTAGTGGACGTTTCCTGTGGAATGGGTCTTTGTGCTGAATGTTTTAGTGAAATGTTTTTTTCTTGGTTGTATTTTACTCCTCTAAAAACCTTTTGGCAAAATATCTTATTTACCTCATTAAATTAAAAAGAATTTCTCTTAGAGAAGAGTGTGTGACTCTTTCTTTGGATGCTAATTAGAGGTTATAACAAACTAAAAGGCTTTTATAAAGTCTTAAACAAAAATGCAGCCACTCTGGGCAGTTTATAGCTTAATCCAGAGCACAACACCATGAAATAAACATTGACCCCTGACCCTGGAGAGGAAAGAGGGCCCAGAAAGCTAACTTGAATTTGAGGATCTCCTCCTCCGAGCTCAACTCTTGACTATTCCAATAAGCAGGAAGTTAGGCAAAAATATGAAGAGGCCTGTGGATGAACATGGAGCTGCGGGCAAAACTCAAACATGAAAAGAAAGTATGCAGAAATACAGAGTTCTGAGTTCCCCTGTGTCAGAGAGATTTGGAGCAATTTGAGAGAGGCCAGCAAAGAGTCACTAAGATGATTAAAGCACTGGGTTCTGTGTCATATGAGGAAAGACTGAGAGAGGGAACTGCTCAATCTGAAGAAAAGGCTCAGGGGAAACACCAATGTGTATAAATATCTGAAGGAGGCTGTAAAGAAGACAGAGCCGAGTTCTGGACAAGTTGCCTCAAGGACTAGAGGCAATGAGCACAAACTGAAAAACAGGAGGTTACATCTGAACAAAATAAAACGTTTTTTTAATGTGAAGGTGGCAGAGCACTGGCACAGTTTGCTCAAAGAGGTTGTGGAGTCTCTATCCTTGAAAATATTCCAAAGCTGTCTGGACACAGTCCTGGACAATCTGCTGTAGGTGCCTCTGCTTGAGCAGGTGGGTTGGAGCTGATGACCTCCAGACACGTTTGTCAACCTCAACCATCCTGTGATTCTATTGTCTTGACAGAGAATCTAAACAATTCAATATAAATTTCAACAAAAATTATATTATCAAATGTGAATATCAAGATATTTATCCAATATCATAATTGAAAAACAGTGAGCAAGTTGTTCTGTTAAGACCTTGCCCAACCTAACTCTATTCTAACTTCCAAATTCACATTTCCCTTTCAAAACTTGTGCGACAGGTCAGGGGTTTGGGGATTTGATCTTTTGTTTGTTTGCTTGCTTGCTTTTTTCTGTCAGCACAGCATTTCAACTGAAGAATTCTCACTAAGCCAAGCTTAAATAAGGGGAGCCAAGGCTACAGGATTTAGAGGGACAGTCTATGTAAAGTCTGTGCAGAGCTGAACTCATAACACGTTAATCAGTGTTGTCATTTACAGCAAATGGAATGTGAAGTTCTGCTTCTAATCTTAAGGCTTTTATGTTAGTTTTTTGTAGGACTTGCTTGGGTTAAGATTTGAGGTATTGCAAACATTTTAGAGTTAGTGTAAAAGGAATTCTTGGTATTTCTAAACAGGATAGCTTTTTTCCACACAGTACCATACAGACTGTCATGTGACATGATGAAAGACCACTGTAATAGGCTGTAGCAATCGTGCAAATGAAATGTTTTTCAAGGGAAATAAATTATGATTCTTAGAATGTGAGGTGCAAAGTGTAAAGCAGAATAAACGCACTTTGTGCTGTAGAGTAGCAAATATGTGTCCCAAACGGCCACAACATGAAGAAGAAAGAAAACAAATATGACAAAGAAAAGAAAAGATTAATTGAACAACTGAAGGACGACACATCTTCAGTAGTCATTAGCCTAAATACATCTTGGAAGGAATGGGATATTCGATAGTTTAGGTATTATTTTTGGCACTAACAAAGGCAGTGGAATCTGCTTCTAATATTTAGTTGGCAGAAAAAAGATATGTTCAAAGGAATTAAAGCATGACTTGATTTGAAAATTTTTGAATGAGCAATATAAAACAAAAAATACAACATTCATGTGAATTCTACACATTAAAAAGGGGAAAAAAAGGGTACATTCTAAAAGGAGAGATCATAGATTGTTATTTGACTTCAATGATTCTTATGTTGAATATCATTAGGTCAGATCAGAAGTCTCTGTCAGTGTTTCAAACACTTGCCAGGAGAATGGACCTGGAACATTTTCATGGAGTGACTTTTCCTCCAAAATATCTTCTCTCTTCCAACAGATAGGTGTTTAGGGGATTCCAGAATGAAAGTTCTATCTCAACCATTGCTTTTCTCATACTTATATAATTATCTAATTTCTTCTTGAACACATATTTACTTCTTGTATCTGCACTATTTGGTTTCTATGGATATGTTCTAACTGCTAAGTAAAGAAAGGTCAGAAACTTACACTTGAAGCCGATTGTCAAGGTTTGTCCTACATCCTCTTAGCCTCATGAGTAGCTTGGTCACATCCCTACTACACAACACTTGGCCTTACAGAGTCCCCCATGACACTAAGACAACTATTCTTGTGTTAGTTTGCTTCGAAATGTCTGAGGTAAAGTTTGGACCATGCAATGCTAAATTCAGTGGTGCTCCACAACACAAAAAGAGTTATTCATTGCCTGCCCCCAAGTGTGATGTGACCAGAAGAATAGGGAAAATGTTTCAAAACACAAACACCTGCTGGGACTGGGTATAGGGTAGATAGAAACTGTGGAGGAGCAGGAATCAGAGTGGGAACGGTTCCAGGCATGGAAAAAGATATACAACAATTGAAAAAGGACTTTATTATATGGATTTTGCTGTTCTTATGTAGTTTCAAATATGTGCATTGTATGTTACCCCTACAGTTGTGCTGCCCGGGCATGTCCAGGCATGCCTGAGTTGTCTGTTCCCTGCTTTCCCTGCTCCTCCCTCTGATTGGCTGAAGAGAGCTACCATTGGTCCTTTCCTTTCCCGGTTCCTCTCCAGTTCCTCCCTCTTCTCCCGAGTCCTTACTCCTATTCGTTCCCCTGGTTGTCTGTCTCATGCTCCACCCCATTTTCTGGCCCTTTCTACACCAGAATTTATATAAACCCTCGCACACGCTTAATAAACCACCATTGCACCTTCAACCTCGACTCGGACCCTTTGTGCAGTGTCACGGTCCCACTGCCCTCTCCCCCAGACCGTGGCAAGACACAAACTGCATACATTATCATCATCATCTATATGACCTTTTAGGATCAGTATCTTCAGTAGTTCTAAAACTTTAAGTTCTTGTAGAAAACTTGTTGCAACAGTCACAAAGTTAGGCTAAAACGGGGTGCAAACAGCATAAGGAGTAATTATTAGTGTCATTGTTACCCCATGACTGTATTTACACTGGTAAATAACATAGCCTAGAGTCCTTTCTCTGGTTCTGAAGGTCTTGTGCAAATTCCGTAATTCTCTTCATACCCCAACTAGACTGCTGTCCTTCACTCCACATGTGAGGGACAGCTGATGCAAAAGGCAATTCCTTGAACTGTGTGCAAGAATTGTCTGTGGGACCCACCTGGGACAACCTAAAGCTGAAGACCATCAACTACACAGTACAAACAGCTGCACATCAGTAACTGAGTTTGTGATCTTACTCTAGTTTAATAGATTGAGCCTATGCATTCAGAGTTAGTGTTATAGAGAAAAAGTATTTCCTTTGGTCATTGAACCCACTATGAATAAGTTTTGATGGCTGCATTTTAGCTTTAAAAAGTTAGAAATACAGAGAAAATTCCCCAGTTATCTTCTCTGCAACCTTCACAAAACCTTTAAAACTAGACTTTCCCACTCAGTATTTTCTAAGCCAAAAAGCTTTAACTATATTATATTTCCTCAAATAATCTTACACTCTTTTTTACACCTTTACAGTTTCTCTTAGGGCTTTTTTTGGAGACAGAGTGACCTTGTGCAAACCGGGCTTAAAAGGTTTTTCTTATGTGAGATTATACTGCATGCTGCAAGCTTTGATTTTTGAAAAGACCACAGATTTATGGCCTAGAGCCAATAACGCATTTAAATATATCTTTAGGCATCTCATTGTTACTTTCAGTTAATCTAGGCAAAGTTCTAATGAAGCTAATCATATATCTAAGGGTAAACAAATACTTCAACTTTTTTTTGGCTTGAATTTCAAAAATCCAGATCAAGCCCACAATAGCAAGAGTACTGGAAAGAATAAGGAAATGATTACCTCTTCTAACTAATATTTTTTAAAAAATCTTTTCTGATGTCAGTTTTATACATGGAAAACTGTTCTTTTTTTTAATTTTTAATCCCCATTAGTATGCTTTTTGATTTTTTAGATTTAGTTGCCATATTCATGATTTCCTCTTCTATCAAGACAATGATCTAATAATAGTTACAATCAGAGAAATGCCAGTTGTCTACAATGCAAGCCGATATGGCTTGTAATTCTTTAAGTATCTGTACAAAGCGAAGAGTTAATGAAGGATTTTTTTAATATTGCTTTATAAATAAACTGTGTGACCAGAACCAAACCAAATTCTGATTTAGAATTTACTCATTCCGTAAAGCTCAATTTCGTACCACAGACAAGATTAGGTATCTCATGCAAGTCAATGGCTACAACATTCATCACCCATAAATAAGGGCACCTTGTCCATCTGATCTAACGTGTTAGCAGATCCACAAAACTATTTATCTGCAGTCATCTCTGCAGCTATATACCCATCTTCCAACTCTGCTAATAGAGCTGTTCCAACTACAGTTACACCCCTAAGGTCAAAGTGTAGACTGTGCCCAAGGGAGACTTGAAGAAGAGGTAAAGTACTGGTAGTCATATTAAGCACATGGACTTTCCTACTGCATTTTTTAGCTATAGGTTGTCTGGAGAGTAGTCTGAAAAAATCTTGACCTTCTGTTAAAGAATCATAGATGAGTTTAGCCGTTAGGTTAGTTTGTTTGGTATGAGAATAGCAAGAACACTATTAGGACTGAGGGAAGAATTAAAAGGGATCTTAGATTTGGAATTAAGAACAACTGAATAGTGATATGAAGAAGATCTAAGGAGGCAGTTAGACTACATGAAAAAATCTGGAAACAGCAGTCATAAACCGTGGTGGTAATAGAGTATTCTTTGTATTTTTAATATTTAGGGGGAAAAAAAAGAAAATATGTTTATTTTAAATTTCCTTTAAAGAGAGCATATAGTCTTTGTCTTTAATGTCAGATGCATAGATACAGAACAGGATAGTATGGGTAATCTGAGAAAAATTTACTCTATCTGAAAACTTCATTGATATCAGTCTTATAGGTTTCACTCAAAATACAATGATCAAAAATACTAAGAAATACCAGCTATTATTTGTTGTAAAATACCAGATATCTCTTGCTTTGTCCTTAAAAAATTATCAAGCATGCATGCAGCTGTCAAACTACCTTCATCTGGATATAACAAATATCATTATGGTTATCTATCTAAATTAAGCCCTGCCAAAAAAAAAAAAAAATCCTGCCTAGCCCTTCCCAGTCTGAAAGGGATGATCAAAAAGGATGAACTTTTATGTTTTCATCCAGCTCCAAAATGTTGTTTCGGTTTTTTTTTTAAAAAGTGTAATAGTAAGAGCCTTCATGTACCACACCAGGTGAATGCCCAAAGATGACATATGCAGTTTTCATACTGGAGAGAAATAGCTCACATTGTTCATTGCTGGATCAGTGTAGGGGCTGGGGAGTGTTAACTTTCATAGATGTTTGTCGTAAAGTTTCTTTTCTGATATGCTTAGAAAAGAGGTTATATATATATATAGCAGTGTATATAGTGGTATTGGCTGCCTTTAGCTTGGACAGTGTCAATAAGGCATGAGAAAGAAATAAGGCATGTACATGACAAGGAAGCTTTTCATCAGTGTTTCCAAAAACTTAAGAAATTTTAGTCATCTCCCTGAACAAGGCCCTTCTGGCATATTACAGGCTGGTCCAGTCATGAATAGACATAGAAAAGAACATTTAATAGCTGATGAAAAAGACATTTGTAATTTCCAATCCAAGCTGCAGAAAGCACCAGTTCATAGCAAAGTTCCTGTGGAAGATTTTATTTTGTACTTTAAAAATCCCACTCAGTTAAATACAGGGATATCATATCTTTTAACAGAAAGATTAAAAGGGTCCTGTTACATTTATACTCCTTTACAGATCCCTCAGCATTTCTGCATGATCAGCCCTTTTTTTCCTATCCTTGTTCCAGCTCTGTAGAATTAATCTTCTTGGAGTAGCTGCTCACTTGTTAAATATATCCATCACTGAAAGATAATTGTAATATATGACAAATGCACCTTGAGAAGAATTCATTATAGTCACCAATCTGACATTAGAGGATAGTGATGTGTTAGCAGCATCTTTTCTCCCCAAACAGGTTGTGAAATCAGACTTTAAGATAATTGTATGTCTTATCTAAAATCCCTCCACCTAAATTGATACTTTATAGATGACTACTGAATTGTTCCTCCAAAGACACAAACCTAAATTAACCTCGAGTGCAAAAGAGGTTTAGTGGTCTGCATAAGAAGTTAATATAAATAGAGAAGTTAAAAATCTCTTTAGCTCTGAATTTGTTATCTTAATTATTTTTTCTTATCAAAGTAAGCATAAAGTTTGGAAACAATACACCAAAGACTCAGAAGGTATGTCATCCTGTCACCTCTGTTTCTCTCTTCTTGTCATTTTGCCTGAGAGAAAGCAGGAAGAGCATTTTTCCTGGGTCCCTTAGTTCACAGGGTTATTATAACCCTCTCATTAAAACATTCTCTGTCATGGCTACCATGGGGAAACTGAAGCCCACTTGTGCTGACTTTCAGTGATAGAAAATTCTCATCTTTCTGAGTCTAACTGTGCTAACCTCAAACTAGAGCAATTTTAAGTGAATATTAAATTCCACTAACACTGCAAAAATGTTTTCAAGAAATTATTAGATATTATTTAAAAACTTCTACTTTCTTTTTCCTTTTTTTTTTTGTTTGTTGGTTTGGTTTTTTGTTTATTTTGTTTGGTTGTGTTTTTTTTTTAATTTAAGATCCGGTTTGCATCCCGGATGGACCTTCAAGTGGAGATTTTTTGTGATTAAAATAGAAAATAATTCAAATATAGGAACCTATATAACAGTTGAAGTAATTTTTTATGGGAATGTCATGCTACAGGAATGCCAGCAGTGGGAATGGAGATTTCTTCATAGCAATAGTCTCTTGTCTCTTTAAAACATCATTTCTCTACAGCAAGGAAATTTGCTCATCTCAAATGCTCATTTACAGTCCAACTTAATCTGCATCTGATGTATGTATCAGTTATTTTACAATGTGATGGATTAATTTTTTGCTGAACAATGCATATTAATTCAATAATAGGTTATTGAAAAAAACTTCTGCTGTTTGATTTTTGCTGATTTTGCTTCTCTGGTCATCTCCTTACAATACTTAGAAGTATGATAAATTCACATGAAAAGGTATCTTATTTCAAAGCTTTAAAACTTTTTATTACATCATGTAGTAATATTTTGAGCAGTGACTAATTTTGGTTGTGCAGATGTTGCTATCTCATTTTCAAAGTACAGTGTACTTCTAATCAATGCTACTCTCAGCCCAAAAGTTGAAAGGTAAAAATCAGTTAACACTTTATATAAGGTTAAGCCTTTGTTTTAGCCCCCTAGAAGTACTGTTTTGTTCAGAAAGTACTGTTTTTTGAAAGAAAGTATGCACCATAGAGCCTCACACCAGGAACATGTTTAGAAAGCATGACTGTTGTGATCCAATCTAACACAGAGACCCAAAGTGTCTCCTTACCACATTTTCCATTCCTCCAACCGTGCAATTAAATCACTGCCGAAGGCAAAAGTAGTGCAGACAACTTGGAAATATTGCCTTCGCTGCTCCTCAAAGGCCTTTAAGGTACCTTCTTATTTCTCTGCAAGCACTTCTATATTGCTACTCATGGCATGTTTGTGGAGAAGCTCTTATTCCCACTCCTTCAGATGGGAGATGACCGAAGAATGATCGACATCCTCGGTTGTGGTGAATATCAGTGTAAGAAAAGGAATCAGTCACCTATGGGCCTTGAAGTTCAGTGTTGTTTTAATCCTTACTCTAGTTCTGAGGTAAAGTCACTGTCTGTTTTTGCCTTGAGCATAAAAACTAACAATGTTGATGGAGGACTTTAGCACTCCATTGCAAAATAAACCCTGTCCAAGAACTGTTCAACAGATGTTATTTTCCTTGTAGTCCTTTCTCCAAAGCCTTGTTAACACAAGAGATTGAATTTGTACCTCAGGGACTCAAACTTTATTATGGAGCTGCAGGTAAAATTCTTACTTTGATCAAATAAAAAAATGACAAAAAAGTACCCTAACTTATAGCTGTACAAAGTAACATCAGAGAGGAAGGCAGGCTGAAATTTTTTCGTTATCTTAATCAAGTTATACCCATACGTGTTTGAGAGAGAGGTACTACGCTCAGTTTACAGCAGAAGTGTTGCTGTTAACAGATGCTTAATGCGTTGTTCAAGAAGAAGTAAAAGGCAAAAATAGAAACAATAGTAGATATTAAACAAGTCTTTCTCAGAATGTCACAATTGTAAGAGCTGACCACCTCAAGCCCCAAGACTCAGAAGAAGATGAGTTCCATTGATTGAAGCATAAATTCAAGAATATTTAACTGTGGAGTTACATCAAAGCTTAATTCCAAGTATAGAATATTTGTTTTACAATTGCAGGAAAGATTTCATTTACTCAGTGCTGGTCTTTATTATCTGTGAGTTATATTGTTCTCAACAGAAGCTCAGCTGAGCAGGGCAATATATTGATAAGGGAGTCAGAGATCATCTATATCTTTTAGATCGATAAAAGTTTGTATCTGAATTTGTGGTGCTTCCAATAGCAATTTTCACACTGCATGTGCTTTACTTTGAACACTCTGACAAGGAAACCCAACAATAAATCTGGTTTCAGGGCTAAACAAAACATAGAAGGTGGAAATCGGTTGGTACCATTTGATTCAGAGACCATACGGTACTTTCAGGATCTGATAAAAACAGTAGCTATTCTGTATTTAAAGAATCCTAGTGAAGAATCTAAAATTTCTTTAGAGGTCATAAAGCAGATTTAAAATACTATGACTATTTATGACCCAAAGAAAGAGAAAAATCCATGAATTCACTATCTGCAGAGCAATATGCAAATGACATATTGCACATTGTCCAAAAAGATCTCTTGTTTTTTATATAAAATAAATCATTATAAATGTGATCACCAGAGGCAGGTAATGTTTTTTGCAAATACTCACCACACGTACATTTCAGAGGTTACAGAATGGACCCTTCACATCTGCTTTACACACTACCATCAATAAAATATTCTTGTTAATATTTCTTTTAAGAGGGATCAAAAGCAGAGGATAATGTGTAGGATAATCAGCACCAAGAAAACTCACTGAGCAAGATATTAGCAGTTGCTAAAATGGAAAATGTTAAGGTTTTTTATTCAAAAGGAGAACCTTGATCTGTTCTGTCAAAATTGGACACCGTGTTTTCAATGCACTTTCCAGCCAGGAAAATGGAAATCCACTGCAGCAATTGTCTTCTGCAGTAACACTATATATGTTATATAAAGATTTAAGATACATCTTTGCATGTTAAAAGATGGATATGCCACACAGATGCTTCCTAAGTCATCCAAGTTCAACCCGATCAGTCAAAATAAGGTTGAAATTGCCCATTTAAAAAGCACCCAAATTTCAGTCCTGGTAAAGGTAATATCAGTCTGATTAATATTCATATAGTTTCTCTCGTTAACTACTTCATCTTTACATAGAATACATAATGGAAAATTATTTTGCCATTTGGCATAACTCAGACTGTGTTAAACATAACATACTGTCTCTAGTCTGTACAATAAAATAGAATTTCATCAATTGCTTTATTCTAAGAGTCATCAGTATCACAAGCTTCTCACAACTCTAGCTCACTATTTTTGACCAGTTCCAGTCACTAAAGGATGTTCCCAATTTGTCATGTCAAGGACATATTTATGTATGAATATCATTTTGTGTGTTTACAGCAACTGTTACCGGAAAGTATTTTACATTTTTACATTTAAATATTTCACAATGAGCTTCATAATAACTCCAACATACAGGTACAAATGCTGTTATTTCAAGTTTATCTACCTTTGTGACACTATATCTGTGGCTTCCAGACACTGGGATTTCTGCAGGATTTCTTTGTGAATAGTCCTAAACACCTGACTAGCCCACAAAGTTATTCAAGCTCCACAAAGTTTAGTACCAGTTCCATCCTTGTTGGCCACTCAGTTGTTTTTGCAACAATACACATCTCCTGAGCCTTGAAAAATTATTTCTCCAAATCCTAGCTTCACCCCAGCCATCTTGAATTTCTAAAGAGGAATTTACAGCAGAGGACAAAAGGGACATTTCCTTTATAGCACAGAATCAAAGTGTGATTTCCCAGCTGAAAAGTAAAATCTTGTTTTACTGATTCACTGTTGAATGCAGCAAGGAAGCAGCTGAATAAGTTCCCTCCACAGACATACACATTCAACCCATCACACATGCATATGGGTGGTGTTCCCTGTCAGAACAGGCACATCACTTATCACTTAGCATCTGTTTCCTTTTTTCTCAGACTTGTTTACCAGCATTTTCATTGAGAAGCTTCCTTACAGAGGATAATTTTTTTCTACTCTCTCATTCAGTCACGATGAAGTTACACCTCCCAGCTGCAGCTATTTTAACAGCGCCAAGAGTTAGGTATATAATTTTTCAGTGTGACTCGGATTCTATCAAATAGAGAGCTAAAATACAGTACAAAACTATTACAATCAAAGCTGTTCATAGTGACAGTCAATTTAAACAATATTCTTTCAAATTGTGTTGCTTCATATTCATTGGCAGTAAAAGGACAATGATAGAATTATTTTTCATTTCAGCCTAAAAATAAAGGGATTATTTTAGTAAACAATAATCCACAGCAATATTATTTATTCTAACTAGTTAAAATTTAAGAGATAATTAAAGCAAAAAAAAAAACTAGATGAAAAAGACTCACACTGGTTTTGTAAAGGTTGGAATGAAATTGCTATTTCTAGGAGTTTCCATGGAAACTACAGTCCTAAGCAAACCTCTGTACAAAAAGAAGAGATTTTTTTTGTTGTTGTTGCTAAGTGTTCCTGAGAAAATCTGAACTACCATCATTATAATATGTAGCCAAACCAACAGGCATGCTGGTTGAATAATGTATAGCACACAACCACAGTGTTTACTTGTTGAATACTTTAGAAATGAAAGTTCAGGCATCTGCGTGACCTTAAGATTTGGAGCTTTATAAATTTTAGATTCAGCATTGCAATATGTTTAAAGTAAATCAACGTGGTCAGAAAACAAAATTACTCTGAACAAAGCCAACAGGTTGCCAAATTTTTACATTCAATACATACCTGATAATCTTAGTAAATAAATAATTAATTGGTTCTTAATTGGTTTTCATATGATCAGTTACTCTTAGTGTTATTGATATCACCCTTCTATCCTCTAAGGTTTTGCTTATAGTTGAATATAGGAATTACACCTTCCATGACAGTTTTACTATCTAAGAACAGATGAAAGTCTTTTCATAGTGAAAGTGAAAAGTAGGGCAGGTTTTTCTTTGAAATGAAACCAGAAAGTTTTTCTGGTCAGACTGAAAATTCTTTATGGTCACAAACCAGTTTTGAATGTCTGTTTTTACATCACCAAATCAGCCTTCATGGTTTCTGAAAATTTGGATAATTCCACAATTAAACCCTAAATATGAGTGCTTAGCATTGATAAGGAGTACGTGAGCCCATAGGAGGATTTATGAGAGAAGATGTACAAAACAAAACAGTAGCAAAAACTGAACAATATTGGCTTTTGCTAATTTAAGAATACAATACCTAGATTTCTAGGAAAAGAAAACGTTACAAGTTTTACATTCACTTCTGTTATGAAGATGGCAAACTTAAATTCATGTCCATCTGTTCTCCATCAGTTTCAGTGCTAATGTTATTTAGACATTACCTTGTTTTGTTGGAGTAATAACAGAAATGCCTGTGACTATGAACTAGCACCACAATGTGTTGTGACTATTGACACAATATTCCAAACATATCGATTGCAGGAATTTTGTTTCCTAAAGCAGTTGTATACTGTAGTGAAGCTTTAAATATTTAATTAAAAGCCATGTATTAATAAAAAATGATTCAATAAGTCACCAAATGCAAAATTCTGCAATGATGCCTCTATAAATTATTTAGCAACCTCAAGAGTGTTGGCTTTAATAAATTAAATTCAAGGACATCTGGTCAACATACTTACAAAAACTAAAAATACAATTCTTTTTATCAGTGCAGCAGTCTGTGCTCTTATATCTCACCATGAACAATTTCAAATTTGCTTAATAGCTTCTTTCTCAGGCATGTGTTTTTTTTTTTCAGGATGATAAATTGATGATATGAAGAGTAAATTATGAAACACAACCAACAATTAAAATATATAGGCTAATATCTATTCTTCTCTAAATTTTAAATAACAAGCTAGTTAGCCAAAAACGATAATCAGCAATACTATTTCCCTCTTCCTGAACCTATCTGGACATTTCCTATTTTTTTTTGGCTGCCAAAAGTCTCACTTAAAGAGCACTTAGCTCTACAAGACCCTGGGATTTGTACTTCTGAATCCTGCCAAGAGGTTCCACTTTCCATACAACACACTTCAGACTTTTGATATACCAATTCCTTTGAAATTACTTTCTATGATCTCCTTACTTCATTTTCAAAATGTCCATAATCATCCAGTACAGTAGTCGAAGTGGCTACTTGTACTAGTTACTCCTATTTTACTCCAGTTAAGTCAATGAATAAATGCATATATGTACTTCATAAAAGGAGAATTGGTTTGTTGTTTTAAAAATCCACAGACTGAGCAGCTGTAACAAGTTGTTAAACGGAGATTTTGAATATTCCTCGCCAGTTAACAAGGTAATTGTCTTTAACTCTCAGAAGGGAGAGCTCTGGCAATCTATACTACACACTTTAAGAACCTATTTTCTCAAGTATTGTTCATAAGTAATAAGCTGGGAGAGTAGTTGTTTAAGGTTATTCTTAGAAAGACAAAAATATTTTTCAGCAATAATAGTATATTTGAGAGTGAAGAACTTCCTGTTGGTTTTGGTATTCAAAAGCCCCTCCACAGTTTAGCCACTACCCTCAATCAGTAACTCGGTGTTACTGATTCAATAGGCTTTGTATCTCCATGTTTCTGCTACATACCTAGATTTCTGCTCCTTCTTCTTATTATTGTTATTGTTTCATAGCTGAGTTTTTGTTTATCATCTAAAAGAAGTGATTACATTTCCTAAAGATTTAGCAGATTCTATCACAGAGTATAGACATTGATGAGCATGGAGGTCCCAGCCACATAAGGGAATATTAAATATAATTAAAGTTTCAGAATAATTTAGGAACTAGTAGATGTTCAGTTGTTATGGATGTATCTCCTTTATTGCTTTTATTTTTTTAATGCTTAAGAATTAACAATAAACATAAACCAGAATTGTGCACCTGGGAATTCAGCAATCACCTGCTGAGAAACATGACCTTATCAGAAAGGTTTATTTTCAAAAATAAGACGTGTGAAAAAACCCAACAGGTCTCAGAGTTCACTCAAATTAGAAAATGCAACCCATTCAGGTTAAGGGAGTTTTTACCCACAGAAATCTATGAAATGCAAACATAGCACCACCAGTGAATGGTTTAAAAAAAAATGCAAAATGTTGTTCATAGCCTAACTCTTGTACACTTTCCATCACACCTTTATCTAGTAATTGTTCAGCTGCCTTTCAAAATGAACCTGTCACAGGTGCAAATGAATCATAGACAAAGGGCTAAAGGAAGTAGGATCAGGTATATCCCTGCAGTAACAGCAACACTGATTTACTTCATAGTTCCTAAAATAAAACAAATTAAAAATTAAAATACTGGTGTTTTTAGAGGCCTAGAACTTTAAAATTCCTCTTCAGTAGGAGCCCATGGCTAAGAATTTACCATATAAGGACGGTTCCAGGATGTGATCTCATCACACCATGATTAAATACACATGTTCAATGAAGGAGAGGACAAAAAAGTTCACCATTCAAAACCAGTAGTAAAACTACTTCATCAGGACCAGAATTTTCCATACCTTCTCTGTCCATGTAAATTAAAGAAGAATTATGTCAATCCATCAGGTTTTAAAGCATCCGGCAGCATTTTCACCCACTTAGCCAGTATATTATGGTATATGACAGGATAAAAAAAATTAGGATTTAGTTTACAAATTTATTCCAAATTCTTGTGGTTTTAATTCACTTCAGTGTGAAGCTTTGATTTAATAATTGGCCTATTTTGTCAAGTGTCTGTGGGTCAAAATGCTGGGTCCATTTCTCAAATCATAATGTGTCTAGGAACAGTTTCAGATGCTTACTACAGGGTAGTAAGGGATTTGGCTATTTTACCCTAGGTAACCCTCCCTTTAGAACTAAGATACAGGGCCATGTACCACAGTCCCTGGAAACTTCCTTTTTGCTCTCACTGGAGCAATGTAAGAACACCCTTTGCAATCCTTTAAATGCAGAAGAATCCTTAACCACTTGATCTTTAATATCATCAGGGTGTAAAAGCTGGGAAATGGATTTTAGTAAGTCACTGTAAACAGTTCATCAATTTGTCTCCTGCCCTTTCATTTTAGGAAGAAGAAAAAGGAAGACAGGGACAAATTCGAATTTTAAATGCAGTTTCCACTTCTGGAAAGAGTTTTTCTAATGGGACCTGGCCATTGTTTCATAATTCTGACTGATTTATCCATTAACTTCATTATAAGCATTAGCTTAGCTTTGCTAACAACAAAAAAAGTACACTTTATCTAAATCATTGAACAATAAAGTTAGCTTTTCCTTTTGACCAGTTAAGTTTCCGTAATTTCCATTGCATTTGACTGAAATCAACATTTGTTTTAAAGCAGAATGCACTACCATTTGTAAGTAGAACTTTTATATTAGTTTATAGCCAAATTTCTAATTACAATTGATAGCTACTTTGCTTAGTCTGGAATCTACAAAAAGTTCTGCATTTCTTTTAGGATTCATAAGTGGTCTCATAAAATATTGGCAGAAGTAATTTCATTTATACAATATTCTTAATCAGTTCAGAAAAGCTGATTATGTATTCTTAATTCTTGTTGTCTTCAATGGCACTATTGCAAGTCATAGGGATGATAGAGTGCACCATGACTTGGGCAAGGACAGAGTAGGTGGCTTATTGAAAGAAAATTTTGTGCTGCCTCCAAAATCAGTAAACTGGTGAATCTGGCCCCAATTTGTCTGCCCCCGTTCTCCAAGAAACATTCAGTTCTAAGTGAAGAGTAGATTGGTCAGTCTCTCCTGGCAGGAAAACTGGAAATGACTGAGTTGTGGAAAAAAATATCCCAATCCCGTTGAGGTATATCTAGTTACCATTTAAATCAGCTTGAATGAAATTACTCTCCTATGTAGCCTTTGTGGACTACATGAGTTCCATTTAGTGCTTCACAGCACTATACAGTCACCAGATCAAGGTCAATGAGATTTGAACATGTTACAGTGCCATGTTTTGCAGACCAAATAACTATAGCAGATCCAAAAGCAAAAATATCATTGTGTTCTGTGTCTGACCTATTGCCTAAGTTCTATTGTTCTAGGCATGAGCCACAAATTCAATAAACAACTTTGTGTGTTTAGATCAATCTCAACACATGCACAGAGTCCAAAACTTTTGGGACAAACTCGCTTTGTGTGAACAATAGGATTTGTCTGCAAACACAACAGCCATTCATCCGGAGAACCACTAAATCACGAGACGGAACAGTAGTGTAGCAAATTTTTGCAAAAGGTGGTGGCTTCCTACCAGAATTGGGAGGGTAGTGGTTCTGGATTGGTAGCTGTGGTTTTCAAAAGAATTAAGTGGGGTCTTCATAATGGAGAAAGTTTGCCTATGGAAAACAAGCCATTAACAAACAAAGCAACAGAACTGTCCATTGTGTAACCCGGTTTTCTTCTCGGATACATTATGGTAATTTCCTACAACGTACTTAGGATGCTGAATGGGAAAACTGAGCCGTAATATCCATGCACAGGGTTTAATAAGAAGTGTACTGCATGCTGACAAGGCGGATTATGACAACTGCAACAAGAAGACAATGACGTCTAAGTCAAGAGCAGGTTTGCAAGTACTACTCCAAATGTGTGTTGTTAAGACTAGAGTATTCAATAACACTGTTGCTATTCAAGGTAGCTCTGTAGCAAAACCTTTCTCTTTGCAAATTGGAGGTGGGCAAGATCTCTTTAAGGCATGGTATGGGTAAAGAGGAAGCAGCTGTTACACTAATCAGAGGGTTACACTTTAAGGAAACCTGAAAATGAAAACAAAATTGAAGATCTGAATCTCTTATGTGTTGCTACCCACTGTGACACAGTTTAACACTCTAAAACACGTTAGATGGGAATCTGAGAAGTGCAAAGCTGTTAAAAGTCTTAATTTACAACTACTAATCTTCAGCACCTACAACGGTTCATAACTATATATATTATTATACTATATACATTTATTCTAAACATTTTTTAAAAGATTAGCTTATTATCTGAGAACTCATCCAAAAATATTTATGCTTTAAAAGTCAGCAAAATAAAAAAAATACAATAAAATTTTAAAATAAAAAAAAAATCATATGTTAGTAAAAATATGTCCAGAAAACAATGGCTCACTGCACTTTGCAAAGAAATATATCTAATTCTGAGGTGTAAGGATCAAAGAGAGAATTATGAAGGGAGAATCTAATTCAGGAGAAAATTAGGATTTGTAGAAATATTTGTTTGTTCAAATAACTATTAAACCTTCCTTGTAGAAGTAACAGGTAATTATTCAAAAATATTACAAGGATGATTTAGCACAGTTTAACTGGAAAATAGTAAGTGAAAAAAGTCAGAGAGAGCTGTGAACCTTTTGATTTGTGTATTGACATCCTCTGAGCTTATAATCACTGAGAAATATCAGAACTGACAAAGGATCTGTAGTTTGAGTGGAGATTACTAGTTATAAAATTTGGAAAAAATCTAAAATGCTTAGGAAAGCACACCTGACAGGAGGAAAGTAAGGTCAGTGATTTGTCCTGGGTGCATTGTATACATAATTTAAATCATAGATGAGTCAAAATTCAAATGATGAAACAATAGCTTACCAGCTATCATATTTTTATAAAATAGCAGTATTCAGAAAATTTTGATCTTTTAAACATCATTCCTTGAACATAAATTATACTTTTCCTTAACTACACCATACAAACTTCCTAAGTGAGCAAATACAGCCATTAGTTAACCTATACTTTCACATTTATACAAGATAATAATTTTTACCATATCCGTTCTAATTCAGAGACTTCCTTTGATCGGTTTTTCCTCTGGTTTTATTCTCTTCTGACTAGTTTCATGTAAGTTCGCTTGCTTAAAAACTTGACCTTAACTCATGGCAATCTTATGAGGAGATTCTGTCCTGCCCAAGAAGACATGGTCGTTTAGTTTATTTGAGAGAAGTGGAAGACACAGGTCCTTTAGATTATATGGCAATTACAACTCCATTTAGATTGTGCTTATTATGTATTTTAACATTGATTATATAATTTAATATCACAGTTCTCAAGTTAAATAATAAACTATCTCAGGAAAGAAACTTTTTTTCTGGAAATATAATTGGTGTACTCTGGCAAAGGAAATGTAACAGATGATCATTCACAAAAAACATAACAGAATGAACAGTTCTCTACTAGTTAAGAGAAATTCTCTCTTTGTCATTTTATCCTGAATTTATATTAATTTGATTTTTTTAAAACTGCTTTTACTGCTCTTTCAGGTCTTTATAGTTTTTTTTTTTTCTCATAATGTTCAGGTAACTTAAAATCCACTTCCAGCTCTACTAGAGTTACAGTAGCTTCCTTTCTCATTCCTAGAGTGTCTATTGCTGTACTTTCAGAAGGACAACTTAACTATGTGCTTAAACAAAATTTAAAATTCATATAATAATATATGCAAAACAGAATGTGACAACTTGATCCAAACTTCTTATTAGTACCTGATGCAAAACAGTGGGTATTTAACTTGGAGTCTGCAGAGTTTTGTACTATATTTCATTACACTACAGAGCAAGTATTGCTGAAATCCCAGGTTTATGTCATAAACAATGAGAAAGAAGTACCAAAATTTACTGGACTAGTCTATCTAGAAGTCATCAGTTCTGAATAAATTCTTAATAAAGAATAAGTCGAAAGATAAGGAAAAAAAAGGCTCTTCATTATCTCAATTGTAATAAATTAGTCATACTAATAAGCTACAAATAGCTCCTGCAAATTAAGAATGCCGGTCACACATAGATGTCTAAAACCTATCAAATTTGTAATTTTTTATCTTGTACCTTTGGCAGTTTTTAAAAATCTCACCTTTATTCAGCAGTTCAGAAGCAGGATAATGAATAGTTATGTGGGAAGCTAATGAGAAGGTGGTGAAGCTTTTAATCATTAATGAAACAAATAGAACAAGGAAATGAAATTTTGCCAAAAATTCCATAGTTCAGGACACTTATTTGCACATAGTTGTACTGTAAACTGTAGTTTATAGTATTTTATTTACAGTCTATCATCAGCTGGTTGTGGAAGCACAAACAGCCAGTTTGGTTGGCTTCAGCGCAAACCATGTAGAAAAAGGCACCAGATTAAGGAGCAGTGCATGAAATGTGTAGAAGTGAGGAAGGAAGGCTCTTGCCCTAATGTCTACCCAGATTTGTCACAACATTGATCCCAGATGGGTTGCAAGGATTCCCAAAGCTTTTGATGAGTATCTTTCTGTTTAAAAGAATTCATATGAACACATCTCAACTGTATCATATAGTACTGGAGGTTTGCATTTCAGTGATATTTTGACCTGAATTTGATCCATCAAGGAGAAAAATAAAAAAAAAAAAAAAAAAGGCATGACAGTGCTGCTTTATGGCAAAGATGTTAATTCTGAGACTATAAAATGCAATTCTTCTGTGGCGCAGTCAGATTGGATTGTCTTTCTGCATGGTGTATTTGGAGCATAAATTATTGAAACACCAGACAGAGACTTACTGCAAAATAACATAGGAGCTATTTGCAAACAATATTGTAGTTGTTCAGATTAATACCATGGCTATCATATCCTTACAAACATCACCTTGTGCTGTCCTCTTTTGTATAGCCTGCATTGTGACTCAGGGCTTTTCCAAAGATCTGACTGCTCAGACTGGTCAGGACTGTCTAGACTTTCAGAGATTTCAGGCACCTTAGTTCTATTCTTCATCTACCACCCCAGTTTGCATCCTGAGTTAGTGCTCACTGTCTCAGTTTTAGCTTAAGTATTCACCCCAAAAGTCCATTAGCCAAATGAAACAGTGAAGCAGATGAGAAAATGGGTGAGATGTGCATATATATAATCTAAAAACATAATTTTAAACCATTACAATTTCACTTATACATAAAGAACTAGAACCTTAAGCCAACAAAGAATCATAGTAATTCTTGTAGTTTACACTTTATTGCTTCTCAGCTCAGGGAGTAAGATTCCCTCTATTGTATAAAGCTTCTGCAAATATTCTCCTTCACTTGATAAAAAAAAAATTAAGAAAACCTTGGTTTATCTCCTGCCTTGTTTTTAAGCCTTCAGCTTCTTCTTCCAGGTGACTTTCTAGAGCTCAACAGGGAACCTCCAAAATGTTACCAGGCAAATTTGAGATTAGACATTTTCTGATAGAACAGTTCTTTTTTTCTTAGACATCTAATTTTAGAGTGAGTACGCTTCTTTTGCTTGCTCTTTAGAACCATCCTATGGGACTTTTAGCCCAAATTAGAGATAAAAAAAAATAACCCTCTTTAGGGAAAGTTTGCCATTAAAGAAAGACAAATACGGAATTAATTTTCTTAGTTTGATTAATTTTCTCAACCTTCAGAGGATTATTTTTTTTAATCCAAGCTAGTCAACAAAGTTCTGGTTACAGACAATGAAAGCAGAAATAGACATTTCAAAAAGCAGAGTACCCCAAGTGTATAAACTGGGATGAATGCTTCACTCAAGGTGCTGTTCTCTCCACTGACTGCAAAGAAAGTGTACCTTAACACCTAATCTGGATTTGTAAAAGGTTCTGTTTCAATTTATATTTCATTTGATGAAAAACAGCAGCAACAACAATGGTTTGACTTTCTAATGCTACACTTTGCAATTTTTAAAGCAAAAATTCCATGCTTTTCTAATGTTGTTTTTAAGGAAAAAATACCACCTAGACTTATAAAACATATTGATGTTTCTATTGCAAGAAGGAAACATTTTTCAAAGTTTCCAAAATTCTAAAAAGACAGGAAAGCATTTCATGCTAGAACTGCTAGTTCCCATATGGGTTGGGGAATAAGGGGTGGAGTGTTGTCTGCATTAAGAAGCCTTTAACAGATGTTAGGTATGTTCTATAAGGGAAAAAGGACACAAGCAACCAGATCTGATTTTGTGTGTTGTACTTCCCACAAGTGGCTCCCCATGGAGGGTGACCTGACTCCCCACTCAGACTGCAACCAGCATCACTCTTTCCTCCTGCCAGCAAGAGCAGTGCAGTTGGCACCTGAGGACTTTAGGATGGGTACACGGGAATTTGTCTTCTGCTCATTCTCTCACTTATCCTTCTACATCTCTCTCACCCAGAAAACATTTAGTGGCCACTGACTTGCAGGGTACACCTGCACACAGACAATACATTTTGCTAAAAGCATGAATAAAGACGTGATTGCAATACATCACCACTGCAATATGAGGCATCCTTTATTCACAGTGAAAGGAACAATTTTAATGAAGTGAATAGAAAGTGCCAAGTAAATTTTTAGATGAATCTATTACCTGTTGGCCATTTTACTAAAGTATTTTTTTTTAAATCAAGATAGATAAAGTGTTTAGACTGTGTTAATGGATATATGTACAGATGTTCCCAGTGGACTTCTAGCCCTAAGACAGCACAAAGCACAACCACTGCTTAATTGGAACAGTATCAGCAAACATTGCATTTAATTGGGAAGCATTGGCCTGGTGCAAAGGGGTTAAGTACTTTTTGCCCAGGTGTTTGAGTTGGGGTTCTGGGGTTGTGTTACAGAAATAAAAGATTCAAAGAGAAAAGTAAGTTGTTGCATAACATTTTTATTCTTGGTTCAAATTATTTTATTCAGTTTTTTTATTTGTTTGCTTTTTTAAAAGGGATGGGGAGGCTGAAGTGTAATTTTGGAAGTTGTTGGCCAGCTGCATATACTGTTACTCAAAATTGTCATTAAAAGCAATAAAGAACCACCTTTCTTACTTTACTGTCGTGGGTATTCTTTCTTGCTTCTTGGGTAAATTGAAATTTCAGGCATTAATAGAATATAGCCAATTGGTGGATAAGGTAAATACTATCTACCAACTGTAGGTTAGTAATATATCCCAGTGAGAGTCAAGAAATGGCATGCCACTGTGTTTGTAAAACGACTATAATTGCATACAAACTCAACCAGCAGTGAAATAGGATCTGAAATCTATATATTTATTAAAACAAAAACCCCAAAGAGATTGGTGCTTGTAATTCTAATTTGAATTTCTTTGTTCTAATTTTCAGTTTTGATAATTAAAAAAACGTGACTTCTGAGTTTCTCTAAAGCTCTCAAGATACAGTCCATATGTAATTGTAGTGGAGAAAAACTACTGTTCTTACTTTAGGAAACCTGTTGTGTATTTCTGTGCACGTCAGGACAGATTAATTATTGCTCTGAACAGTCTGAGTTAAGAAAGGTAGATTCCGAAAAACTAATGATTTATCCTGTAAACTTATCTTCCTTTGCACAGCTTTGTAAACTGTCATAAAGCCTGTTATCTATTCAGGATTTTTGTTACTGGCTTAAGAGAATGAGGGTGGCAAAGCACTAGAATAGGCTGCCCAGGGAGGTCATGGATTGTCCCTCTTCAGAGACATTCCAAACCTACCCGATAGTGTTCCTGTGTAACCTGCTCTAGGTGACCCTGCCTTGGCATGGGGGTTGGACTATATGATCTCCAGAGATAGCTTCCAACAATTCTGTGATTCTGTAAAGTCAAAAATCAGAAGTCATGGAGGAAATAAAACAGTTCTCCTGTAAGCTAAATCTTCTGGGTTTGTTTTTGGTTTGTATGGTCTGTGCTGGGGTTTTGGTTTACTTCATTGTGGGTTGTTTTTTGCTGCTGTTCTTGTTGGTGTTTGTTTGTTTGTTGTTTTGTTGTTGTTATTGTTATTTTTCTAGGGGTTTGTTTTCGCGGTAAAACTGAATTTCAATGACAGAAGAGAGAATTTCTGCACTTTTTCTCTCTTCCCTACTCATAAACCTAGAAGTGAAAACTTGTGCTGCAGCACAACATGCAAAGTGAACTAATCCTGTCAGAACTAAATGAGAATTCACAGTATCAAAGCACAATCCATTGGTCTTGGAGTATCAGCCTGAAAGATGGGAGAATTTTCTCTTGGAAGTCATGCACAGTTTCTTCAACAAGTTCATAAGACTGCATGTGTGCTGCGCATTGAAGTGGTTTGCTCCTTTTACTCAATACATCTGAATACCTAAGATAGTTCGGTCACTAGAGCTACCTAAGCACTCTGCCTCTGTTTTTAAGAAGCTTATTTAGAGCTCAGAAACTTCTCCTTTCTTAAGTGCCCTAATGACATGGTGACTCTACCTGAGAAAGTCCAGTGCTTTTGTGTCAGAGATAAGTATGATGAATATTGGGAGGTTCTGCTGAAGGAAGAAAGGGGAAGAATGGTATGTTAGATACTGCCCTGTAACATCCCTCCCATTTTGTTCAACTTATAGAACTAATTTTCTATCACTGTTTTAGCAAGTGGACTAAAGGATTCAGATGTATGTTCCCTTCAGGGCATTTGCAAGTAGCTGGTCTGTTCTGTTGCAACTAAGTTCAAGAACTGAGTTTTGGAGCTTTCTTTTTACTTTCCTTCCAACAGTTTTATTCTATGGAGCTTCACAAAATTGTTCCTGATTTGCATTACTATGACATAAATGAGAATTTCAAGTGTTCTCTGCTCTCTTTGCTGTATTTGCTGAGAACATAACTTCTGCTTTGCAGAAAAAAAAAAGCCTAGAAGGAACAATGGAATAGATTTTCAATTCATAATGTTTTTTGCTGATTTTTCTCTCCCTACTTCTCTCTAATTTGTATCTTCTCTCTGTCTCAGGGTGCTTACATAACTCACAGAACATATTGGAGGGATTTACAGTTTACTTAAAGATTACCACTTAAGCTGTTGCTTTCAAGTTTTATTAATAATGTATTATGTTTTTCATCTTATGCTCTACATTTCTTTTGTGGACTTTGCTGAAAGTACATTTGGAGGAGAGAAAAAAAGCATGTTAAAAGAAAATGGAAAAAACTAGTTTGCAAGTGATGCTATATCTGTATGTGTGTATGATTAGAACCAAAATCAGGTTCTCATACTGCAAGTTCTCGTCTTATGTAAATCCAGTTATCTTTCTCTGTAGCAGATGAAGGTTTAGGCTAAACACATCAATGACTCTAAAGCAAACATAGCTTGTCAAAAGTTAAATTATAGGAATTTTTCTTATTGTTGCCAGCACTCCTATGCTGCTCTGAACCATGAAGCAGAGGTAAGAAAAGAAACACATATTTCTCATAAAGTTAATCATATTGCTGGGTGGAAGACAAACAATTTGCAGCATTTCTACTTCAGTTCTAGAAAATAACCAACATACTTCAGCTGCTCATACAGTATGTTCACTGATTGTGAGCATATAGTAAGCCACTTTATTTTTATTTGTCCTTGGTGTTAAATCACAGAGAGGATTTCAAAGGTGCAGTGGGGGTGGGGGATCGGAATCATCTTGAGGTTAATGGAAACAGCAAAGAGCTGGAGGCCAGTAAAGCCTCTGCTGTGTGTGACTGGGGTCAAGTCACCTGCTGCCTTTTTCATCATCCTTTGACACGGCTCAGAAGAAGTAGACTAACAGCGGAATCTCAATGAAAATGCAAACCAAATGATTAAAGCTTTAGTAATGAGCCTATAAAATTAAACCAACCTTTCAGGGAATTTCATTCCAGCTGCGCTGCATTTGCACAAAGAAGGGAAATCCCAGATGATAGGCATGTCTGTCAAAATTAAAAAAAAATAAAAAAGTTAATTTAATGTGATTCTTCAGTTCAGCTGTCCTTAAAAAAAAGTCTAACTTCTGTTTACCTGAATTTTCTAGTGGCCAATTTTTTCTTAGTAAAAACAACAATTAAGTGCCTTTCAGCTCCTATTTAGGGTAAAACATGTGTTGTGCTTTTCTGACATTGCCAAAGTACCATAATTATGACTGTGAAATTATTTTGACACTTTTAAAATATGAGTCATCTTGTAGGAAGTTAATTTATTAGCTGTGCTATATGAAGTGTGCTAAAGGGAATAATATAGCTAATATTGTAGATTTGTCAGGAGGGAACAATTAGGTGACATGGAGATGATACAGCTGCTGTTGGTCAATACTGGAGAGAGCTTTAATATCAAGAATAATGGTTTGTTTACATATTTTTATTTGTACAGATTGGATGATTGTTCCCTGAATGCCGTGCACACCTGAGAGTTGTGGAAATTGTGTTAGTTGGGTCAAACAGGGCTGGTGGGACTTCCAGCCAGGAGAAACCTTCCTGCCTGTCACAGACTCATGCTGTGTGAAAAAGTGCAGCTTGGCTTGTTTACAGCTGATTCAGACAGCCATGGCACCCAGCTGGGTTGTATTGCTAAATGGGAAGACTCCTGTGCTAAAATAGACAGACACTTCCAATTCTCATACATGATGCTCCCCAGCCTCCTCCTCTCTTGTAAAAACCTTTATAAGATCTGTGGATGGAGCATCAAGGATACATTTTGTGCTCTTCATTCTAATCCTGCCCCTGTGCTAATCAAACCTGCATGTTTAATAGCATTTTTATTATTATTTAATTAATTACTACTTTTTCTTGTCTTCATTATTATTGCTATCATTCTCCCTTTACAGTTATTTTAATTTACATCAGATAATTTCAGGCCTCCATTTCACATTTCACAAAGCATAGAAAAATAGCTGTCCAAAACAGCTGACAGTCTAGAGACAGAGAAAGACAAAAAAAATCACAATTTATTTTTTATGTCAGTAAGTAGCATGGACCAAAAGATAATAGATATGCGGAGCAAACCAGTTTGTACTGAAGACCGTTAAAAAGACTGTTGACATTTCAGGGTTGTTAAGTTTGCATTAGTTCTCATCTGGTCCTATGGACTGAATAATTTTTTTTGTCTAGAGCCCATTTGGTGCACTCCTGGAGCATAGCTTCCAGTTCTTTTTAATCCAAAAGGCATCATGTTCATACACTTGGAAACTACTTCATGATTTGAGTCAAAGCAATAGAAAAAAAGAGGGGGAGGGAGGGGATAAGAGGGAGATTAAAATCAAAATTATAATGTTTGGTACATTTAGGAAATAGAAGAAAAAAAGAATTAAATTCCTTGTCTCAGTTCCACTAGAACTCCATGGCCAGGATTTAATTTTAATATAAAGTGATTTTATACAAGTAAAAAGATTTACATAAAAAAACATACTTATTTAGAATTGCAGCAAATATATCAAAAGAAACACCAACATATCAATTTAAGGCATGGCAAAATTTTTGCATCATTTGCAGGTAAGAGCATATGCACAGTCAGTCCTTCTGGTTTCCACTGCTGTCAAACAGAACTGTAGACTGTTAAAAAGTGAAAGAAGTGTCTCCAAAGATCATGATCCCAGTTTTTATGTTCTGTGGTTTATTGAAGAACTTTAATTCTTATAAAAAAATCAAAATTTCTTGTATTTATTTTATTTTCTTGTATGCTGATTCTGAAACATATATATATATATATAAAAATATATACAATATTCATGCTTCACTGCTATACTCTGAAAAACTGGACAGCTAGACAGCTATTTTCAATATTTTCTTTGGTTACCCAAAGTTTAAGTATTTTCCTGTGGACTGATACTGCTTCACGAAATTCAGTTCCACTGCACCTGTTAAGAATTTTGACCCAGTGTAAGTATTTAATTTCAATAAAGATTTTCTCCCCATAATGACTCATAAAGCTTTAATTTGTATGAATAAACTCAAAATTTCAAGTATCTAATGTTAAGAAGAGTGTTGTGAATCAGGTGAGACAGAAGAACAAGAGTTGAGAAAAATGTAAATTTCCCTGACACTAGAAACTGTCTTCTGATTCTACCAAATTTAGCAACAACATATCTAAAATATTTTATGAAACCTTAACTAAAGCAGAAAATAATCCCTCCTAATACCAGTGGTCATGAATATTTTTACGTTCTTCAGTAAGTGAAGAACCAAAAGGTACATAGACTTATTTCACCAGCATAACAAACTATGGACAAATTTTGGCTGTACCACAAGCTTTTGGCCAACTTCTACTGAAGAATTGATGTACTGTGAGTTTTTCACATCAGGCATAATCCACTGCTCAGCTGAGGACAGTAGGAGTAAATATATTTAAATGAAGTAAGGAATTAAATTCAGTTGCAGGAGCATAATCTAACAGATGAGACCTGTTAGAAAACCTGTTTCTCCAATAATTTGAGTTCTGTGGTTCTTAAATACGTGTTTGACATATACATTTACATAAACACACTCACTCATTGACAAGTAGGGGAATGATCTCTAAAATAACTGGCCCAATATCATTGGCACTCTCTTTCTTTTTTTTAAAAAAAAAAGAAGCGGAAAGCAGTGGAGATGGAGATGCTGTTTCCTTTGAACTATCGCAAAAGGTGGATTTAGTTTTCCTAATCTAAAGTAATATTGCAATGCCTTTATTCTACATCAATCAAACTTCTTGTAAAGCCCATGACTAAAGAAAGTCTGAGGTAGGTAACAAAAGCTGTACAATATGTAGTAAATCCTCTGCTTCTTTAGCAATGCTCTAAGATCTGTCTATTGTAAAAATAAAAGTGTAAAACAGAATATACACACCATCTACAATACATCAAAAGTAAATGAAAGGAACCCTTATCTACATTTCTGAGCAAGACTATCAGATAATAATCCTGGCTTCTAAAAGGAAAAGAAAACAAGAATCTGGTCCATAAATCTTAGGCAAACTGAAGAGGATTGCAGTGTAACAAAACCTACAAAGAAAGTGTCTACCAGCAAATCCTATGTCCAGAGCTATTCTGCTCCTGCACTCTCAGGATGTCACAGTGACCTCCCACAGCAAGTGTGTTTCTGATTTTAGACAGACAAAGACCTGGGCCCAGCCTCTGTAAAGATTAGAATATTTGTTCTGCACTATCCTCAAAGGACTCTTGGTTACTGCTGTTGTGAACATTTATTCTGTTCATATGAAATTATCTCAGGTGCAACTCCACTGAAGTTAAAAAACCAGAGAAAAAGTTATCCTTAGTGAGAAATAGCCAGTGAATTTTCAGACAAAATCTCTGCTAGAAAAGAGCAAGGGAATATGTTGATACATATTCCTAGCCCCTGCTAGGAATCAACATATTCCTAGCCCTTCCTAATATTGATTTTAGTCTTGGAACTTCATAAATTTAAACAAGCTCAAGTAAAAAGCATGCCAGGGATGCTGCAACTGCAGACTGAAAACTCAGATCCCAAGCTAAATGTCAGATGAGATCCAAATATATAAAGCATGAAAATACAGAATTTGTTGTCTTTCCCTGCCTCAATATCATATATTTATAAGTTCAGCCTGGATTCCCTTTCTAGGGTGAAACAGAAAATCAAATCTTTCTATTAGTCTGTTAGAAATGAATTTTTGAATAAGCAAAATAAATGAAGTTTGAAAACACTTAACTTATTTGACTCTCCTCTTGGAGTTTTTTGTTTTCAGTTTCCCCTTCTCCCAAAATATGTATATTCATTGGTTTCAATGGTATTAGCCTTGATTTACAGCAATGTAACTGGGAGGAGATCTATCTCCTGATGGGGCACTATCTCACATTTCTTCTATACACATGCATCATCAGCCTGAGACAGCTAATGACTACTGGGGATGATGATCAGTAAATTAAAAATTCTCTAATGAGGCTTTGATATGGTACAGTGTAATGGCTCCAAAGGAGACAATACGGTCTACTGGGTCATTGATTTGTTAGCTACAAATTCTCTTTGTGTGCCATAACATTAATCAGCTTTAATGGCTCCGATGGAGGCATATTAATTAATTGCAACTCCATTAATAACTCCCTGATTATGTATTTACCTGACCTAGACTGTACTGTGCATTTTAGAAAGTCTTTAATTATGTTTTACATGATAGTGGCTCCAAGGGAGACTATAAATAGTGCATTGCAGGTACTGTTATTTCCAAACATTATTCCAAAACATTTTTTGACTAACATTAAGCTAATTTTAAGACAGATACACTGAAATATTTTTAAAGTTTATTCCATGAGAATAAATCAAATCCGTTTGGACAGAAAACTGAGAACCAGGGGTAAAATACCTAGATTATTCGTAGCTTCAGTTCCTAGAAGTCCCATTTGCTTGTGCAAAAACAAGCTGCGTTCTGATACAGATGGTCCGCATAAGGCACCATACGAGACCTTTAGCTGATCAAAGGAAAGCATCTTCCTTCTGTCTTCATAAGTGCTAAGGGCTCTGTTAATTCTAAAAACCCTCAAGCAAGCATTGCACTGCGCTGTCCAGTTCCCCAGCGTAGAAGGCTGAGATCGGATAGAGTTGGTAGATGCAGGCGTTACACACAAAGCTACTACCACACAACATATAAAAGCCTTATTAGAGAGATCGGTAATTGGTTCTAAATAGACTTTCAGAGGCCATTGTCTCATTTGGTTTGTCCCTATTCATGTTTACTCTTTAACAGAAGGAAATTCAAAGAATGACAAGCATCCTAAAGTAAACTGTTTCAAAGCTTGTGACATTACTGATCATTATATGGATTTATTTATTCTATTTACTACCATCATTTCAGTTGCATAGATTTGTGCTTGCAAAATTATATGAAGATTCAAAATTTATTCCCTCAAGTTTACGTCTAAGTTCTTCCATTTCTGTTTTTGCAAACTTTACTTCCCATTATTAGTCTAAATTTACTATCATTGCTAACATTTCCTGCCTTTTTCCTTCCTCTCTATCCAATTTCTCACACGTAAATCAATAAATAAAATAGAGGTGTTTGACCAGTTAAGAAAAAATGGAGACTTTTGATACATTTTAATATTGATTTTAGTCTTGGAACTTCATAAATTTAATCCTTATTCCTGGATTCTGTCTCTTCCTCAGACTATCTTTTAGAAGACTGAAGGAGTAGTTTTTTCTTTTTTTCATTTAGAGATAATGTCCACTTTCATCTCTCTCCATGACATAATGGGAACAGAATATAAATTTCAGCATTATGCAATAGAATATGAATAAAACAAAACCTGTTTATCCAAGAATGACCTTCACAGACTAATATTGTAACTCTCTTTATTAAGATAACTGAGTTTATAAACAAAATCATACGTATAAACATTCACATTTCATCTACCTGGACTGCAGTATAACATTTTGTGTGATGGCATATGGAAAACAAAACAGAGGAAAAAAAAAAGATGCTGTGCATGAATATTATGGAGTGACCTTACATTAGGAAAGGTAATGCACAAGACTGATGGAAAAGACACTCAAAAGATCCAAAGGTGAGTACTTGTGAAATTCCAGAACCTCACTCAAAACTCACCTGATTTAATATTTTAAGTGGATATAAAAAAAAAAAATGTAAGGGACTGAGTTAAAAATAACACAAACAGACATCATTGCAGAGAAAACAAAAGAACAGTAAAATAATAGTATTCAAAAAGATAAGGATGAAAAATAAAAGTACTTTGAAACTAATAAAATATAAGCACCACTATTAACTACAAAGTAAAACATACATACGTAAGAAATACATAAGATGAAAACTTTACCATGTGAGCAAACTTACCTAAAAATATTCACAAATACATTTTAAAATTCAAATTAAGAGCTTCCAACTCACTCCAACTAAATCCAAACAAAGCTTTTCACTCTGAGGCAAGGATATCCAACTGGATTTATCACAACACTTTTTGGAGGGAAGAGAAAATGCAGTGCACACATTTGTCAGTGGCTTTGCTTGATGGTGCACAAGGATCATGTTTCTATTGTCTCTCACTTCATGAGTTTTTATGTGAAAGAGCTACTTGCCAGCTAAATTCCCACATCCATCAGGCATTAGAATCACTGACTGTTTTTTCTGTTCTTCATGAGACGGAGACAAAGCTGGGTATCTTCAGCATCTTGCATTACGTATGGTACTAGTATCTCCCTCTGTAGCATCATGACTCTAATTGGACAGTTAGAGAAGAAATAATTCAGCATCATCATGAAGTCTTCAGGATCTTACCTTTTTTGTTAAACAAACATGATAAATGACTGCAGATAGAAACAGATATAACCATCTTTCAGGAACCATAGATTTTTGTGCCTCCAAAACACAGAATTTCTGAGAAATAATAGCTACATTTGACAAAGAGTGCCATGCACTTCAGTAATCAACACAAAGCATGACTCTTGACAGGAGTGTCAAAAATTTTATTACAAGCATTTCATTTGCCTTGTATTTTCAGAAAAGAATATGCTGTGCTCAGGCAACAGGTTACAGATTTTTGTTGCCTTTTTTGTTTTCTAAGACCTCTTGTAAGGACTGGTTATTTCTTTTATTAAAAAGAGAAGGAAAAGGATGAACAGATGCTGAATGAATGGGTTTATACTAGATTTTTATCAATATTATTGAGATCAGTGTAACCTTGTTAAACCAATCTCCTTCAGTACAGATTACCTAAATATAAATATAAACCAAGCATTTTACTATTCTAACCTCATAACTGAGGATATACTATAGAAAAGGTCACTAAATACATCAAATTAATGAGTGGAATGTGAAGACTGACCTACAGATAGGAAAAATATGAACTTGCTCTTAATCTTGTAAAAATATTTATTTATGATAATTTATGTGGACAGAAGGTCTTTGCTATATTTTTAATTTCAACAGAAATGAGTGATGTATCTCTTTCTATATATCAGAGTGCTGCAATAACAGCCATATCTGATATTTAGTTTTCTAGAAATGGGCTTCCTGAGTAGTACATCGGGCAATGCAGTCACTCATTTTCTTTTGCCTGCATTTTGTAAAAGGGCAACCTGTAAAAGCAAGGTTAAGATAACTGTTTATCAAAACAAAGCCCATTATATATTATCTGCCTCTGCATCTGCCTCTCCTCAGCTGGTTAAAAACATGAAAAGGTGATAAAAATGAGTGTAAAAATTAGGCCAAAACCAGCAGACTGGATTACATGAAAACATATAAAAGGATTCAAGGTTCACCAGTGAAGTAAGATCTCAGTAAAGCAGAATTATACTGTAATCCAAGAAGGAAAGAAAGCTTTTAACACAAGGAAGGTTAAAAAGAGGACTTCCCATGAAATAGCTAAAACTTGATTGATGCAAAAGTCAGAAGTAAAAAGGCTGAA
Source organism: Pseudopipra pipra (assembly GCF_036250125.1). Taxonomy (NCBI): domain Eukaryota; kingdom Metazoa; phylum Chordata; class Aves; order Passeriformes; family Pipridae; genus Pseudopipra; species Pseudopipra pipra. Next base: position 143,140,787 of record NC_087549.1, on the reverse strand, counting down.
ATAGGGAATGAATTTAAGTGAAGAAAATGCCATTTGCAAGAGAGAGGAATTAATTGTTTAGGAGTCCTTTGGAGGGGTATAACCTGAAATCTAAATTTACCTGAACTGTACTCAGTCCAACTCTTACAATTCCATTTATGGAGCCTGTTATTATAATGCCAGAGACTCAGGTAACCTGAATGATCAAAAAATGTCAGTCTGATACTGTGGTCCAGAGTTCAAAACACAAAGCACACATCAACACTAAATAATTTTCACAGAACCAGGTTGTTTCATGTCAATCTTTAGAGGATTATACCAGCCTCATAGAAAAATAAAGATAGGATTCTGGTCATTCTTAGTCACTTCAAATGAATAAGTAACTGCAGGGTCCTTAAAATGCTCAAGAGAGTTGACTCCTTTCCTTTGAATCTTTCTGCTGCCAAGACCTGTTGTCTGTACACTCAGCAAACATCATTATGAGCAAAGGTGAGTGTGTGCTGCATCACATTGAGGAGTCACCAGCTCCAGGAAAATGGAAGACGTTTCTTGAAAGTAATCAACATCTTCTAGGAGGAAAATTGCAACTTTGTCAACTTTTACTCTGTCATATGTTTTGGGTAGTCTATATCTAGTATTCTTCTGTATTTCTTTTATTTCCAGTTGCATGGTGACCAGTAGCTTAGTTTTGTCCTTTCAAAACTCAGTTTTCAATATTTCCTGCCATGAAGTACCAGTACTGGGAGGAAAACACACAAACAACTTGAAATGAGCAGGGGGGAAAAGCGTTCTTTGAAAGAAATTGAAAAACTTAAAAATAGTAATGACATTAAAGAGTACAGTGAATTCATCTTTGACTTGAGTCTGGTTTTGGCACTTTACCAATTTTAATCTCTTTTCCTATATGCTTGTGTTGTAGCTTCATCTGGTTGTTGTTTGTCTATTCTCCCTTAGGAAATATTTTCTAATTAGTGTTGTAGTGAAAAAAATGACCTACCAAGTGCTAAAGTATACCAATATATGCTGAAGGATGGTTTCATAATTGATACAAAACTGTCATCACATATCATGCTTATATTGTTTCCTCCTGCTGAAAGGATTTACACTTCAGATAATTTTTGTTTTCATAACAAGCTTCATAAACCCTTCAGGAACAAATTCTGTCTTTAGCTTATGTCAATACAAATTATGATGCCTTTCATTCACACTCAGAATCAAACTTCAAAAAAACCTACACAACCAGAAAAGCAGATAAAAAAATTTACCTATGTAACATAAAAAATTAAATAAAAGTCCCTCTTTAGCAATCTTGGAGATTACTAGTATTCTTGTAAACTCTACATTGTTTTACAGTGGCATAATATCAAAACATTCAATGAAGAGGTAAAGCATCAAACAGTGGGATTCTATGAATTTTCTTACCACACCACCACTGCACACAGATCAACACAGTGTGTTTATTCATGCAGAAAATTAAGACTATTCAGGATTATTTTTAATTTTCTCTCTTTTTTTCCTTCAAAACTGCTCTATGCTACAGTACGAGTGTAAGAAATAGAGAAAGGGAGTTACAGACAATCTAGTAATCAAATTCAAAGGGGTTTAAGGAAGACAGAATAAGAATTTGACCTCTCATGCAATGCACAGAGAAAGTCAAGCACTTTTTAAGATTGCTAAGAATTTCTAAGATTTCCAGACATAGAATCATGGCCATCCAACCAAAGACCTGACAAATACTAGGAAATTCAGTAGGAATCCACCTCTGGTCTATAATTTGAAGGGTGAATATAGAAGAGGTTGCCTAAAAAGTTTAATGCACGATTCAGCTTTACATCAGAACTCTTACTCAAGCATAGACAGAAAAACACCCACAAGTGTCCAACACTGAGTCACTTCCACCCCTTGCACTCGTTGACTGTATGAGTTGGCTTTGAAAGTTCTTGTTCGCTTCTGTGTTTTCTTTTGTTATTTTCATTTCAGTAGAAAGGCAAGCATTTCCAGAAAACAAAAATCAGTTCCTTACTGAGGTAAGTTGATTAACTAGAGCTGCCTTGCTCAGAAGTGCTGCACTAATGTCTGTGTGCATTCAGGGTATTTGTGAATAAGCTTTCATATTCAACTGTTGCATATCCACATTTCCCAGAGATGACAGAGACATTAAATATATAAATCACAATTTCTAGATGATCTTAAGTGCCATAGCAGGGAAAACTTTAGAAACAATTCTAAGCAAAATATGATGGGCAGGTTTGGACAAGTTTATTTAAAGAGAGCAAAATTTATAAAAATTGAAGACATTAAAAATGGAAAAAAAAAGCTCTTTCCTTAACTTATTTTGTCTCCATCTCAGCTGGTGCAGTACATTTCTTGCTGCTGCAGTGATATGTTGTAAACACTCAAAGCAGTGTATCCTTTTTCAGGTATGTTGTTGAGATTGCTTGCCAGTTCAATGGTATGACAAACAGGAGAGATTTCAGGAATGTTTGTGCTGCTCATTCCAGCCTTACAAGTAGATGCTATCAGGAAACAGATGACAGGATTTACCAAGTTATGTAAGAGGCAAGGAATCTGGAAGTGTTTACTGTGACAGAAACTCAAATTCCAAACAGAGGGCTCTCATTTCAGGGTATTTTACAGTCTTTTGAAGCCTGTCAGCACAGCTCTTAGTCTTAAATACATATGGCCAAAGCTGATGTAACCTCTTTAAATTATATTAAAAAAAAATAAAAAATCAGCAAACCAAATAAATGGAGTAATCAGCTCTCAGCAAAACATATGATAGGGGAAAAACCAAAGCTATTTGGAAGGTGCAGTGCGCACACATGCATGTGTATACATACCACAAATTCATAACTTTGCCTGAAGCTTTATTTCCTTGAGTTAATTAATTCCACTGACTATGCTGGAACATGGCTTTACTCACCCAAAGAGTTATCTAAAAAAAAAAATACATATATATACATACATTTTATATTTATGATTGGAGACAGTTATTTAGTCAAAGATCAATGGACTACCAAGGAGCAGAAGGAGTTCTCCATCAGAAAGTTGAGGTCACCATAAGATTGTGGTTGTTGCTTCCTGTTACTGAGCATCCCTAAATTTTCCCCTCAGTGGTAGGGTAGAGCTGTGGGAAACGTACCTGCTGTAGGGAGGGTCTCAGGATGACTTTACATTACTGAACTCAGGGCTTCTTCAGGGTGCAGACAAGATGTGCAATGGTCTACCACAGGCACTATGTGGCACAAAATATAGGGGTGGCACACAATAGAAACAACACAAGCAGATCACTGACCACCAACAGAAAATCCAAGGTGGCTGAATGGGGTGTCTGTTAGTCTGCTGCAAAAAGGACAAAGGAGAAAAATAAAATTCTGACTCACTACCTGTGATGTTGCTCAAATGGATTTACTTTACTCAAGGTTGCAACACACTGCACAAAGGTTGCTGTCTTTCCCCAAGGCAGAGCTGTGCTCCACCTCCCTTTGATGAAAGTGCTCTTTGTTCTAGAAGACTGAATTTTTATTTTTGTAGATGCTATAATAGAAATATGAAGGACTTACAGAGAGGAGAAAACAGTAGTTTTATGATAATAATGTTGGTTAATTATGATAATAATATTGTACAATATACTTGTAAGGGAGATTTACTTTATTCAGCCTAATGAAAACTGTGAAATCTTTACCTTGCATCTGAATTCAGTCTCATGCTCCTTGCATGTTAAAATTATCATTTTCCCATTATTCAGAGGCAGAGGCAGCCATAACAAATCAGTAATCAAAAGCACCTACCGTAGCTATTAGATAAATAAAGGTCGCCAAGTGCCCCTATAATCTTAAAAATTCCTGTAATCTCATGAAATTAAACTCATGTTACAAAAGCAAATATGGAACTTCGTGCAGATGACAACATGTGATTATGAGAATGTGAACTTTGTACTGAATGATCTTTTTCCCTGCTATCCTTATAAGTACAACATTAGGTCAAGGCATGCACCATGTTTCATGAAGAAGCAGGATATATATTTTAATATTTTTAAGATACATCCCATGAACATGGTAAGTCAGATGGCTCTATCCTATCACTTCAAGGATTCAGTGACATGTGCAACATTCACATCCTTTTGTGATCACGTTTTCTTTTTATATATATATATATATAATTCTTTATTGATGCGGTGTTAGATCACAAAAATGGCTGTTCATTTTTGCCTGATAAGCCTGTGATTTATTGCTAAGAATCAAATATTTATTAATCATTTGAGCTCAGGATATGAAATAATTTTTCAAGTTGTCCAGCTGAGCCCATCCAGTTAAGTTTTCCCATCAGTTGTAAGAGATGGTGTAAAGTTGGCCCTGAATGTCAATCCGTCTTCAGGAACAGTTGTAATTTCAGTCTCAAACTCTGCATCAATGCTTAGACAGTGAGTTATGAATTTTCAGTCTCCTAGCAGAACAAGTCCTTCACAAGTTCACTTCTGATATGAGAAGTAAGAGCAAACAGAGTTTTCTTAGTTTGATAAAATGTCCGTAATTAAAAAATAAAATAAAATAAAAAACCAGAATATTTCTTCCTGAGATGTACCTCTTACATCATGGAGAATTGCTAGGATATCAAGCATGTCTGATTTTTAACTGTATTTTCCCTTCATTTTAAAGATTTCCTTACTGGAAATGAATTTATTTCTGTAGAAATCTTGCAAGCAAAGTCATTCCCTTAATAATTCCCAAGAGACAAATGTAAAACCCATTATCGACCTGGTTTCTGAAGTGATAGTTTTAATGTTAAGAAATGACATTAATACCTAATACCTACGATTGCTTTAAATGATGGAAAACAAACAGATAAATTGCTTTAAACTGATAAATTAAGAAAATAAGGTTTTTCCTGAAGTAGCAGGTTTGCATTATGCTGCTACAAAGGCACATGCTAGTGACAAGCCCTTGATAAAGAAACAAAGAATCATTTCTGTAAAATTTTTGGAGAAGTTCTAGACATACTGTCAGAGGAATCCAGAATTTCTTAACTAAGTCAAAGTATCTAACTACATTAAATATCTCTTTATTGAGGTTTGGAATTCCTAAGAATTTCAAGTGTATTTTGCACCAGTATATTAGCAGAATGAAATTTTTAATAAAAAATATGTGATAGAATATTAGAGAAAAAATTTCTTTTGAACATCAAGTTACTTATTTTCAAAATATTTTTCAGTTATTTTTTTAAACAATAATCAGCTGTCTGGTTCACATACACCAAAACCCCACAATATAAAGTAATGTTTAAATTTATGCTATGAAAATTAGATAACTATTTATATTCATATTAGAGTGGATTAGGGACAAAATATCCTACTTTCTGCTTTTTTTTTTTTGCATCTATCTCTTTAAATTCCAAAAATTATTATTGACTTTTTTTTTTTCTGCTGTAGATTACTAATCAATTTTTTATAAAATCATTGACAGGGTAGCAATCTTTAAAACGATGGTTATCTATCCAAGATAGTTCTGATTCCACTACTGATCTAATTTTATATGTATGGAAAACAAAACTTGCATATCTTTTCCAATCCTACTGTTGCAGCCCATACAGCACTCTGTATTGTGTGAGATTACTAATATCTTTAAAAAGTAAAATTAGAAGGCAATATAAAATATTGAAACAAGCAAAAATAGAACTGGGGAGGGGAGGGGAGGGGAGAAGAGGGGAGGGGAGGGGAGGGGAGGAGAGGAGAGGATGAAGCTAGGCTAGGCTAGGCTAGGCTAGGCTAGGCTAGGCTAGGCTAGGCTAGGCTAGGCTAGTATAGAATAGAATAGAATAGAATAGAATAGAATAGAATAGAATAGAATAGAATAGAATAGAATAGAATAGAATAGAATAGAATAGAATAGAATAGAATAGAATAGAATAGAATAGAATAGAATAGAATAGAACAGAACAAATTTCTGTTAGAAGGAAACGACAACAGTAATCTAGTCCAACTGCCTGACCAATTGAAGGCTGACCATAAATTAAGGCATGTCAATAAGGATATTGTCCAAATGACTCTTGAACATTGACAGGCTTGTGGCATTGATTACCTCTCTAGGAAGCCTGTTCCAGTGTCTGATGACCTTCTTGCTAAAGAAATGCTTCCCAAGTTCCAATCAAACTTTTTTGCAAGACTTTTGTAATTTCAACAAACCGTGGGCCCAGTTTGATCTGATTTTCAGTCTTTCAAAATAATAATAATGCTAAATTTTATCTATAATGACATTTTATTATTCTGGGTTTGCTATAACTTTCTGCTGCCTTGTTTGGCCTAGCTCTTATCAGCTTCAAAATGACTACAATTATCCACATCAGCTAAAGATTGTTTTCTGAGAATAAATGTTCCATATGAGTTTTTAGCATCAGTAAGCAAAAAGAGTTATCAATGACTGTACCATCATCACAACTGAAATGCAGTTGTTGTTAAGTACTATGTTATTCTTTCAGAAAAGAGTACACTGTTTTTCCTGATGCCTAAAGGTGCTGAGGAAAAAAAACCAGAGCAATTTAATTAGAGGTGAGATAAGAAAAGGATTTAATCATGCCTCCAAGGCACATAGGTTACAAAACATGCGCCCTTCTGCCTCAGGTGCTTACAATTTATAATACTGTTTGTCCAATCCCAGGTTTTACCACCCTCTGGCTTTTGCCCTGTTCCACCCCCAATCCGCCCCTTGGCAATTGGGTCTGGGGTCGTTTTCTTCATCATCTTCATCTTCCTTGGAGCACAAAGGGCATACATTCACCCAGTTCTTGACTGTACTCTTGCAGTTTAGTCCAGAGTACAAGCATTCTTAAACAGAATAGGCCTATCTTAAAGAAAAATCTAAATATTCTAATGGAATTCAGGTGTAATTGATATGGGGAGCATGGAATGGGATAAAAGGGTTGAGATATGTGTGTAGTTACTATGTTAAGGGTAAGGGTAAAGGAATAAATGCTGCTGCTTCTAAAATCTACTTCTGCTATATAACTACTTATAAAACTTATAAAAATTAGAAAAATCAAAAAACTGAAAGGACCTTAAGGCGTCATCTCAAGAGTCCCTGGCCCGTGTGAGCCAGTTTCTCCAGTAACAGTAATCTATTTGGACTCGATGATCCTTGTGGGTCCCTTCCAGCCCAGAATATTCTGTAATTCTGTGATTCTGGTGGTCAGCATTTGTAGCAGCTTAGACACAACGCAAGAGCACTCCATGTTGTAAAGGAACTGAGCTGAGTCTGAGCTGTAGCTGAGTCTGACGGGGGGTAGACCTCACCGGGGGAGCAGACAGGAGGGATTTTTTCTCTCCATCTGCCATCTACAGTTACACTCCAGACAGTTTCCTCCTTTACCCTCTCATCAGTAGTGGATTCTAGTTCTGAAAGCAAGTTGAACTGCCCTAGACAAATCCATAAAGCCTCTCTTCTAAATCTGAGGTGTGACTTGAGGTATCTTTCTACACCACATTCTTGGCATCTTCTTCTGTCTGTGTGGTTGCACGTTCATACATAGGAAACTGCACTTTCCCTCTGCCTGTCCACAGAGCAAGAGCGTGGCAATACTTTAGCACATGTGTGTGTACTTCCTCCCAAGCCCATCTCTTGTAAATTCTAATTGACACAGGCACTGTCACACTGTTATTACACTGTATTAGTGGCCAAATAAGAGTTTCTTCAGCTTCCTGTAATGACTGTAGCCTTCTGAGCATGTAGGCAGAAGTAAATGCTCACAAATCTCTCTAGAGGTAAGTTTTTGATAACCTGCATGAAGACAAATTGGAAGTTTTGGCACCAGGAGTCAATAATTATGGCTGGTGTTCATATGAGGATCTGACAGGCTGTGTCCACTACTCATGAGCCTGCACAGCAATTTCAGGGCTTTATAATGGCTTGTAAACCTGTAAAGGGGACAAGTTTCCATTCTCATCTGTTTTATGGTTTGGGTTTTTATCTGGTTAATGGCTTATCTGATTCGAAAGAATTATGTTTTATGGCATTTGTGCTTTTTTGGATTTAAGAGATTTGCCAAATAATTGTCTTTTCCAGAGTCTGTGGGATTTTTTTCCATTATAGATATCCTTCAATACAGTTAAATATTTCATTGTGTAGGTTTGTATTCCAAGTAAGTCTCATTTATTTTCCTGAACAGTTATGGAGATATTCAAAATTTAATAGTGTGCTTTCCTCTTTGTAGATACATCAATAATCACTTTTATAGACACTTTGATAGCATTATACCACCTTACATACTTACAAAAGAGAAATCTGGATAGTATCAAATACTATTTACAGCTAACATGCTTGCAGTGTATGCAAGATACTGCTCTTTAGAGAAAAAACTTCACTTTTTTTTGGAGTTTCTGATGTGTGCAGACAAACAAAAAAAAAGATAAAAATAGAGGAGTTTGGTGTAATGGGATATTCTTGTGGTAATGCTTTTCAGTTAGACTGCTTGTAAGTTGGCACATTTCAGACTGTCTCTGGTCCTGGGTGTACAGGAGAAGTAAAAAGATGTGAAAACAAAAAAAAAAACCAAAAGGCTGTTGTTGTTGACTGGGCTCTTAGCAGGGTGTTGGAATAGATGGTCTCCAGAGATACCTCCCATCCCCAGAGATCCTGTGCCAGTAATTCTGAAGATCTTAAGATCAGGGTATTTCTATATGCAGATTATTTTTCTCAATAAATATTTCTTTTTCTGTAGAAGAAACTCTGATTCTGTATTTCATGACAATTGAAAATTAATTTCCCTATTTAAAATTCATTGTTTATTATGCTTTCCAGAGAAAACTTGAGTTCTAGGCCTTTAATTTAAGAAAAGGAGGAGAAAACATAGGACCTGAGAAATTTAGCATATGTGGCATTTGTCACTGCTGCAATAATCCAGATGTAACTCTCCCTTGGAATTAGCACACCTTTAGCATGATCTCTATTTGAATACAGAGTGACAGTGATGGTTGTGATTTACATCTGACAGCTGGGTTTGTTCCCCAAGGAGTTCAGTCTGGAGTCAGTCTCTCTAAAGGATTGATGATCACTAGAGCAATGGCATAATTAAATTTAAAGGGGAAAAAAGCCAGTGTTTTACTAGTGGCCATTTAATCTGGAAAGAAAGCACACTGAAACTCTTGCTCCCTCTTCATCATGTAATTACACTTTTGACAAAAAGTTGGTTTGCCTTATAAGGCTCCAACAAAAATAGCACGGAGCCAGCCAAGGTTATTTCTGTCAGACTTTAAAAGTTCATTCAGCTCCATTGTAGGATTAACTATGTTTTTGTGAACAATAGGGAAGTCTTGAACTAGCTAAGGACTCAAAAATCAATTTAATCCCTCATTAAAGCACAGCCCTACCTTTTTCAGACAAGCATAGAATGTCAGACATCAATTGACTACATGTGATTGAACGAAGTATTTTTCTCATTAACTTTTTAATTTTGTACATCAACTAAATATCTATTGTGTGGAACAATTAGACTATCTAATCATGCTTATTTTTACATTTATGAGGTAACTTTGTCTTTGCTGAAATCAAACTGTGAAACAAAAAGGCAGATCCTAATCTAGCATTTCCATAGTTCCTCTCCAGTCAGAGAAATATAATAGATATAAACCAGACAATGATCTGCTGAAACACAAGGAGAGGGGAATAAAACAAGGAGCTCTCAGTTTTGTCTCTGCCGATTTTGCTTTTAAAACACTAATGCACTATACTCCCCCCCACAGAGAGATTGCTTATTAAAATTATGCACAACAATTGAATGATGTATAACTACAAAAGCAAGTAGGGTTATTTAGCACAGACCTCTGACTTTCTATTCCTCTAAACTCACATTTTATGAACTCACATGAATTTACATGAAATGAATGCTTCCATATATTTTTCAAAGTATCTATTGCATTTTGCTATTTTTAGAGGAAGAAAACAATAAAAGTAGGGCATTAAACACATCACCAAATAAAACACACTGTGGGCAAATTTTGTGTAAAAAGCCATGATAAACAATAGTTGACCATCAATAGTAGACTGAAATATTTAGCTGTAACCATGAGTATGTTGGTAGTGAGTATGGCTGTGACTCTTTTAAACAAAAATTAGTTAAGAAAAGAGTCAGGTGATGGACTAGATTCCACCATGACACAAACATGCCCCTGTTTCTTTAGTCTTACATTGTTCTTGAAGAACCTGCCTGGGCAACTGCTTGTCCCATCTCCCTAGTGTAAGGGAAGGGGCAAAGGAATAGTAGAAAGCATACCTGAGTCTTTGGATTTAATAACATCAGACTATGCAATTTGGGAACAAGCTTCTTGCTTCATTAACTCTGATAGCTCCAGTAACAGATATTTACAGGTGATCTGAGGAAGCAAAAGGAAAAACAAAGAACAAAAGAAAAAAAGCAATGATATGCAAGGAAGAACACTGTTTTAGAAACCATTGATCTTATGCTGAAAAACCCAAATCTAAAAGTTCAGAAGCCACCTGAAAGAGCTGGGTTTAGAGTAAATTAAAAAAAAAAAAAAGTAATTTAAGATGGGATGTATCTCATCTGACTGCAGCTGTCTAAAATTTAGGCAGACTTAATTTCTGATCTAGGCTATTATACACTGAGATATAAACCACTTCAGAATCACTAACATACAAAATTATAGACATGGTTTAAGATAGAATGATTTTCTTCTACATGCATTCACCTCTCACGGGTGCCTTTTGGAGAATCATAAACATCAGTCTTACACTGGACAGTCAACATTTCCATTCAGAGAGGGATTTTGTGCTCCACACCCAGGAGGATTTTCAGAGAATTAAGCAGGTTATCACAGTGTGGCAATAATTTATACAGTGGAATGATGTCAAAACTGAGAATTGCTCTTACCGGGTAAATCTAAGTACACATAGAGAAACTAATATAAAGGAAATTAATTTTCCTAGTAGCAATATCAAACCTCACAAACTCTCTGAGTAAATCGATTGTTCCAATCATGTGAGTCATCAAGTCTCAACATTTTTTTAGCCTATAAACAGACATAGCAAGTATTATTATAACAGTTCCTGGTGAAGCTGTAATTACTGATAAGTGTTTGAAACAGAAATTTTTTCCTTAGAAAATTTGGAAAGAAGTTAATTTTATTTAAATTTTCTTACAAAACTCCAATGGTAATTATTTCTAACTAAATTAGGGCAAAAGAAAAAAATTAATCTACTTGATCATGCACTTTTTTAAAATTTAGACTCTTATCATCTTTGTTTTCAAAAAATAACAATTTGAATTGTTCAGAAATGAAAATACCCACTTATATTCGAACTATGTAATTTTTATAACTTCCACAAAAGTATCATTCAGTAATCTGCAGACAAAGAATCATTAAAGCTTTTTGAAACACCCAAATTTCTGCAATGTTGGCTAAACAGCTAGCAGTCATTTGATTTTGCATAATTAAATCCAATATGTCAGGGGCAGGTGCAGCTTTTACTCGCTGTGGGGGTGATAGAGGAAGTTTTCTTCAAAAAGGCAGTTGAACCAAAATCAAATGTTTCAAGGTCAGTTGAAAACACTGAAAAAAATCCTTACAGATAACATAGAGCTTCATACAGATAACATAGAGTTCCAGTAAGGAACTGGATTGAGTAGATACGAAATGGAACAGGTACTTTTCTATATGTGCCATAGGCAGTTTAGTGCAGGTAATTGCTCAAATTGAAGGGCTTGATGTGTTCTTTCTTTTATGCACCAAGTGTTCTTATTTGATCTTTATATTTTCATTCTGAATTCCCAATATTAATAGGAGAAAAATAACAGCGTTTTTTGTGTTGGACATGATTTCAAAACTTGGCACCAAGATGCCCACACAAAAACACAGGGATATCTCAAAAGCTGTGAGTAACAGCGTGAGGCTGTGTAATGAAAGGTGTTCACGTCATTGCTGATTGTCATGAAAGACTTTTCTCCTCCAGTTAGAAGTCCTGCAAGTGGGGGGACTCTCCTGAAAGCTGATGCATAAAGGGCTTGTAGCCACCGGGGCCGTGATAAACCCCTCCCACCCACAGGACTTAGCCCTGCCTCTTGCACCTGTGTAGTGCTTAAATCTCCAGTCAGGGTCATCCAAGAGTAGATGAGGGAGGAATGGAAAATACTGACTGAAAGAACAGGAATCCTGTGAGCTGAGTTGCAGTACACTGGTGGATGTTAAAATAGGGGTGAAACATGCTCCCTTCTGAACTAAAAAGGGGAGTCAAAGGGAAAGGGGCTGGAGAACCAAAATACATCACCATGAAACAAGGGAGATAATTTTGCTTTTGTGCCTATATATAAAACATTTGAAGGCATTTTAATTTCTCAAAAGGGAAATAAAAAAATATCTGTTATTAAATTTATATGAGAACCTAACAAGCTAGCAGAACACCCCCCAGTGTTTTACATGAGATATTCTTATTATCCATGGATCACAGACATGATAGAGCATAATGACATCTGAAAGAGTACTTGGAGACCACTATTTTGTGTCAATGAGCAGTTAAGAAGCCCTTAGCTTTTTGGAGCCTCAGTTTATTGTGTCAGTCTGTGGAGAAACAGACACTAAAGGCAGCAATATCTCCACATGATGAAGCCAACTGGCATCCTAACAGCATGCCTGCTCATATTGTACTTGGAAGGGCTTTTTATTCATGACTAGCTCTGTGTGAAATAATCCTATTTTTCATTATACTGTCGTGTGTCCATCTCTTGGAATATTAATATATGAGTTTCAATTCAATCAGCTCTTCACATAGAACCAGTAAGTTTTAATTCACAAAAAAAATCACATATTTCACAAAAATAGACATAACTACAGTGTAAGCACATAATTGTTAAGCTTTTTTAAGCTTCAAAATTACTGTGAATAATCCAGCATTTTAAACTGCCATGTTCACTAGAATTAGGTTCACTTACTATCCCTAATTGGTAAGAGGTGCTAGCCTCACTTGCCAGTTTGTTAGATTTGCAAGAAATCACCTTCAGGCTTTGCTGATGTTGCCATTCATAATGTTAAAAACTCTTTGAAATTATCTGCAAAGTCTTTTCACTGCCATCTAGTCCTTTCCTGGAAATTGTCCTTTGCCATAAGGCCAGAAAATTTACCTTTGATCAGGCCAGGAATGTGATATTATCAAGTGGACAATGCATTTATTATATTTTCATATTTTTCCCTTACCCAATTGTTGTTCTGCTTGATTTTCTAAGATTTTAAGCACTATGAGGGAAGAAAACTCTATTTGCCCTCAGTTTGTACAATGTCTATTGCTGTGAGATATATTGCTTCCTGACTGTGGTTGTTAAATAATATCGCAGTATATTATCACACTAATAATGTCTGTCTCACTGAAAGGGCTGCTGATTCCAACATCTGTGTTGCCATGTCATTGTGAAATCCTGCCTTCAGAATCCTGGCCCAGGATGTCAGACGTGCCTTCAGCGGTCATTCCCTCCCAGCCAGGAAAACAGTGCTGATGCACTGTTTATTTTCATCCATGTTCTTTCAGAGCCTTAAATAACAAAAGGCAGCATCTAAAATTATTGTTATTCCCTATAGGTCCTGATTCAAAGCCTTTGGGAGTAAATTTTTTCCACTGATTTAGGTGGTCTGAGATAAACCACAGTATTTGGGGATTTTAGAGCTATTACGCTTGCAGGATATATCTGTGGAAATCATTCTCATTCTTATTATTAGTGACTTGTTTCATGGCAGTACATTGCATACAACTTCCTTGTACACCTAACTTTAATTTATGTGATAATCATACTGAAATAAGTTAAAAGGGCAATTATCAAACATTTAAGTAATGTAAGCAATATGCTTCCTATGGTTAAAAAAAGATCCAGGGACTAAAATATTTCAAAGTGATTAACAGAATCAGTCAGAACACAGAACGTCTTGTAAAAATAGATTAAAAGAATCAGATCCATCATAAATAGGAGGGTTTTTTTCGTGGGATAAATAAATAGTAATGATTTCTGACAAGAAAATAGATATCAGCTATTTCTATTTAACCAATGAAACTTTGATTCTGCCCTCATTACTTATGTTTGTCCTCTTTTATTATTGGGACATGATATCAAAGCTCATGGTATAAAAAAGAGAAGCACAGTTCTCCCAGTTCCAGGCCAGACTGGAAAAGTCCTTATTATTTGATTTCTTTAATTTCCCAGTGAACTTTATCACCTGATTCCCATCTAAATAATTCCATTTTTGAGTAATGTTTCATACATAGGTGAAAAAAAATCCCTACATGTAAGTTTGTTTAGTTTTCATGTCCCACTTCTTTGACAATAAAATAATTTAAACATGTGAGAGATACAGATGCAAAGAGACCAAGCAGGGTCCTTTAAAAACAGTATTTTCTCACAATTTTAGATTACAAATTGCAATAATATTTCATCACTTCAATTTCACTGATAACAAAAAAATCTGCCACGATACCACCATATATGAGATGAAATTCAGCCTTTTGGATGAGGAGAGATTTTGGAGCTCTTGTAGAGAAGGCAGGGATCCTTTTCCTCTTTCTCTTAACACTTCATGTTTTTTCTCAGGCAATCTCACTGAAATCTTTTCCCTTGATGGATCATGAGTTCGAGATTTCAATGTGTACAGTGAAATTTTGCTTTATGTTGTAATGCATGACTTCTCCCTTCATCAGTTATCTTCTGAATGACACCTTCTGGAGAAAGATTTGGCTGTACACAAAGAGCAAAGCCGCAGATTGAAGTGCAGCTCTAAGACTGGTTACAGAGGATAACTAAAAGAAGAGAAGCAGCACCGGTTTCGTGATAATGTGACATTATTGTCACCTAATTTTTTGTGTAATAATATTGACACTCATAGATTAAACTTCTGGTAGGATATTGGCATACTTCCAATTATAGTCTGGATGATGATGCTGACAGTGCCAAAGGATGGGTAGTTTCTCAAAATGTCCTGTAGTACAGTATTTCCTATTGCCCTAAGTCATTCAATGTCATTATTAACTATCTATTTATAGTAGGAAGAATCACAACCGTGTGAACAGCAATGTTACAAATGCTAGTAGAAAAACTAAAAGAACCCTAGAAGCATCAATTTAAAAAGTTTGTTGGAGCCTAAATTGTGACTTTTAAGACTTAAAGGTTGAGTTTCAATCAAACTTACTTAAACAAACACTTCTTTAAAATACCTTGTGACTCCATCTTAACACACATTCAAGGTGTTCAGCACTACCTCCCACATGTGTATATACTGTCCAAATAACAATGAGCAACAGGTATGTCATGAAAACCGAGTCATTATTTACATCAGGGTAAGCAGGTGTGCCATTCTAAGCATTGGCCTATTAGGCTGAAAGAGCTGTAAGGTACTGCTTGTTGCTTCTAGTATCCATTTGCCAGTAGGCTTTAATCAGCATAATCCTTTGGGAATGCTTACTAATCACAAAAGAGACAAGTATCTTCTAGTCTGACAAAACATACCATGCATTCCTCAATTAACAGAATGTGAATCACCACATATTCTGACACTTTCTTTTTCATTACTGCTACTACTGCAGTTTCCCTCTATTTCGTTTAACCTTGGGTACAAGGCTATCAGGGTAGGAAAGTGATGATGTTTTCCTTCTACATTTGGCTGTTCAGTGAACAAAGGTACTGGACAGGCATAGCAAAAATTGCACTTGAAGAGAGGGCAATTACAACAGTTTGCATTCACTTGTGTTTTAAGCTTCTGGGTACCATCAGAAAGATATCAGCTGCTGAAAAGTTCAGTTGATTTTTGCTTTGGGCAACAACTCATAATTATTTTTGGAGCCTGCAGGCTTTAAACTTGGCCAGCCCAGCTGAATTTCTTTCAGATGTCCTTTAGTGAGGAATGCATGACCACTGTATTACAAACCAGAGCATTAGCATATGCTGTTTACAGTTATCACTTACGTCTGCAGAATAACACCCAGGAGACTAAGAATTTCCTTTGTACACATTCTTAGAAGTGCTAAAGTCTTTAAAATTTTGCTATTAAGGGAGAGAAAAAAGAGAATCCTTCTCTGGTTCCATTTATGCATTATTGATATCTTTATTTTCTAAAGTAACTGGATCAGAGATGCTACTGTATCCCATGCAGCCTTGTAGTGGTTATTTGCAAGACAGTGCACCAGGTATTCTTTATGTTTGTGCTTATGAGATGGTAGTTTTACTTTTTGCACTGACCCAGACAATTTCTGAATGTATCTGCTATCTGTAGTTCCTTCAGAATTTGTCCTTGAACCACCAATGATTGGTATCAGGAGATTGTTTTTCTCACTGGAGGCACCTAATCTTTCAGTTCTCTGTTCCCTGCTTTCTGAGACTGCCTAATTTATTTGTTGTATAAGCTTCATGAAGTATTGCAACTCTGGCACCTTTGAAATTGCAGTATCTACTGCACATTCAGGGGTCAATTCTGCTTCCATCAAAGACTGCTTTTGGATTGAATTATTTTGCATAACTCTTACTAACCATTCTCTTAATGCATCATTTAAACTCCCTCCAAACTGGCAATGCTCATTTAATTGCTTTAATCCAGTCACATATCAGCAAATGTTTCATTTTCTTGATTCTATCTATAAAAGCAGAAATGCTTTGCAATCATAAGTAGCTTTGGGGATAGGTAATTTTGCAGAATTTCCACAGTCTCAGCAAAAGTTTTGTCTTTTGCTTTAATAGCATCTATAATGTTGCGCTACAGGATATAGTTTTGGTGACCATTACACTCAGCAAAACTATCATTTTTACATAATGTTGAGATCATAAAATAGTGTTCAAGTCTTCCAGTATAGGTAGCAGAATCCTCCATCAAACTATCTAGTAAACTATCTTGTTTGATATAACTCTACACTTACTTCTCTACTAAGTTATTCTTAGCACAGGTGTTGCAGACACCTAACTTAGCAATGCCCACCTGGAAAAGCACTCTGTATTCTGCAGTATGATTCTGTTCTTGTTGCTGACAGGGCCTTGACTTCCAAGATACTAAAAACAAAAAAAATAAAAATTAGGATCTAGAAAGGTGGTATGTTGCTGTTCTGACAGGCTTCTAATAGCTGGCCCATGATGTAGTACCTCGCTTTCAACCACTCTAGGCACAGATCAATTTTTAGTTACTTGTCCAGATCCAGTGTTAACTGCAGAAAAATGTTTTGCTTATTTAGTGCTCAGGACAAGGCAAACCTGGTGATTAACCTGGACTTTAGAATAAAGGTTGGGTTGGATATTAGAAGTTACTCTTTTTATGTGTATTCACCGCAAGGTTCAGGGCCTGAGTTGTGCTCACAAGCACAACTGCAGTGAGGCATCTTGTGTGCTCACAGAAATATTACCAATCACTAAGTAACTTGGCCAGTCTGGTGGACAGCACAAAGTCAGTGGTGATCATTCACATTGAAGTACTGGGAAAACTTCAGTCTGAGGCCCTGGAATACTCAGCTTACAGTTTGAAATCAAAGTCTGGCTGAAAATTCACTTACAGTACATTTGCTACAAACATAATCACTTAACTACTTAACATGGTTTTTAGACAACACTCAGGGCAGGATTCAGCATCTCACTGAATAAGGCAACTACCATTAGTCAAATGCATGAGCTAGGTGTCAGAGTATGCCCAGCAGCATAGTCTAGAGAATGATCCTGATGATCAGTGATAGACATAACTCAGCTTGTTCTTCTTGCTAACATATGGGTGTTGATCGACATGTGAAATTCTTTGTTCTACCCAAATTCCTCAGGATGAACACCTATGACTCACATCCTCCAGGGTATTTAAAGGAACTGCTAGAGAGCCCTTGGGATAAAGAACTTTAGGTGGCCTCAAATCTGTGTGGTTAGGCAATTAATCTGAGTCCTGGCTATCTACATTAAAGTGCTGTAAATCATTGAATCATAGAATCGACGGGTTGGAAAAGACTTCTAAGATCATCAAGTCCAACCCTTGATCCAACACTGCTGTGGTTACTAGACCATGGCACTAAGTGCAACATCCAGTCTCATCTTAAAAACCTTCAGGGATGGTGAATCCACCACTTCCCTGGGCAGCCCATTCCGGTGTCTGATTACTCTGTAAAAAATTTCTTCCTAATATCTAGCCTAAATCTCTCCTGGCACAGCTTAAGACCGTGCCCTCTTGTCCTATTGCTGGTTGCCCGGGAGAAGAGACCAACTCCAACCTGGCTACAACCTCCTTTCAGGGAGTTGTACAGAGTGATGAGGTCTCACCTGAGCCTCCTCTTCTCCAGGCTGAACAACTCCAGCTCCCTCAGCCTCTCCTCATAGGACTTGTGCTCAAGTCCCTTCACCAGCCTCGTTGCTGTTCCCTGGACCTGCTCCAGCACCTCAATGTCCTTCCTGAACTGAGGGGCCCAGAACTGGACACAGCACTCCAGGTGTGGCCTCATCAGCACTGAGTACAGGGGAAGAATCACTTCCTTGGACCTGCTGGCCACACTGTTCCTGATCCAGGCCAGGATACCATTGGCCTTCTTGGTCACCTGGGCACACTGCTGGCTCCTGTTCAGCTTCCTATCAATCCAAACTCCCAGGTCCCTTTCTGTCTGCCTGCTCTCCAGCTGCTCTGTGCCCAGCCTGTAGTGCTGCAGGGGGTTGTTGTGGCCAAAGTGCAGGACCTGGCACTTGGCCTTGGCCCTTGGCTTTCTGCATTCCACCAACTCTATTAAAGAAATCTCCAGTGACTATAGCGATACCTTCAATACACTTATCTTTAGAAACTTACAGTTTGGTGTCTTTACCTGTGAGCTGAATCCATTTGTAGCTGTGTATTCTCATGCAGTAACTTAGCTATTTCTGCCCTTAGCTTTTTTATGCCCCATCTTAAAAATTAGGATAATGCCTCTTTACTTCTGAGGATCATTGTGAAAATGAAGAACGATCAAATGCTATGGGGAAGCACATTGTATCAGGGTACAAGAAGGAAATTAATAATTACTCTTCAGCATAGGTTCTAATAAGTATGAGGAATGACACAATGCAGCAAATAATAAAACATTTTTCTTCATATGAGTTAAATAAGACAGGGACAGCATCAAAAAAGGAGTATATGATCAGATAGTTAATGATTTGGTCACAGTTCATGAATACCAGAGACAGCCTCTGCAGGCAATCTTCACTGTGGCACTCTAATTCTGAGTCTTGCTTTTTCATCCTTAGTAACATTTTAAATGTAATTTTTTACGTATTTTATGTGGAGAACATTTATAGCTACATAAAACCTCTGTTACTTTTCTGTTTCCCTCTCACAAAAACCTATGCCAGTAGGTTTCATAACATTTTTATTTCTTAATCTACCACAACGATCAACAAACTGAAAATTTAGTTTATATCTGCTTTTTTGACAGTATTCATTTGTCCTGAAAAATATGTCAGCTTCCTCATCTCCTATTGCTACCTGACATGAACATGAAAATTAAGCTGAAAGGCCAATTCAGACACTACTAGCTGTTTTTCTCTTTCTACCTTAAACTTACCATAAAACTATTGATAGTAGCAGAAGCCATATCCTATAGGATTTAGAAATTTTAGAATATAAACCACATTATTTTTCAATAGGAAATATAATGATACTTGTCTTGGATTTTTCAGATAATTTCTTTTTTTATTAATTAAGGAAAGAATTGCCATATGAATATTGTAATTTAAGTGAAGATAAATCAAAAAGTATTTAGAAGCATACATAAAAGCAGTGATTGCCCACTTGGATAAATTTGTATATGAGGAGAAATTAAAGCAATTCAAGAATAAAAAGCAAAATTGCACCAAAAAAATTTTGCACTTTTTTTTCCCCCCTAGCTTCAATAAAATGAGGAAGAAAAGTTAAAGACAGAGAAAAAAAGTAAAAATGCTTACATGGATCCTGCTGAAATGCAGATCAAACATGAAAGTAACTCATATTTCATCGGGGATTAAGAATCATCTGAAAGGTTTTTGAAGAGGCTTACAGAATATTCAAGTTGAAATGACTCAGACTTGGAGGTGGGTCTTGATGGCATCCAGATCTGGGAATGCAATTGCCTTGCCTGAGTTTCCTCTGGCAGTTCGTAGTGTTTAAGGAAGTTTGCCATCTAATTTACATAAGAGCATTTGTGACTGACGATTTTGCTCTTTGTTACCAGTTACCTGTGTCCTGAATTAAAACTCACATGTATTTCTGAAGAATATGCAATGCAGTATTATGCCAGATGCACTTTAGAAGTCTTTACAAGTTGACATGTACAATTGCTTTTTTCTCCTGACCGCTTAGAGAGTTAACAAATTCTTATTCTGTTTTCCTAAATCTCTTCTGTTGTTTGTTTCAAGACGTGTTTGTTAACGTCTACTGCCTTCTGAGTAACATAAAAGAACTAACAAAACTGAAAATCAGACAAAATATCCCCAGCAAGTGAGCAACAAATTAATCACCATATAACACTTCAAACTGTACATAATGCTAAAAGGAAAAAAATACAAAGAAATATATTTTCTTTCACAAAATTGATTAAATAGTTATTTCAATGTGTGTGTAATTTATATCATAAATATATTTTGTGCATTTGAACATGATATTTTCTGAGGTATCTCTGCCACAAAATTTAACTGAAAGTCAATAGACCCAAGAAAGTCCCAAAACCACTGTCGTTTCTTCAGCATCTAAAAAACTTTGAGGGGATAAAGCAGTGTTTATGCAGGATAAGCAGTTCTTGTGACCAGAAATAAAGCTCTTGTCTAAATGCCCATTAACCAACTAGAATCTTCAATCAGATTTCCAACCCATTTGCACATGTATAGATGGGATTTAAATTACAGTATCTCTCTGGATTTACACTGAAAGAAACTTTATAGGGTAGGGAAATTTCACTGTGGTCATGACTGGTTTATTTTCTTTACCCCTTACAGCCTCTCTTTACTACTGTCTATTCATGAGTATTCATAAATGATATTTTCCTACAGAGATCTGTAAGAATGTGATTTTAGTGTATGGAGAACAATAAATGAAGCATATATGGCTTAAAAAGACAATAATAAATAATCATAAGGAGAGAAAACCTTTCATTTTGAAAATAAATATTGGAAGTTATATTTCTCAATATTAGCTGCTGACATCATGAACTAAGGAAAAAACCTGGAATTGAGTCTTCCAAAATCTGATGACTAAAAACCCAGTCTAATCCAAATTTTGTAGGTCAGCCCCATCTGTACATTATATAAAGCTACACAAAACTAATGATATTGAATTGACTAATGCTAAGTGTTATTTATACCAGATTGCTTCAGCCTCAATCTATAGAACTTTTGGCAGAAATATTGCCCACATTTTTTCTTGATCCATTAATTACATATACAGAGTATCATGTGATATCACGTGGAAGGATCCAGGAAACACTGAAATTTGAAGCGGCAGAGGAGTTCTTATATGAGGGGTTTATATACCAGAAAGTGCGAACAAGCTCCACCTGCGGGGGTTTTCTGCAATCAGAATCCAAAAACTAGAGACCAGTCGTGCTCTGAGATTCACAGATTGTGCCAGATTTTTTATGAAATATGACCACATCTTATGCTGATGAGGAGGTGACGGAGTCAAGCGCAGAGACAAGTCCAAGAAACTCAGCTGAATGCTTTGAGGAAGGCAGGCTGGCTGCAGTAATGTATTAAAATGTTCCATAACAACCGCTGCAGTTGCAACACAATGCTGACAGAAGGTTGGGTTTACTTTTATAAGGTGCATTGATGAACACAGAGGGGAACTAATAATAGCAATAATAATAATTGTGAGTCCTCCTCTGGGCTGTTTAGGTTCTTCCTGCAGTCACAGAGCCCTTACCTTGAGTGCGGTGAGAGAATTGGACATTTGATTATCAAAAGAATTGTTTTGTTCCTTATGTTCAGGGACTTTCCTATAAAAGAAGGTCATCAGAGCTGGATTCAGTCAAGACTGTCGGCTCTGCATTACCCAATCATCAAGTGCTGGGTCTTGAAGTGATAGTCTGGATATGCCTGCACAGATAGCTTTTTTATGCAAAACAGAGAGGTGAAGTCTGGATGCTCAATGTGACTGAACAGCCCAGCAGAAACCAGCCTGGACCTAGGGCAAGCGGGAGTCTTAACAACCACCTCTCAGTTTCCATAGGTGCATGGAGCAGACATTCTCTTCCCTAGGGTATATGACCTCTGAGATGAAGCAGCTGAGGCTTTCCTCCTGATAAGCAAGCCTGCCTCTAATCATTTCCCTTTAGGACAAAGAGGTGCCCTTCTGTTGTTGATGATAACCACATGGTCAGAGTATTTCAGACCCAGTTCTGGCCACAGTCTGAGAGGGGAATTAGATACCCTGCTTCCTTGAGGAGTGTTTGAAAAAATAATGTGTCGCCTAACTCAGCCTGTTGGTTGCTCTCCAACTCTCTCAGTTATGTTCTTTTCCTGCAATACTGAATATGATTCAAAATTCAGTATGCAGAGAGAAAATGCAGAAGGAACCCAAATCTGTAGTACAGGGATTAGAACAGTCGACTGCAAGTGGGATTCCATATGTCCATTATTGCTGTGTTTTCTTCAATTGAGAATTTTTAAATTTTTTTTTAAATTCTTGTAGTTGTTTTCAGAATGAAATTACTTTTAATACAATGGACTTATCCTTTGAAGCACATACCTGCATGCACATATATGCATGTCAGCAAATTGTCCTACAGGAACACTAGCCCTGTACCTTGCAAGAAGTAGTTCTGGGTTTAAAAAAGTGAAACCATGAGCTCAGAAGTGCATTGTGTCTACATAAAAGCTGACCCAACTCTTGAATGTGATCCAGACTTCATAATACATTCCACTGACTACTCTTTAAACACTATGGACACTTTCCTTCAGACTTTTTCTCCTTACAACTTGCTTGGCTTTTAATGTCTTTATTCTGAATTTAATTATGAAGCAAAGCAAAATGCCAGGATCAGTTCAGGCAATGATTTTCAGTTGTATTAGTCCACCCCCTCTGCTGTTCAATCTGGGCTGTTTCCAAATTTATCCACAGAGAGAAGTGATGTTTGGGTTAAGCTTGGAATACTGAGGAAAAACTGGGAAAAAAAAAAAGTGCTTCAAATGTAGTGAGCACCAGAAAGAAGTTAGTGGTATAGGTAACAAGCTCCACTCTGTTTCCATGGTGTGAGATGACAAAAAGAACAATTTCTTACTTTTTTTTAATATTTATGTGTGTATTTATGTGTTTGTTTATTTATGCCAGAGTGTTAGACTGATCTTGCCTATCAAAATTAGCATGTTTTTTTTGTTTATTCTTTGGTTGATTCTTCCATCCAGGGTAAAGCTCATTGCATATTTCATTTGCTGTAGCGTAGACCAGCCACAACTGAGTGAAAGATTCCAAGTGACAGAACTGGAAGAAGAAAAACTAGTGAACTCTTAATATCTACTAAAAGAGAACCTTGTTAGGAAATATCTCTGAAATAGTTTGTTCATTGTTGACATTATTAATCATAACAGTATTACTGAGGAATTGATGGATATGTGTTTCATTGTTTTCAGTTTTATTATTGCCAGCCAGTTTTGTATTCCTAATGTAATTTTAATCTGCTTTTTTACTGGTAGTTGGATGACTAATAGGTACAGCATTTTGAAAAACGTCCTCTGCTCATGCTGAGCTCAGCAGAATTTCAACACTCCTTACAGATGACATTCTGAAAGTTAGGTCCATTCCCTTGGCAAAGTTAGGGGGACCAAATATTCTGAATAATTTTCTTAAAATGCTAAAACAATACAAATTTTTCATAACAAATATAAACCCCATAACTGTTTCACAGTATTTGCAAACTTAGCCTACTGGCTCAGCTGTAGCAAGATCCAAAATAATTTCTATTTCCAATTAGCAGCTGTACAGTTGCCTTAAGGGACTGTTATATCTTTCCATTTGGTAAATATTAACATGCTAAAATGCTGGGGGTTTTGTGAGGTTTGAAGAGGACAAGCAGTAAAGGCAGATAATCATTAATCTCCTGGGTCACTTGCAGCTAAATTTGTATTTTCAGTAAACTTTGCTGGAGCATGGGAAATTATTTTGAAGCTTGTATTCGATAAGTAAATGGACTGTACACTAGATGAGAATTTATTAAAAAAAAACCCAAATGCATTCCCCATGAGAAAACAATTAAAATGTTTGACTTTCAAATAATTTAGCTGTGAAGTTCCTTGCTAAAAGAAAGAACTGAAGACTGAGATTTAGGGAATTTAGTTTCTTTATTTCTATATCTGGATTTATAGCCTGAGACACCTAAGTTTAAGGTGACTGAATTAAGAAAAGCAGCATTGGAAAAAAATGTCTTCCATGTCTCAGATATATAGCCTAAATATGAGTTAGTACCTATTACTCAAGGCTAGAATATGGTCTTGGATTAGAGCCAGCCCAGGCCATTTTGCATCAGTGGTTGAAATTCTGAGAATGTAACATGAAAATAGCTGTGTTCTCAATAACATTTTCAATCTTGAAAAATTTGGAAAATTTTAGACAAAATATATTCTCAGACCTCCTCTTGCCCCAAAACAACTGACTATGTCTTACAATGTCTTACCGTCTCCTTGAAATTTATCTGTTACAAAGATTTTAGCAGCAGAAGTATGGCTGGTGCACATGGATCTATGCTCCTATACTACTATGCATATGTATGACTTTAATAAATTGTATCTAGTTATATCATCTTCTTATTTTAAGAAGTATCCTCAGTTAAACAAAAAGACTCTCATTTAGCTCAAGAAGCTGAACTAAATTAATCATAGTCTTGCTTCATATTAGAAGTCATAATTTCATATTAGGATCTTTCTGTGGATCTCATAATCACATGATAAACAGTAGCATTTATTCTCAGTTATGTGACTGGTCAATAATGAGACACTGATATGACTGTAGTTTATTATGGGAATCAGAGGTTCTGTTCCTTTCACTAAAGTGTGGATTTATGAAACCAGTTGTGTTTATTGTCATTTTTGGTGTATCTAAAACCCTATTATAGAATTAATTGGATTATTCCTAACTGAGGCAAATTTAAGTCATTTTTTTTTTACTTGAACTAAAAGTTTACTAGCATAAACTATTCCAGGCTTGTGTATCATACTTTTAAAAGAATCTTTCAGGGGCAAAAAACTTAACATCCATGTATTTCTTCATAGGTTAAAAAGCTACATGACTGAGTAACTCTGATGCCACCTCTTTCCTGTGGCTTTCATTCTGCATAGGCTTTGCTGGCAACTGAGAAATGTTATAGCTTAAAGACGTGCACTTATTCTATTTCCTCTAACAAAGAAAACACTAACCATGTTTACTACAAATCATGAAGTTAAACCAAACTGCATAACAATAACACAGTCCTCTGCAAAGGGTATGGAAGTAGGGCTATTTGAAAGCTAGAAAAACATTGGCAATCAAAAGCTACACAAAAGTAATCTTATTTTTATTACATACAAGGAACATTTTCCCAGGAGTGCTGATGCCTGCCAGAAAATAAATAAGAAAGAAGGATAAAAGAAAGAAGGAAAGATTACTTGAGTTAAAGTGCTCAGCCAGGTTTTCCTTACACATACATGTGGGGAGTTGGGCTTCTTCTGTGCTCTGCTACAATTGACAGAGGGATGGCAACCAAAAGACTTTGTTACAACCTACCCTGTTAGTGCCCAGGCAGCTGCAGGATCTTCACTGCTGCTGCATCATTCCATATTCATGTTTCTAAGTCTGGCTATAACTCTGAAAGCCAACACCCTTCTTAAAGGACCTGGTGCTGGTACTTCAATCATTAGTCCTGAAGTAAGATCAGTAAGATCAAAAGAAAGAAAATAAATAAATAAAAGGATCGTTGTTTAAAATAATAATAGTGAACCCAAACCCACAAGAACATAAATGAAATGGACACAGGTGGGTTTGGTATCGAAAGGTTTTTTTGGTATTGAAAGGACTAAAAGCCTGTCTGCCAGTAAGCCACGGAAATGGAACTTCCCATGAACTTTGAAGTTACTGATCTGACTTTGAAAGAAGTCAGGAAGCTCTTAGAGAGGAAGAAAGTCACTACGATCAAGGTAAAGCAAGACCTGCATTCAGTTTGCTAGACAAGACAAGAAACTATTACCATGTGAAATATCTCTCTGCTGGCCAGGGTCATAGATAAGCTAATAAATAACCTTGACTACAAGGCTGTTTCCCTGCTCTGGTGTAGAGTGTTCCTGGGGCTAACATCAAGTGCTGGGGGCGTAGAAGGTTGTAGAATATTTTCAGCTTCTAGGGCTGGAAAAGTGCTGCTCAGGCACTGCAGTGTGGCTGTTACCTCCTGCACAGATGCTGGCCATGCAGCCTGCTAACAGGAACTGCGGCCTCAAGCCATGAATTGCTTGGACAATTGCACGGGGTAGCTTATCCCTAACATGTCCCCATGCTGCCTCACTCCATGAAGATGAAAGTCCTGCCTGCCCTTCTCTGCTTTGGCTATCACCTTATTCCAGACACAGATCAGGAGCTGCAGAGCAGATGGATTTATCTCTAAAGGTTATTCATCTCTCAGGGAAGAGGCTGACAGCATGAGTCCTTCAGGGAGCTGCTGGGAGAGAAAGCATGAAAACAGTCAGAAAGCACCAGGTACTGATTGGCACCTGGTGTCAAAATGCCTGCTGCAGCTTCCTGGGCAGGTATGTGGGCAGTGCACAGATGGGGTTCCCGGACAGACACAGCCCTGGGATGGTCAGGGAGAGCAGGGCTGTGGCAGAGTTGGAGACCAGCTGGGAATTCAGCCAATAAGGCCAATGGCACAATGGTCCTTCAGACCCAGATTTGGTGTTAAAAAGACTAAACCTGTCCAGACAGTCAGGATCTGCAGAGTTAGGTGAAATTAGGCATGTAAGTATTTTTTTGCTTAATATTTCCTGCATTTCTAGTTGTAAAGCTCACAGAAGCTGCTATTTTCAGGAAGATTTTCAGGACATGTTGACTTTTTAAGAACTACATCAAGAATTGCATTTCCCCCCCTGTAATTCAGTATGTCTTCTCAATTTACAAAAAATCACAGAATAATTGGTTCAAGTTCAGTTTGACCTTAAAGTCAGTTTGGGGTCAGTTCTTATTTTTACCTATGCTAGTTTTCCCATGCTTAGTTTAAGGACAACAATAAATGATTGAAGTACTTTTCTAATTGCAACTTCATTTCCATCTAAAGTGAAAGACAGACTCTTACTTGGAGATTACCAGACAAGCAGTTGAAGAAAAGATTGATGGTTTCTTTAGTTCCTTAAGGCTTTGCTAAATAAGATTGATTTCAGCCCTTTATATTTTCTTTATTTGTTTTAATAAAAGGCAGTAGATTCTTTTTTTAAATTAAAAAAGACCATATTCCCTTCACATTCACAAAGTAAAGATTGATGTTTCTTCACCTGTTTGATATAAAATACACATTTTAAAAAAACCCTAAACAACCACAACCCTAACCAAAACCAGACATGACATCTCTCTTTATTTTATATAATAGGCTGAAAAAAAGACTTGTAAGACTTCTGCTTCTGTTAAGACCTTTATTCAAAACAACTGATATTGCAGGACGGTTTGGAATGCTTTTTCTCTTTGTTTATTGGCTGGTTGGCTTTTGTTGTTCAGATGCCTTTAGAGCATTTACTTTGCCAATCAGGGTATGAATTTTAGTGTTTACAGAATATATTGATTCTTATGTACAAGACTCCTAACCAGAACATATTAGGAGCTCACCATCAGTATACAGATATATTTGTTTAGAAAGAGGCATTAAGCTTTATTTCTCCATTTCCTTTGTAAACTTTAATGGGAAGGCATCTGACTACTTAAAAATTCTAGAAAGATGTTCAGAGCATCTGTGCTTTCTTGAAAAGCAGCCAGAACATCATCAGCACATCTCAGCCACAGTCTCTGTCAGCTTCAACAACAGCACAAGATTCTGTCCAGAGTAGGATATGAAGATATTACTAAATACTGGACTCAAATCTTTTTACAAGGATTTAATGACAGAAAGCAACAAATAAAGTCAGCAAGCACTTGTTGAAATTATGTGAAATCACAGGCAAGTTCTGGTTCATACTCAGGCTCCATTATTATTTAAAAAGAGCCAATTTGTTATGCCCTGTGTCCAGTTAGGTACAGCAGTACTGTTAAGATTTTCCCTTTGATACAGGAGCTGGAAAGCCAAAACCTGTAATCACCCACATCATCCTTCGTGAAAGAAGAGGAGAGGCAAGAAAGAGGCCAAGGAGTGACAGAGGCTCATTTCGTTGAATAAGGTGTAGAGATGGGAAAGGAAGGGAGTAAGGGAAGAATGACATTTCTTTTTTTTTTTTTATCTAGTTCATGGACTTGCACGGTAATACACATGGCTGACATATGGCTAGACCCAGTAATAAGATTAACTGGAGAAAGTTGAAGCCATGTGAGGAAGACAAATGACAAGTGATGAAATTACACACCAATCTATTAAATTAGAATAAAACCCAGAGAAAATCCACGGGATTTTTTTCCTACCTGAGTTTCAGCAGGATGCAGAGACATCAGAGTAAAGAGCAGAGGTGCCTGGACATCAGACTGCAGGCATAACTTTTTCATTGCCATCTCTGTCTCCTGCATCATGCCAGGTCTTCAGATTGTGCAACAACCAATCAACAACTAAAACCTTTGTCTTCATCTACCTCTAGTCTTTCTGCCGCAGAAAAAATATTGATTGCCTTTCATTTTCTGAATCAATTTGCCGGGCATAAACTTCCTTTCAGAACAAACCAGACACATTAGTATCTAAGTGGATCATCAGATGATCCTTTACAAAGCATGGGATAGACAGAGAAAAACACCACAAAATATGCATCTTCTGATCATTCAATTTTTGTGCATGTTTTGGAACAACAGAACTACTGTTACTCAAAAAATATCACATTACTGTTCTTTCTGGGAACATAAATTTTGTTAGAACATTGTTTTCAACCCAGAGATAATCAAATAAAAACATTCTTCTACACTAGATCCCTACTTTAGTTCAGAATTTGTGGTGAACTTGAGAGCAAAAAGGCAGTTAATTTAAGCAAAGAGAGTGTCATTCAGAACTGCTAATTTTGTTGAAGTCTTAAAGTCAAGTGTCTCCTATTAAATATGAATAATAGAGATGAAAATGAATAAATGACAAACTTTCTAATTTTACAGTCAATGTTTTAACTGTTGTAATGGCAGCTTTAGCCTCCTGCATTATAACAAAAACTGACACAGCTGTATAAAGTTACCCATCCCTGTTGTGATTTAGTGTATCTGGCTAGCTGTTCTTAGCTGTGCAACTGGCATGTCATTTCAGAGGGGTTAAGTTAGTGTATTTATGGGAAAAAATTTCTTTAATGGTCACTGTGCTAATAAAGAATTATTGGATTTGAACTCTGCTCCACCACACCCATTCCCTTCCTTTGCTAATACATTCTTTCCCCCCCTGACAAGTCCAGTAAGCTTGCCAAAGAAATAAAAGTGGGAAAAAAAACCAAAAAGCAGTTTCTTAGGATCCGGATGGTTTGCAGCAGTAAGGATTTCCGTTCTGACAAAGGATATATAAATCTTTAGGGAATCTGTTTCTCAGAGCTCTATATATTTAAGATATAACTCAAAGATGTCTAGCTTGCAGTGTAAGAAAACCATTTGCAACACAAAATCTTGGCATCTAGCTTAAAAAGGAAGGGACCTAACGTCTTATTTTATTTTTATCTCCCTTTCTTTTATTCATTCACAGCTCTATCATCATTCCATGAGCTCCTGTGCTCCCAAGGCTCTAATTTTGCTAAGTAGTCCACTGTGAATCTTCCACTACAATCTATCATGATAGATTCCTACCAGTCATGTTATGGATAAACCTGGCACAGCAGAAAAGACTTTACAAGGGATTTGCAAGATAGCCTCTGATTTTTATCCGATTTGAAACTGGATGCATTGCATTTCTCCTTTCTGACACGTTTATCAGCTACATGCCTAAGGAAGAAATTTAACACTTGTGCTGTTGAAAGTCCTCTTCGAAATTATGCTGGTGACTTCCATGGGGCTTTTCATGACAGTTACAGAATCTTAATGGTAAAGTAGCCTCACATATCCAGACTATAAAATACAACGTGAACCTTTGATCTTGCTAATGTTAGGAAATACCAGCATCTTTCAGAACCACTAGTTTCACTAAAGTCAGTCAGACTAAAGATAAATAAAGATAATGCTCACTGGTAATCTCCTGCCTCAGAAAATAGTAAAACTGACAGAATATCAGAGTAATTACAGTGAGAATTGTCTCGTAATCTTGACAATGCTATGCTGACACCTCTATGAGGGCATTGTGTCCCTAGATGTGCTAAGGGAACTCACCATTATGAATTTCAAGCCAAATGCAAAAATTTCCAGTCACCCCTGCTGCTGTTGAAGTCACCATGTAGTGTAGGTTGTCTGACAGCTACATCACGAGTAAAGATTGAACATAAATTGCAGGGGAAAGCAGGTACCAGCAGCTAGTATCTAAATCTTCCTAAATCTAGTTCCTAAATCTTCATGCCTACTAGAGGAATAGCACTTGTCAACAGAGGAAGAGATTAGACAAGGGACCTGATAGCCCACCATGGTCTTTAACACAGGCAGCTCTTCTAGAGAGGGGATTTGTCTTAAGAGAATGTTCCAGGCTTTGCTGTTTTCATCTTAGAAACTAGAATGGTGAATTTTAAATAGAAGTCATACACTCTAGATTCTTTAACTATAAATAGTTTCCCTCAGCCCCATGACATCAGCTTGCTGATAGAATCAATCTCTACATATTTACAGTCAAAAGATGACCAAGACCACGGCATTTTAAGAAATCATCACATACATCTTCATAAATCAACAAAAATGTTATAAATTATGTCAAAAAACCAAACCCAAGCCTGATCATGCTGACAGTTGAGTCATATACATAAAAGAGAGTAAAATATTGATGCATCACAGTTACATGCACTATAAAAAGCCATTTATTCAGTAGAATGACTTTTCATTAGTAAGCCCCAAAGGTTGAGCTGATGTGGTCTCCCAAATTTATAACATGCAGATATTTTAAAAGGAAAGCATATCTTAGAACTTCTAAAAATCTTAAATTGCAAACCAAAAGACATTGTTCTTTCCCTCCCATAGATTGGAAGCATTGGAAGTGCAGGTTGGTTAGTGGAAGGCTTTATATACAGGTATGGAAAACTCCCTAAATTTCTCAAAAGTAAACTGAATCAAGAACTTTGTGAACTGGTGCTTAAATCACCTTTCAGAATCCCCTGTGCCCATCCTGCAATATACACAAGACTGAAAATTATGCAGTTCTGCAAAGTGCTAGAACTAGTGAAGGTCTTTACTCAGCTGAAAATGGAAGTACTTGTTTTAATTGTGGCAAACTTCAGGATACAGTTGCAGCTTCAGTACTAGGAGGTTATAAGACAGCCTGCATGATTCCGAGGTTCTTGAAGTTAGAGGAAATTGTGCCTGCCATTCCACCTTCTGAACTTCAAATTTGATCAGCAGTGCATCAAACCCAAATAGAGGTGAAAAGCAAAAAATACAAAATTTAAAGAAATCATGACAGTAATATGAACCTCTATATTTTTCAAATACCTTGTTCAATTTGCTTCGAATTCATAATAAAGCAGATTGCCTTGTTGAAAAACAAGATATGCAAAAATTCTGAATTGGTTGTAATGGAGTAAGAAGAAAATGTAAATCTGTAAAGATGAATTGTTTATTTATACTTATGGAGAGGCTACATTTAACTAACTCTCTTAGAAAAATTGCCTGAGTAAGCTCATTGATATCCTTAAAATACCCTCAGTATTTAGTTAAATAGCACACTATGGACTATTTATTATTTATTTTTCTTTATTTTTTTTCTAATACACATTAAAAATAGTCTTCCATTTAAATATTCTCATTTTAGCTGAAGACTGAAGACCTGATGAGTACAATGAAAGTTTTAAACCCTAATTTTTTTCAATGACATAATATACTGTTGACACACTGCAATTGCATTCTATCCAAGAATACAATGATTTCAACGCAGTTTCGATGCAAATGTCAGAGTCTGTATCAGTTGCAACTGAATTTCTTGTCAAGGGACATTAACTCTCTCATTTCATCATTTGTTCTAAATACCTTGTATGAGATGTCAAGATGGAAAGATATCAACCTGTTAGAGAGAGTCCAGAGGAGGACCACCAAGATTAGAGGGATGGACCAACTCTCTTACAAGGAAAGGCTGAGAGAATGAGGTTTGTTCAGCCTGGAAAAGAGAAGGTTTAGGGTGTCTTAATTGCGGCCTTCCAGTACCTGAAGGGAGCTTGTGAGAAAGATGGAGAGGGACTTTTTACAAGAGTGTGTGGTGACAGGGCAAGGAGGAATGGGTTTAAACTAAAAGAGAGTAGGTTTAGATTGGATATAATGAAAAAATTCTTTACTGTGAGCATGGTGAGGCACTGGAACAGGTTGCCCAGAAAAGTTTTGGATGCCCCATCCCTGGAAGTGTTCAAGGCCAGGCTGGATTGATCTCTGAGCAGCCTGATCTAGTGAAAGGTGTCCTTGCCTATGACAAGGGGGTTGGAACTTCATGATCTTTAAGGTCCTATCCAACTGAAGCTGTTTTATGATTATATTATATGCTTGAATATGGCTTATTATTAGGGATAAGAAGCTAAAGAATTTTACAGCTTTTAGTTATCTGGGTCTTATTTGAATAAAAAAGATTGTCAGGTGTTCATATTGTTTTTCTAGAGTAATTAGATACACATATTATCTCATTTCTGCTTTATTTCTGACCAATATGTTTTGGTGTATTTCTCAGCCCATAATTCTTTCTTTTTTTTTTTTTTTTTTTTTTGCTCTCATTAACAACCATACACTGGTCAATAATTTATAGGAACTAGTCAGCAAATGCCAATGAAAATATATCTCATTTTCATAGAATCATAAAATGGGTATGATTGCAAGGGACATTAAAGATCATCACATTCCAAACCCCGTGCTGTGGGCAGGGACATTTTCCACTGGATCAGGTTGCTCAAAGCCCCATCCAGCCTGGCCTTGAACACTTCCAGAGAACTGGAATCCACCACCTCTCTGGGCAACCAGGTTGAATAACCCCAACTCTCTCAGCATTTCCTCACAGGAGAAGGGCTCCATCCCTCTAATTGTCTTTGTGGTCTCTTCTGAACTTGCTCCAAGTC
The DNA here is from genome assembly GCF_036250125.1 of Pseudopipra pipra. NCBI lineage: Eukaryota > Metazoa > Chordata > Aves > Passeriformes > Pipridae > Pseudopipra > Pseudopipra pipra. The sequence continues at coordinate 143,107,550 of NC_087549.1, read as the reverse complement.
GTCAAAGCCCTTCCTGTGCTGAGGATCCCAGATCTGGATGCAGCATTTCAGGTGAGATCTCACAGGGACAGAGTAGAGAGGCAAAATCACCTCCCCTGGCCTGCTGGCCATGCTTCTTCTGATGCACCTCAGCATACTATTGCCTTTTGGTCTGCAAGAGCACGTTACCAACTCATACCCATCCTCTCAGTCACCAGCACTATTAAGTCCTTCTCGGCAAGACTGCTCTTGATCCTTTCATCCTCCAGCCTTTATTAATATCAGGCATTGCCCCAAATCAGATGCAGCACCTTTCACTTGTCTTGTTAAATCTCATGAGGTTCCCATTTTCTCTTCCATTTTAACAGTATACGAAAGGAGGAAATAGTTGGAAAATCAGAGAAAACTCTGGAAGTAACCACCTTATACTCAGTGGGGACTCTACCAGTCCATTGAGGTGTGCTCCTGGACTGGGAAAATTAGCTCCCTGTATCTCTGGACATCCAATTATGAAATGTTTTAGGGTTTTCTTCATCTAGCTGGGAAAAAAGAAAATAAACTTCAGAAAATTAATTCTCAGATCAAACCCCAAAATACTACAGACAAGAACTGAAACTTCCTTTATATCTTTAGTCATAGTGTAATGTTGCCTTTATTGAAAGGTCCACTGCTGGTAAAAAAAACGGAAGTAGAAAGAGTAATCAGCATTTGTCAAGGTTCTCAGCTGGATCCCCCTCCTCAGTTCTGGCAAAAACATGCCAACCCGAGACTTTGAACAATAAGTTCACAACTTCATCAATCCATTTTGTCTATATGTTTCTGATAACAGTTTCTAGAACTCCAAGTCAGAGCGCAGTGACGACCAGAAGTTGTCATCAGTCATAGAAAAGCTTTTGGAGGGAATAAAAAATGTTAGACTATTGAAATCAAGAACAAGAATCAACTTTTTAGTGCAGAAGCAGGTGTGATTTGAAATCCTTGAAGACTTTTTGCACTGCTATTTACCTAGACCACGAGACCATCTTTCTCTATTAAAGTTGAGCTACCAATTATGTCTTTGTTGAGTCCACACATTGTAATCCAAGCACTGAACATGTCAAATAATAAATTGGAAGATGAATGACAAAGTTGCAACTTTTGTATATGTCTGGCACTGAACACAATTTTTAAACTTCTATTATTTGTTATTTTTTTGTATTATTCAAACTCAGAAAGAAATGCCATTTTAAGGCTTGTGACCATTCAATAAAAGACTTTCAAAAAAAAAAAAAAAAGAAAAAAAGAAAAAAGACTGTTAAGTAATTTGTTATGAATTCAAAACAAAAGCAAAACTGAAGTTTCTTTTATTAAGATAATTATAGATGCTAGTAAGTTCTAAATGATGATATACTGAATTTAAAAGTCAACAACAGAGACCAAAAAAAAATACCTCTTAGTCAGAACATGGTAATAAAGAAAACCAGCAAGCTCACATTTGAATGTAACAACATGTTCATGGAATTTTGGACTGCTTTACATTGGAAATTCGCCTCAGATTAAACTGACCCTGGTTCTGCAATGCCAAAGAAATCATGGCTGGGAATCACCAGTGGGGATTTTTTCTTGCTGGTTGGAACCCCAGAGCTCAACACAAGAGTGAATCAAGCAAGTCCAGCATTTGGAATTACATTGGAGCAGGGATCTATTTGAAAACTGTCTGGAGTTTGACCTGCTAATTAACTCCTATTCTAAGAATTTGAAAGGAAGATGGGACTTCTGTGGGTGTGCTGTCTGCTACTCTATAAGATTCATGTTACAGCAGAAAAAAAAGAAATGCCATACTAGAGAAAGCCAGAATATACTACTTACTGATTCCCTTCTGCCTTCACCATAGAAATGAAACTTATCTGAGTGAAACAGCTTATGAAAAAACCCCCCACACCCAGTTGATTTTATATATAGCTTTTACTTGAGATCTTGTCAAAGAGAAAAAAAGCCTATTTGATATTCAGCTACCTTTTCAAAATATGTTTTAGCATCAGTAAAGCATAATGCATCTGGAGATGGTCACATTCCACTTCTTAATGGACCTGATCTGGCATAACACTTGGGACCATTCCAGAATAAATTATTTAGGGCAATATTATCAGATATAATCCTTGAGTATTAAAGTAGATTATCAAAACTAAAGAAAAAAAAGCACAAAATAAAAGATACACCTATTTTTATATTAATTGAAGACATATAGGGGTTGCATTTTAAATTTAATTTTCTGAAGTAGCCCATGAATTCATTAATTTTAAAATCCTCTTATGGTACATTCTAATATTAATTCTGCCAATTCAGGGTTTTTTTTCCTTTAAGACCTTAATCCTGTTTCAGTGGACACAGATCTCACCTACACGACAGGTTAATTTCCAATATATTCTTTGTTGAATTCTGGAGACTTTTTATTTAATTAACTAAGATTAGACAAGAGAGTTGAAACCTGTAAAAAATCCTTATTGGATTCCATTGTAGCAAAGTTAGGGTTTTTTTCATGCCAAATGACTTATACAAGTGCAACCATCTTCAACTGAATTATTTGAATGTGAATAATGATATATTTTTCACATATAGAGTCTTAGACATGTACCACAATTTATCATGATGCCCCCTTAACACTAAGGAGAGCTGAATATTTAGAGTAGTAAAGTGTCACTATATGATTGCCAAGATAATTTGTGCTCTGTATAGCACCCAAGAACTGCAAATCCTGATTCACTTATTTTCTATTTGTCCTTGTCATCTGAAGAATCATTTAGTTCCTAAATCCTCCCTGTGACTTTCAAAAGTAGTCTTAAAGCTAGACAAATTTATGGTTGTTTTATGCCAAATGAGTTCCTAACATGCATGGCTGCTGGAATCACAGAGAGTGGGAAAATGAGCCACTCTGTATATTGTCACAACCTAATATTCATGGGGAACTGAACGTGTTGAAATCCTCAAAGAGCAAATTCTAAAATGAAAACATTTGCTCTGCAAATAACAGCATTTTGGAGGGTATGGAAAGGACATTCTGGTTTGTAACTTGAATACATTTTGGATGGCTCATATTAACTGCCTCATTGAAAAGATGAAAGGATATCACCAGCATAAACAAAACCTGTGTGAAACAAACAACTGATTCATATTAAGGGAGCTCTAAGTAATCGAATGTGCAATGGAACATGCTGTGAAAATGATAATATTTGCATACTTTTCTGGGAACTTCAGAATTTACCCACAATGGCTCTCCTGATTACATTATAACACTTCAGTAGCAACATTGGATATATTATCCTTTTACAGCGAAGGAGACCTCAAAAGCTGTTGTTACTTGTGTAATATTAATTAATCTGAAAGACAGCCCTTTCTGAGATGAATCTAAAAGACTTTAGAGGAAGCTGATATCTACTAGTGGAGAGTACAAATCACCAGCTTGGAAGAGGTGTATCAACTGTTATCTGAGATGAGAATATTTGTCTCCAGTATAAGTTTGTGTGTGTGTCTGTTATAAGTGCATACTTACATATACATTCACTCTAAGTTTCTGTGTACTCATGTTTGTTAATGTTTAAGGCATAAGGACTTATAAGGAGAAAAGCCAAGCTATAAAATACCTTCATTATGGCATAAAATTAATAAAATACATTACAATAACATCAAAATTGGACATCAGGTCCAATTTAATGTTACGTTTCTTGTTCTTTGGGGGAATTTCATTCTTTCTGAGCAAGATTAAGTACTGTGAACTGTGGCACAATATTCTCAATAATGATAAAAGCAAAAAAATACAGAGCGACCGATGTGATAAATGACATCTGAAAAAGTCAGGGATCCTGTGAAAAATTATACAACTGAAGCTGATGGCAGAGTTAAAAAGGACTGGTTGAGTGATGAGCACCACATAAAGGGACTTGTGTTTCCAAGTTTGAGCCACTTTTGAACAACACAAATGATGAATGCACATAGGAATTAAGGAGGTAAGGAATTAAAGCTGTAGGAGTGATTCCAACTTTTTCACATCATAATTTGTTTATTTCTTGGTTTCACCCCTCTAAGACTTTCCAGTTGATGGTTCTTGGTTTTGCCTTTTAAGCCCAAGGTTAGAATGTAGGGAGTTTGAGAAATGCTTAAGATAAAAGGAGCTTCGCTCATGCAGGCCAAGTATGTGATGTGATGCTGTTTCTGTACTCACAGGTTCAGCCCTGGCTCAAAACTGGGATTTTCCTTTCTTAATTTCCATTGTAAGATATTAAAATCACAGGTTTTTGGAGTAATTTAGCTTGGGAAAGACCTCTACTGGTCATCTGGTCTAATCAACTTCCCAAGGAAAAGCTCCGGCTTCCAAGTTAGATCAGTCTTTTCCAGCTCTTGTGTTGTCCAGTTTTAATTATCTCTGTGAATGGAGACACTGTATGGACAATCCTTTTGACCATGGTCTTGGTGAAATAAAATTTTAAATATCCGGTCAGAATTTCCATTGCTCCAACTTGTGTCTATTTTCTCTTATCCCATTTCTATGTGTTCCTGAGGTGAGCCTAAGTCAGTTCTACACCTTCACAGTAAGGATGTGTAGGCAGAAATATGGTCTGACTCCTCTTTAGTCTGAATGACCCCAGCTCTCCCAGTCTCTCCTCAGTCCTCCAAGCCCCTAATGACCATCATGTCCCCTTACTGAACTCATTCCACTATGTCTATGTCTCTCTTGCACTGTGGAAGGATCAATTCCCTGTGCATGATGCTCTGACCAATCCACCCCAGGATGTAGTTGGCCTTTTTTTCTGCAAGGGTGCTTTTCTGGCTGATATTAAACTTTGTGTCCATGAGGAGTTCCAGGTCCTTTTATTTACAGGAACATGAAGCCTTACCTAACACCCTTTCACAATATTTGAGGAAAGGAGGTAATTTTATACGTCAGATGCAACAATAGAAGTGATACCCTAGGGCTATTGAAAGCATTCAGTTGTGCAAAGAAACATTTCAGTCTGCTAAATTTCTATTTCCGGCTTGCTGAGGGACAAAGAGTGAAGCTCTTTTATTCTTATTTACAGTTGTTTAAAATTAAGTTCAAATACAAAATTTTGAATTTGTGAGATTTAATACTTTCTTTCCCTGTTGAGCAATGCTATACCAAATATTATAAAATTAATTAGGACATATTTATAATGTAGAAGCACCACAGAGTTTCATAGCAAGTGGAAAATTTAACATTGCAGTATTTCTTAGGTATTGAGCTATGCACTGTATATAATATTTTACTTTCTGAGTTGCAATATAGAAGTAGGGAAGAGGACTGTGCTTCCAAGAGTTAAAGGAAGTGGTTTGTACTGATTCAGAATTCTAATAAAAGACCAGTGTTCCTTCCCCTTTCCCCCTCTTAATGGTTATCAAAATCAGAAGCACAGAGGAAACAGCGTTCGTGTAAGAGGCTTCATGTAGAAGAAATAGATGTGCATAGTTTTCACATATTAACAATATAACATACAAATCTAAAATGTTACAGCATAACTACATTGAAAGCTATGTTCCTATAATATTCCACCAGGGAATGGTTTTATAATTCCTCATAAAGCTTTCAAGTCCCTTGTTGTTATTTTCAAATTAGGCTATTTCTGTCAGTAATATTCTAAGACGTTAAAGACAAGTCCAATAAACGTTTCATAAAACTAAGCAAATTAACAACTAGACTTAATCTGCCAGGGTCTATGAAATTTTATATACTAGCTGTAGTTACAATTAAGTTTGAAATAAGAGGCCAGGCCAGCTCTGTAGAAGAGCAAGTGAAACTTTCATTGACTATATTACAATCCTAACACTTAAGAGTGGTTACAGACTAAATGATTGCATCATCAGGTATGAAAAAGTAATAAGGCTATGGCATGCTCACAATGCTAATAAAGTTCTAGGGAGAGAAGTTAATGGGGCAGAGGTCTTTATTATATCCTGTACAGGTAAAAAAAGTAATGACTTTACTGAAAAAAGTCAATTAAACACCTACAATAAGCCTGAAAATATTTGAAAAGAAAAAAAAAATCTATGCTATGCTTCCTCAAAAGAAACATTCTCAAATTACTTGTTGAGAACTGATTCAACATTCTCCAATGCCAACAGCACATTTTTGGAACATGCACCGATGAAAACTATTTCACTTAATAATAAAGGAACAGAAAAATATTTGTAGCAACAGTTAGGAACACCATGTCCTTTGGTCCATGCATTTGGGCTCACTTTTCAAAACAGAGTCCTCTTTATCCTGTTTGCTGTAATTACAAGAGCAAAACTGTGATCTCAGTCCCACAGGTATGTCTGTCATGAGCTCTCCTGAAATATGTTGATCTTACATTTATTTGAATATTTGGCTCTTTCTTTATCCAGAACTCTGTGTTCTCTTTCAGAAACACAAAGTACTATTGATCTTTCTTGTACTCTGTGTTTTTCTCTTCCTTGAAGACACATGGACAAACACATATTCTCTGAATGCACATGATATATGATATTATGATAATTCATGCAAAAAGGGATTTCTAAGTGTGAAAAAGTATTTCCCGTACATCACTTATTACCTGTTTTTTAAAAAAGCTTCATTATATGTATTCATATGACTGGTATTCAGTGGAAAACTTTCAAATATCTAAGCATAGAAACCACGAAATTAAAACACATCCATAGGTGATTATGCACACAGACCAATGGTCAGATCTTTGGACAAAGGTCTTTTAAAACAAAAACAAGCGTAACAAGTCTGAACTACTCCACACTGATGATCTTAACTTTACACAAGAAAAAACAGAGCCCTAATAGAATATCCACATTGAATGTTCATACAATTTCTCTATACAACATCACTAGGATACTTTCTGATTGATTTTTAAAACAAAATAGAACAGATTAAATTCTGAGCCTGGAATTCATTTTCTAAACATTCAAAGGTGTTGACATTCTAGACTGTAAGTTTTTGACCCCCTACTAATAGCAATCACAAGACACTCTAATGTCATAGGATGGGTCACTGTTATATCTTGCATTCATGTACGTTAACTGAGTCCTACGAGACACAAAATTCTTCCCCATTGAATAATGTGGCTCATTGTCTTGACTGTCCATGAATTTCTCAGATAGGCAATTCATGTTGCTGATCACAAGTGACATTAATACACTAGCTGTCATGTAATGCATTTAAACTTGCCTTTTATTGTACAATGCAAATGTGTTTTCTCTGAGCATTCTGAGTGCAGCTTAACAGCCAGGCAGGAAATGGGATAATTGGTTAAAGAAATTCATGGTGCACACTATTAGTATTTTTATTACTGTTGTAATTTTATTGTGTATTTGACTTAGAGAGGAAAAATGAAAAGGCATTCTGTATCTTTCCAGTTGCACTAAAATGCTTTGAAATCAGAAATTAAAGTGCTGACTAAGATGATATAATGAACCTTAGGAATAATCATGATTATTTTCCTGATTTTGCATTTGTATCAGTCTCAGCATCTCTATGGTCACTGCTACTACAAAGGAAAACAGTCATTAAACAACAGGAGATATTTTGCAAGATTATGTTTTTACCAGCACTTCTAGCTATATTAGAGGTTGACAACATTTATAAATGTTTTCATATTTGGACAAGGAAAAAGAAAATCTTATAGAAATAAAAAAGAATAGTAACTTAGTTAAAAGAAATTTAACTTCGAATATAGAAAGTTTCCATGGCAAATTGCCTTATTGAAACTAAGTTTGCATTCTCCTTCAATACTATTTTTATAGCATCTTTCCACAGTTTCTTTTACTGTGGTGATCCGTGTGGCATACTGTATGTTCTAAGAGATAACTGTTAGTCAGATCCAAGTTTTTTAGCCAGACATAATCCCTATGGAAAACAATGGGATCTACTGGAGCAACTGTAAAATGGAAGATCAGGCTGAGAGAAACATCAGAGGAGTGCGAGCAGTGATGAATAGCTTAACATTGAGAAGATGCAAAGTATTCATTTATTTTCCTCATGCATGTTCGTATTGTGTTTTCTTCTGATCTTTTTTCAATTGTTTTAGGAACAACCACAATTTTAGGATGTCTCTGCAACACCGACTATTTACATTTCCTTCCTAGCCCTTTGACAGGGTTAACAGACTGCAGTTTTGTGGCAATCTGAATGTAGGAAAATGTAAATTAAGAACGATATTGAAACTCACTAATCAGATAACCAAATAGACATAAACACTCTAATGTCACCAGAAAAATATTAAGATGGGTTGTTAGGTGGATGGAACTTTTTGTGTGAGTCAGCAACAGTCTGAGTCAGCTTGTGAAAGGTAACATTGTGGCAGGACATTTAGTCAGATCCAGACTGGGCAAAATATAGTCTAAAAAATCTTGGTGGTGACTGGAATTCAAAATGCACTCTTGGTGGCAGGGAGAAAGATGAAAACCAGCCATGGTCAAATGACCAGCTTGTGATAGCAGACTGCAATCTGCACATGACTCTGGCAGGCTAGCAAGAACAAATCAGTATTGCTCATTTCCAGATCTTAAAAGGGATGCAACGGAGAACTGGAAGAATTTTTAGAGCTAGCAAAAGTCCCACAAGTGGTTTCTATTGATATTTCTTTTTTTTTTTCTTTTCTATTAAGTGGGGAAAAAAAAAGGCATTTTCAGAATTGTACATTTGGACAATGTTGATCTCTATTAGTCTTGTCTCTGAGACTGTGGAAGGAAGGCCATTAAATTATTGTTCTCATCTAGAAACTATCAGAAAATATCAGGGAAGTGGAAATTTAAGTCTCTGTGTCTGTTACTTACTGCTGTGACTTACCTCATTTCCAAACAGAAGTCACAGATCAAGTCTGAGTCTATTTCACACCAAAAAATATCTTTCTTTTTCTTTTCCTTAATGCATTCAGCAAAGCTAATGGTTAACTGTGAAGTCATTTTCAAGTTCTAGTTTACTAATGTCAATCTGTCTACCTAAAATACCTTCTACAGTGTTAATTGGATATATTATTATTCTTTTCTTCTTGCCAAAACTGTTACACAGTTTGGCTTTGTGATTTTTAGCAATAATTAGATTTCCGATGATTACTAGTGTTTCAAAATCTGGTGAACTAGCTTATGTGTTATGTCTGTAAAGTACTTGAAAACAAAAAGGCTTTATCTACATTTATATTATTGTTCGCAGTAAGAAGTACTTGGCATATGCAGAGCTGAATTATTTGTGACTTCATAGTTCCAGTCTTTACTTCTCTTGTCTGTAAAAAAGGTTTTAAAAGGCTACCCACATCTGATATTTTTTATCACTTCTATTTCATATCAAAATGCTTTCACTTAATCATGTTGTACTAAATATTTTTTCCTAAAGTGGGGGGGTTGAGGATTCTGACATGGACGTCTATGTCAATCACCATCTGTGGTTTTGGTTACAAGTCTGTATCACCTTCCTAGCTGCACTTATTTAAAAACAGATCTTGTCTGTAAAACATCATGATTTAGAGCTGATCGTATAAATATCCAACCTTCTGTTGTGTGCCTTCTTGAAAAGTACTGTTTGTACGTTCACATTTTAAAGCTATGATGAAGTGTGCCCCTTTCCCTTGCTACATTTTCAGACATCTGCAAAGCCCATATTTAAATGAGTGAAAAGATTGTAAAACGTATTTTGAAATGTAAAAGTTTCCAATAAAGTGCACTTGCCTGCCTTGTGAACTTTAAATTGAAGGCTATCTCTCAGTATATTACATTTGCTGCTTGCTTTTATTATCCCAAACCTGTAGTGACTATTGCTTTCCCTTTTGCTCTGTTTGCTCTTACTTGTTTTTGTCATTCCTCTCAAGGGTATCATGCCCTGGGTAATAATAAAATAAAAGGTTCATTCCTCTTGCAGCATTCTGCACACTGAGTGAATTGTTCTAAGCACCAGAGGCTGAGAGAGGCAAACCAATGTGAATGATGATAGGTGAAAAGGTCATTGTTTCATTCTTGTATAAAATAATTTTTGGTGCCCATTTCACTTTTCCACTTTTTTTTCTTTCCTTTCCTTTCCTGAAGGCTTTTGTTTTAAGTCTCTTTTTAACTCTCTTTAAATGATTTATGATCTGTTTCGCACTTTGTTACCTTTCTCTGCATTGTAAATGCCAGTGTGCCACATCTGAGAGATGGGAAGTTAACATGCCGTGGGGTTTTATTGACGAGTCTGTGTCAGTGTAAAAAGAAAATGTTTGTAGCTGATAAAGCACTGCATTTGTTATCCAAAATCTCCTGACAGTAGTAATGATAACACATGAATGAGATGAAATACTGTCAAGACCTTTTCAGTGTGCCGGAGCAGAGGATGATTGAAACAGGGAGAAAATTCCAAGATTTCAGAAAGTTGTTTCTTTACAGAAATAAATTACACATCACATACTCAGAATATGTGACTACATGTGTGTACGTGGTATTCATACACAATCACGTTTACATACACATGTATATCAGAAGACAGTATTCTTTCATTCTCCCATCTGAGAGCTAACATTCCCAGATGCCTCTTAAAACCAATTGGGATCTCAGACCTGCCTCTGTCTCTCTATCAGCTACTAGCCTCCAGCTGACCTTGAAAAATTCACTTCAGCTCTCATCTCCCATTCTCTTGATATGTAAAATGGAAGTATTGATCCACTTCTCTTTGGCAAAATGCATTTGAGAAGCACTAATAAGGCATGAAATAGGTAAAAAAGCTCTGAAACATCATACACCCATATTTATAACCCCAAAGATGCATTATGGAAATGAGAGCTGGCAAAACTTTCCAGATCATCTTTCATGGGTACATTTCCTGAGCAAGGAAGCTTAATAATTCTCTGTATTTGAAAGTCGATAGAAGTGCTTCACCCAATTTCACAAAATTCACCTAAAAAAAATTCTTCATGAAATCTTGATAGCATAGTGACAGAAAAAAAAGTATAAACGGAGAAATGAACTATGGGTTACCAGGAAAAGGTTTCAATCCCTTATTCAAATTAGGCCTGCATTCAGTGTACACAAAGTCTTAGGACAGATGTAAAATGCAGTCATCACTTACTTTCTTTGTGATGGCTACACAGTTAGAAGGGCACACAGTCAGCTTTGTACAGATCCTGGAGCTTCTCTAAAAGGAAAGAAGCACTAAGTGAATCCTTTTAGTTTTCATTTTCATACAGTTAATATATCCCTTTTCCACTATACTACTAATTGCTGGGTTCAGCAGAAATTAGGTTTTCTCTCCTAGAATATGTGATTTCTCTTAGTTGGTTTATGGCACTTCAGTTTATCTAACTTTTGTTGTAGCCTATGAACTTCCATGGTAGTAAAAATTAATATCTATTTTGCATAACACAGTTGATTAATTTCTAAACCTCCAGCTGTTAGAACAGTTCTTCAGTTATACAACACTCATGTTTAGTTCCTGCACACATGCCCTCACCTTTACTTTTGTTTCTTCCTAGGGAAAATGTTGGAGACAGGGCTGGTAAAAAAATTTGCCTTTCAATCGTTTTGCAATGGAAAAATAGAAGTTTAGGTGAGCTTTCCTCTAGAAAGGAAATTAGCCCTTGTTTAGGTCAGTTAACCTGTGTTATGGGTGAGAAAATTGACTACAAATTGACCACATCCTGTTGCGAAAACGCAGAAGTATGCCTAGAGACTTAGCATTAATTAAGAGGAAGAAGGAAGACAAAATTGGGTCCAGCATAGTTGGAATGATTGATCTGAGTCCATGGTTGCAGCCAGAGGTAGTTTGAGTAGTCTGTAAGACAGACAGGAATATATTCTCAGGTCTTAAAACAAGTTCATTCAAGCTAGTCACCTGGGTTTTCAGAGGGGACCTTTGATTATTTCCTAATACAAACATCTGATGAATTAAGGTAACTAGTTAGAAGACCTATATACGGAGGAAAATATAGATCAAATGTGCCAATAGGTCAAAGTGGTGATAAAATAGTTATGAGAGCCCTAGAATACAGAATATAATAAAAATAGAAGTATCTAGAGAAAAACACTCTACATTAAAATTTCTGAGACCTGGATCTTTAGCTCTTTTATTTATGACTTTCATTTATTTATGTATTTCATTCAAACCACACACCCCCTCCCCCGAACAACAGCAAGAAAGAAAACCAGCACCCACCCAAACAAATATGCTATAAGGAAAGACAAATATCTCTTCTGTGGGTTGGTAGCTGTCAACATTTGACCCAATCTGAGTATCTTTTTTCCAGATTGTAGAGGCCAGCAACTCTCAGTGGAATTTCAGTGCTAGTCCTTTTACAAGTAGATGAACAAGAATCAAGGCAGAGTGTAAAATAGGCCTTTGACACCAAAACGTCTTTTGGGCTCCTGTATCCTGGCACAGAACTCTGTGCTTTCTCTCAGCTTGACTCTCAGACCCCTTGTATTGTGCACAGACACTTGCAGGGCTCTGGAATGGAGCCCAAACACTCAGTAAGGCAAGAAAGGCATTCTCTATATCTGGTATATGTTCAGTTTCCAGATGCAGGGAAACTCCCACCATTGGGCACTGAAATAACTCTTAAAATATCTAGCAAGAGCAACTGGTTGTACATGTTCAAAAATTTTACACTATAAAGTCATTAAATAAGAAAAGGGAGAAAAGGCAGGGTGAGTAGATAATCAAAGAGTGCAAATGCTCAGAGGAATTCTCAAAGGAAAGAGGACCTCAGACTCTATCACATGATCAGAGAAATAACTTAGATATTTGTGCAAAGAAATGCACACCAATAATGATAAAGCATGTCTGAAGAAAAGTAAGAGAGAGGAAAAATATCTTGAAATGTGTAAAAGACACAGAATATCCTTTTGCACATCAGGGGTCATACAAAGCCTCTCGGTGTAACCAAGGGAGATCAGATGCCAGATTTCTTAGAAGTAAAGATCCTAGAAAAAAAATTGACAAAGAAAGATCCTGGGAAGCCATGAAGCTTGATCAACTCAGTAGATCTCAAAAAAACTTTAAAAACAATGGCAAAGACAGAGAGCGGCATGAATGAGGAAGCTACAGCAAAGTTGCCTTATTAAATGTGAGAGGTAAAACATTTGCTATGACATTTGAGGAATAAATTAAAATATTCATGAAAACAGGGCCAGTGAGGGAGCAGATCAGGTTTAGATCAACACAACTGCTCAGCTGTTTGTTATAAAATAGATCCTGAGAAACTTTGCAGAACAGAAATTAATATGTTGCTAAAATTTGATAGGCTTTTAATAAGCTTTTGAAAGTATATGAAAAAAAGCAAGTTTGCAAAATGTATATTATTCTTTAGAAATAGATCAGGCTGGTGGATTGCCTCTTCAGTAAGCTGAGGAGTTCAGTGAGAATAGACAACAGATCAACTATCAAGAGATATGTTTGTTTTATTGTTAGAAGAAATCATATTTTTAGCTTTCATATAGGAAGTAGAAATCATGCTATATAAGGGACTAGTAAGGAACTGTAGATTCACTAATGGCAATGAATTCACAGTCCTAAGGAGACTGATTTTTCAAGATTAATATATGATGGAGATTGAAAAACCAGAAAATATGGAAGTGAAGATTACCAGGCAAAATTAAAAAAAATAATAAGCAGATAAGAACAAAAAAACAGAATAAAACAATATAAAAATTAAGAAACCAAGGACTAAAACAGATAGTTAAAAACACACTTGGTTTTGAGACAGTATGTATTACTGAAGGTATATGAGAAGGAGTCTAGTTACCACAGAATTTGTAAAAATCAAAAATATTTAAAATAAAAAATGTGGGTCTGTTTTTTGGGTTTCTTTGTTTGTTTGTTTGTTTTAAAGTAAAAATAACTGATTAAAAGTCATGTTTGTGTCACATAGAAATACTGTTTTACAGGTTGGGATCCATAAAGCAAGATAACAGACAAAAGATGCTGACTCTACAGATGAGTTCCTTGAGGGGAATACTACAGAAAACAAAAGCAAACTGATTAATGAAATGGTTAGAAAAGAAATAATAACTTTACAGACAATCTAAGGCAGTTGACTGTGGTTAGGTTTGTGTCAATTGTAAAACCCTAACAAATGTTGGACTTGAAAGAAAGTTCAAGCAATGAAACACAAATGATCAATGACAAGCTGGGTAGATAAACGAGAAAACAATATAAAAGCAAAAGAATTTTTAAATTATCAGTAAAGAAGTAAAAGCCTGGTAGGAGTATTCAATTGAAAGAGATAAATTATACACAAAAAAAATGCAAGTCATGAGAAAATACGTAGCAACAAACATGGGTGAAAAACCACATTCCAGTGCTGCACTAGCTCAAATAAACTTCTTTCATGGCTTCTATTTTAATGCAAAGATTTTAAAATACTTTTGCAAGTAGAAACCCCACTTTGATAGAAGGTTGCCACTACTCATTACATTTTAACCCAAGCATTAGAAATGTGCTTGAACCTATTTGTAGCTAAGAATGACTGCACATAAGGATGGGAGCCCTTAAGTTGTTTTTTGGCAAGAGCCAATAGAGATCTAGCTGATACGTAGGCCTAGAGGGCTGTTTAGAACATCAAGTGTTTACTTTGTAGTAAACTGGAAAGATCTCTAAAGTTTCTGCTAATTTCAGTCACCAGCTGTCTGCACTAGATTCCAGCTTATATTTAAGGGCTGGCGTTAGGGTTAATTTCTATAAGCTAAAGATAACCTGGAAGATCAGGGTAGTCGCTTGCAACATACTTCGATTGCTCACAGGTGTGTACTTAATGCAGCACCTAACAGTATCTGAGATATCCTATTGTGATGATGCTTAGGACCTGTAGGAGATCTGTCCCATTTAGATGGTAGATAGGAGCCTCTGAAATGTCACCAGCCACTAAGAGGTGGGCAATTGAATCAAGCCTTCAAGATATATTACATTTATCATATGCAGCATAAATTAATAGACTGGAGAGCAATATAAGCTTAAGCAACATTCAGGTGGCTTTGAAAAGAGCACAGGAAAAAAATCAAAGTAGGTTTATAGTTCAAATAATTTAATTTAATACTAATATATATATATATTATTCCTTTTTATTATTCTTAAAAAAAAAGCAGTAAAATGTTCTTCATAGGACATGTGCCCTTAAGTTGACAATGCTCCTTATACTTTAGTGAAAACATTGAATTTTTTGACATTTGTAAAAAATGGCAATTACCTGTGGTCAAAACAAAAAACTCAACAAATAGAAAGCCATGACATATTTTAAATATGTTCAAAACATGATCAAGATTTGTTCAGCAAATGCAGTTCGTGAAGTGAATATCTGTTAAAGAAATAGACCCAGTCAAAATATCCATCACCTGTGAACTGAACCAGAGCCTACATCCTGTGCTAGACCTGTGCTGCACAAGTACAGCAGTTATTAATTCCTTTTCACCAACTTCAGCTTTACTTGTCTTTTTTTTTGTCCCTATCCAGTTCTTTGCCTACTGAAGTCAAAGACAAATTTTATAGCAAGCAAGACAACTCAGTTATTGTGTAAATTTAAAAAAAAAAAAAAAAAAAAAAAAAAAGGAATTGAATATGGCCCTGATTAAATATATGGTGGCTTTTTTCCAGCAATTCCTTTCAGGAGTTTTGAGGAGGGCATAAACTGATGATAAAGAAACAAAATTTTTCAAATTCTAGGATAGTTTTACATAATAATAGGTCAACCAAAATACTGAGGAGAAAGTAGAGGTCAAAATGGAAACACATTTAAAATTTTTGCAGGGATCAAACATTGTATAATGTTTAATTGTAAGAAATCACCTCTGCTACTCAGCATTTATAAATTCAGTAAGTACAATTAGCTCACTAGTCTTAAACTATTTCTTTAATCTGACTCATGATTGTAAATGTTAATCAATCTTTTAATCAATGGTGTTGAAATAAGCACTGGAATAGTTACAAACAGAAAAAAGTGAAAAGGTGAAGTAACTTTATAAAAAGACATAGATAAACATACAAAATATGCCTTCCAGCACCATTTGAACATTTAGATGGTTCCAAAAGCAGCAAAGATGAAAATCACATGAAATATATCTATGCCATTGCATAGCAGGGACACTACACTAGTTTTGGGAATAATCCAAAAAGCTGTTACTGTTTTTGTATTCCCTATTAATTAAAATAAAAATAAACTTTTAAATTGAAGACTGCAATATTAATAGGCAGTGCTAAGATCCAGTCATGTTCACAGTGAAGAAACAGGAAATAAAATGTCACTATCCACTGTTTCATAATTCTTCATGTTCATTTGTTGTTTGTTGCTGTTGTTGTTAGCAAGTGTTTCTTTTGAATTTTTTGTTCATGGAAGACAGTTAGTCACAGTGATCTCAGCCTACCTTTGATTTGTGAACCAGTGTTGTTTTTCATGTAACAGCTTTGCCAGTTCAAAAGTGCAAGCAGTGAAGAATCAAACTTTGGAGATGAATAGTGGAAAAAAATCTTATTTCCCACTCAGCAAGAACATTGACTAACAAGGCTAAATGGAACTTGGGCAGAAAACCAATAAAAGTATGTATCCTTGTAACCAGTTCCCCATCTTGGGTCACTTCATGTGGGATCACAGGCACGAACAAATATTTTTGGCACTAAGCTGCAACTTTTGAGCATTAGGGATGCACTATTCTTTTTACAAAGTCCTTGTTTTTCTTTGTTGTATATTGCTTCAAAATATTGTTCTTAGACCGATAACAAAGGGCTTATCTGCTTTCAGTCCAGAGAATAGGAGGTATAACTCATCAACAGTGTGATGCCACTCAGAGAAAGGGATTAAACTATACAAGTGTATGTACCAGTAAAAGCAATTAAATTTACTCACAACTGTGTGCTATAACACCCTACAGCTGTATGTTACTTCTCATGCCCTTGGACAGTGGATTTTCCAGAGACTCTGATTTTTGTCTTGTTGTTTTTCCCAGGGATTTGGTCCCCCTTGTGCAGAGAGAGAGCTGAGCAAAACATGCCAGTGGTATCTGGGCTTCAGCTCCCCCTCAGATTGGCTTTAAGCTCTCTTTTTTGTTAACTGGGAATCCCGGATTTCCATATCTTTTCAGGAAATTTTTTATGAATGTTCTTTTCATCACCCTTATGTTGTTTGGCAGTTTCCTCATCCAGATGTGGTTTTGTGTGTCTAACCTGTCCCTGAGACCTGCTTTGACTATATGGGCAAGCTGCTACAGTATTCAAGTGATTTACAGCCACCAATGAAATTCACCCTCACTTTGACCCCAAGAGGAGGGGAGGGAAGAATAGGAAGCCAGCTCATCCCCGCCATGTCCATATTGGATTCCGGAGAGCATCAGAAACTACATTATGCTCTGCACAGCTGGGCAACAGCATCAGAAGGCTGTATTTAGTCCCACCATTTCACAGCAAAATATGGCAGATACCTTAACAGTGAATAGATTTTTTGTACTTTTCACTACTGTTTTGAAAGATGAGAGGAAAAAATTCCCTTTCCACTAATAAATAAATTCTAGATATCCATTTTAGTTGTTACTTTCTTGTTTTTTACGGGGGACTGTCAGCTTTGTTCTTGCTTGATTTTACTAGGCATGCAGAGGAAATGAGAAGATGTTTAGTATGTAAGCACACGGACACCAAGTTGTTGAATTCTGCTCTACTCACATTTGCAGCTGCTACAAGGAAGTGTGGTACTTATTTGCTCTCTTACAACAATTTATGCTTACCTAATGCTTTATCTCTAGGGTCCACTTCTACTTGCAAAGAATTTCTGAAAACCTTACTACATGTTTGCCAGTGTATTTTCTGTGAATTTACTAGGAAGCAATGATAACAAACATGACAGAAAATTCACTTCAATACAAGAAGTAAAAGAGAGAATATAATGATTTTCTTTATATAATGTACACGTGAAAGTGTCTTGTTCAGGTATATACTCATAAATGGTGACTCTATGCACAAACACTTGTGTGTGGATACAAATATGTATGTATGTGTGTACATATGTGTATTTTGTTGGTAACAGCATAAAGAGGAATTTTGAAAGTGGCAAAGGAGGGAGGTGCCAGAATGTGGCACAGATAAACTGTGGATGTGTGTCACATCATTTCCAGGAGATTATGGCATGATGTTTAAAGTTATTTCATTATGATACTTGTCCAGCATTAAAATATTAAAATTCATGCATGTACATTTACAGATACATATGCATGCATATATTATGTGTCCTTTAATTTGGTGTGGGAATGAATCATTACTGAAACTAAAGTTATGTGGTGCTAACTAATCATAATGAAAACTGATACCTTCAATTCCTTGGTTTTGATCTTATCATTCTAGCCACTCCTCCAGGCAGAAGACAATGAAAAATTATAAGAAATAAAACATCTAAACCTGTATGTTTGTGGCTCTGCCCCCTACACCATCTCTTGATAGTGCAAATGCTACTGTTTGGTGGGTTTTACACCTACTTGGTGGCAGTGGTGTGCTCCAGAGGAGTCAGAACCTTTGCTGCTCTCATTTCCTTCTTTTTGTTCAATTTTCTTTCTCATGGTCAATTAAACTACAGGTTTTTAGTAGGATAGTGAAATGATTCCAAAGTGCTATTCCAAACCTTATGATGATGAAAACAAAAGTATTTCTTGATAAAGAATAATATAACTGTATAACAGTTTAACTCTCAAACAAGAGAAAGGTAAATGAAAGGGGAAGGGGGGGGTTTGAGAAGACCAGCTAGTATCTCACTGCTCTGTGAAATGGATGAGGTCAAAGAATAATCTTTTTATCTAATTTCTTCATAGATAGTAGCACAATTATTTCACTGATGCTCTGGAGACTGAATTTTTAAGACTGGGGATACACACCTTTCAGTTGTAGCTCTGCCTCATCCTCCTTGGAGTTGCTGCTGTAATGTCTCCTCTAACCCTTTCAGTCAGAATGAATCAGGTGACCACTAACAGCTCAAATAATAGGCAAAACCACTTAATGTAAAGAATTTTTGTTGGAGGCCTTTTGTCAGAGACCTTTTGTTCCTATGAAAAAAGAGCCAGTGGCAACAGCACCCCTGCTGCACCCCACCATCACGGAGAATGAAGCTCCCCGTTTCTTTCACTGCCTGTCCAGTAAGCTGGTTTGCCCCTAAAGTGAGACATAAAGGCACTTCCTCTTGTACGAGGCTTGTGACAAAACCAGGGGGTGACCTTAAACCAGATGATCTTACATCTTCAGTAACTCTTTTATTAGAGTTTCTTTACCTATTGTGAGCTCCTCAGATAGTTTCTCAGTGACTAAGGTAGAAGACAGCTCCGAGTGTTTTCACGTAAATTGTTTCCTGAATTGCAGTGTGAGGTTTTCCTAGTTACAGTAGAAAAAAGAACCTTAGAAATCAGGCATTTGAATTATCTTTTATGCTGGGTATTTGAATTCAACTTGATCACACCACATCAGTTTCGAGACACATTTTGTTACTGAAAAAGACATTTTTCCTACCTTAGCTGCATAACCATACCAACAGTTGATGTCTCAGCAAAATGACATCCCATCTGCATATTAAACAAAAATTCTGAAAACATTAATCCTCTTCTTTTATTAAATTTCCATTAAATTGGAATGTCTGATGTATAATTGTTGAAAAAGAGCAATGGATAAGATGCACTGTACCTAATTTTTTGAGGGTGTAGATAATCAAAGTAAATAAAAATAAACAAAGAAAAAAATTTAAAGCTCTACAAATCCCTAAATGCAAGTAGATTCTGAATAAAAGGTTTCATGGATTATTTTATTCAGGCATTTTCATAATAACGTGCTGTGCTTTGTGATTTCTGTAAAATTACTTCAAACTAACTAGAGAAATCGTCCTGTGTGAGTCAGAAGGCTTCTTTGAGGCATGCATATCACTCTTGCATTTCATAATAAAAACCAAGATGCTGCAGAAAAACGTTAATTTTCTTATTTTGAAAGGTCTGATGCTCTGCCTTCACAATTGTTGTTATCTGCAATTCAGTATAAAATGTAGAAAAGATCACTTTTTAATTATTACTCTCACAGAAATGAGAAAGCTCATTGGTCTTATCACTGAGACAAATTTGTCTCTCCTCACATTTTTCATAATGAAGAGACATTAGATTAATGTTCCCTTAAATAACATGATTAATGATATGATCAGAAGTAGCTCATGTTGGAACAGAATGAGTGCAAACCATCTAATCAAACAAAATGATTGGGGGTTTTAATTGTTTATAGCAGTATAAGGTCATATGAAGTCCCCTCTAGTAACTCATCTTTCTCTTCCTGTATTTTAGTTCTCCTTTTCTGTCCCTGAGAATGATCATTAGTTATAATTAAAGGAAAGCAAAAGCAGTTAGCTTGACAAGCTCAGGATTTGGGAATTATTATAGTCATTAAAAGACCTTCTGATAACCATATTAAACTTCATCATTCACATACCATCAGGTTTCTATCTGTCATACACAAAGCAAAGTACATCAAGTACAGCAGTGTCTTGAGAGAGTGGAGCAAATATATCACCTGATTTAACTTCACTAAAGTGAGTGGAGATAAAGTCCAGATTAATTTTGTCCTTTGACTCCCTGAAATTAAGACAGTTAAGAATGAAGCCAAAATGCCTGAGTTAGAGGGGTTCTTTTAGTTCTTGTTATTATTAGTCTGTGGTAACATCATACAAGAACCTCAAATACATCCTTAGATTTAATTCATTGTTCAGTCTCATATTCTGCTTGGCGTTCCTCAACAGAAAGTTGACAGAAATCGAATGACAAGGGCCTGTTGCCATTTTAATGCCACCTAAGCCCCTGGACTTAATTCCAATTTCTTATACCATTTTAGAGTCACATCTTAGCCAGGATGAAGCAGAAATAACTTTCTGAAAAATGAATAAACCTGTTCTTGAATCCATATTCATATGTGGATGATTGCGTTTGTAACTTTTCATAATTTTTACTCTTAAAACATGTCCAATGAAAAGAAATTATGGCTGAGGCACGAAGAGTAAGTGACCTATTCAGTAACAGTATCTTAACCCTAAAAATATGTGAAGAGACAACAATTGTCCTTCCTAGTACAGCTCTGAACTCCTGACCCAGAACAGCATAATGTACTATTTGAGCAGATCAGTCACACAGCACACTGTAAGTTCACACAGAGCACAGTGGTGGGCTTCAGCATTTGCTTACCTGCAAGCCATTCACAGCAGTGGTCAAAGGTTACCAGCAAGCTGATTAAAAATGTGCCTGCTAGACATCTTTCAATATGTCACAACATGTCATTTTGTGCTATGCATTTCAGAATGAAGTAGCTTTCTCCTTTTAAGACATTGTCATTTGCTCTGTCAGTTTGCTTTAGACTCCAGAAGTACCCAATTCCTTTTCATAGAAGCTACCCAAAACATAATAATATTGGAAGCACAGAAAAAAAATCCCTGTTTTTTGTCTACATCTAAGAGTAGTCATTCTGCGAGACTAAAAAATATTTCTGCCCTTTAAAAAAAATGTTTAATCAATTCTAGTATGAGTGAAGTGCAAACATAAATGATACAATATTTTATTTCTGCTGCTACACAGTAGCACACTGCACATTTTCTAAGTACATAATAGAAGGAAAATAACAGAATGTGACTGTGGCTGTTCAGTCTCAGCTGGAGGTGTCAGGCTAGATTTTTTGTCATTTGTTCATTTTATATAAAGTGCTTTTTCCAGATCTAGTTTATGAGTGTGAATTTTGCAGTGTTATGGAGAAAGTTCTGATTTTTTTTGAACTGCATTTCTCTTCCTACAATGTAGTCTCAGACATTTTTTTCACCTTTCTTGCATCCCCTTTTTCAAAGACCTCATGTTAGGAAAACCTTCTAGATTGCGTTAGGAATTAAGGTCTCCTTTTGGAAGTAGTTATACCACATCATGAATGTGCCACACGTCAGATAAAAGAATTCTTGTCAAATTCAGTAGGACCTGATGCCATCAAAAAGAGAACTAACCTATAGAAGTCTAAAAAAAAAGGATTTAAAACAAAATACATGCTTTCCCTCCACAAAAAAAAATAGGAGAGACACCCACAGACTCATCAAACCATTAACTGAGGCCTGATGTGAAGATTTATAGCCAGGTGCATTAATTTACTTTCCTTATACTACGCTGGCAAGGAGTTTTCAAGGCTGAGTTTCTGGTTTGTTTATTTGTTTGGTTGGGTTTTAATGACTTGGCTTTCTAAGTTTACACACATGCAGCAGCTGTACATACCTACATTAGAAGAATGTAGAAGGATAACAGCATAAGTCATGTACCAGGGATACATTCAGGAAGGCACTTAAAGCCAGAACTACAGAAGCACTGTTTGACTTTCAAAATCCAGCTCAGATACCATCTAACCCTTCAAAGTAAATGTTTCCTCTTTTCACAGAGGAAATGTTTTGGATGAAGTGGTTAGAGCCAACAGCTTTGATGTAACCATTCATTCCAAATACAAATGAGAACAATGGAATTGTTCCTGTAATGGGATGCAATTCACCAGTACAATTTAACCAGAAATTAGTTTTGTGTCATTGACATCGGTGTGAAACAGCAGATGACTAATGAAATAAATGACACAAAACTAATGAAAGAACATGGTAAATTAATATGCAGACCTTTCTATTCCTATAAGCAGCTAAAAAATATCTCTAATGGCTTTCATTTGAGATTATCTGCAGCCAGTATTTTTTAAAGACTCATTGATCATATTCAAGGGACCAAGAACTGAACCCCACTACTGCCTACAAAAGTCTGCCTTGGCTCCTACAGCTTTGACAAATTGAACATGCCAGCTGCCAATTATGCTAATTTTTAGTGCTAATCTACTGTGTTGTTTGTTACTGAACTGTCAGATTTCCTTTTATTAATATTCTCACTTCATTCTAGAATGGTAATATTTTCATGTTCTTTGTCTTTGGCCTTATTTATTTCACGTGAAGAACGTGAAAATTAAACCCTCTAATTTTTTTTTCCCCAGTGTATAGTGTTGTGAGATAATATTCAAACACCAATATAATCTTTCTTTCTCCATATTACTTTTGCATTTAAAGGGTTTCAAGGGATAAAATGGCCTACACAGGGAGCTTTGTTGCACTCAACCTGACAGCAAATTAGTGAACTCACATAACAGTGTCAGAAACATAAGATATAAAACTAATAAATCATCACAGAACGTGATTTTTCCACCATTTAGACAATAGAATTATCTTATAATGTAGCAGCTCTTCATGTATTACCCTGTATTTTTCAGGCAGCTTTTTCACATTTCCTTGAAAACCTTAGTAGATGTCCTTGGAATCCTAGAATTTAGAGTATATTAAACTGTCTGACTGGCACTGAATAAATTTCAATGAAACATTTGTAACCTTGAAATGATCAGCTTTGTGAAAGCTTTCTTGTGTTGAATTTATACAAGAAATGTTAATGGGAATTGGAGAAACAAAGAGAAATTAATCATGAAAGAAACCTTTTATTTTCAGAGCTTTGCAACAAGTACTTTTACATAGACCCTATTCTTAGGGAGAAGAGTAATTTCTCCTAAGAAAACCCATCTGGAAAGTTCTTTTTTCTTTTTTTTTTCTTGAATGCTGCATGAATTATTGCATTTTCTGCCTTTCTTGTGGTATTTCAGTATTTCCAGTTCCAGTTTGTGCTGAAAAAAAGAATTACAGAGAGTTGCGAAATCAAAACAGAAAGTCAGCTGTTTTCTTTTTGACATTAAAATAATAAGGTCTTGGTCAAAGGTTTTGGTGAAAGAATTCAAGAGAGTTTCTTCTTTCAGTTAACATGGCTCAAATTTACTGAGACACAATCCTGACATATACTTGAACATAATAATAATTATTCTAGTTCTCACTTGCTTCTATTTGCAGCACTGTCAGGTCCACCAAACATGCCATAGTCATCTCATTGGACTCTATTACTTCTATTACTTTTTCATAAATCCCTCTTTGTTTCAGGGCTGTACCTGCTAATCTAGACACTAAGTAATCTGGTTCATGAAATATCTTTAGTAAGATTAGAAATGTGTAATACTTGGCAGAAATGACTTTACCGTGAAATGCTGACATCTGCCAACACAATGCAGACAGACTCATTATGACATATAACACAGTTAATAATCAAAAGTTGCAAACAAAAGTAAAAAATTATTATATATTAGTTTCTAAGTGACATAAGAAGAATTGGAATGAGTTCAAATCCTGGTCCAAGAACATTTTGTGCAAATATCCCCATGAAATATTCCGCTATTTTTAGAAAATCATAGAATCATAAAATGTTAAGGAGTTGGGATGGACCTTAAAGATCATCTAGTTCCAACCCTCCTTGCCATGTGCAGGGACACCTCCCACTAGGCTATATCGCTCAAGGCCTTATCCAACCTGACTTTGAACACTTCCAGGGTTGGGGCATCCACAACCTCCCTGGGAAACCTGTTGCAGAGTCTCACCACCCTCACAGTAAAAAATTTCATCCTAATATCTAACCTAATTTTCCCCTCTTTCAATTTGTACCCATTACTTCTTGCTCTACCAATAGAGTTCCTGATGAAGAGTCCCTCTCTGTCTCTCCAGGCCCCCTTCACATACTGGAAGGTTGCTATGAGGTCTCCATGCAACCTTCTCTTCTCCAGACTGAACAGGCTCAACCAGCCTCCCCACCTGTAGGGGAGGTGCTCCAGTCCTCTTATCCACTTCTTGGCCCTCCTCTGGACTTTGTCCAGGAGTTCCATGTCCTTCTTATGTTGGGGGCACGAGGACTGTCTGCAGTACTCTAGGTAAGGTCTCACAAGAGCAGGGTAGAGGTAGAGAATCACTTCCTTCAATGTGCTGGCCACATTCCTTTTGATGCAGGTCAGGATACAGTTGGATTTCTGGGCTGCAAGCATGATTTTTTTATCAATCATCACCCCCAAGTCTTTCTCCACAGTGCTGCTCTCAATCATTTCTCTGCCCAACCTCTAGGCATGTCTGGGATTGCCACAAGCCAGGTGTAGGACCTTGCACTTAGCTTTGTTGAACTTCATGAGGTTTTCACCTCTCCAGCCTGTCAAGGTCCCTCTGGGTGGCATCTCTCCCCTCCAGCACGTCGACTGCACCGCACAGTTTGGTGTCATCAGCAAATCTGCTGAGGGTGTACTCAGTCCCAATGTCCCTGTCACTAACAGAGATGTTGAACAGTGTCAGCTCCAGTACCAATCCCCCATGGACACCATCATCACTGGTCTCCACGCAGACAATGAGCCATGGACCACAACTCTTTGTGTGAGACCGTCCACCCAGTTCTTTATCCACCAAGTGGTCCGTCTATGAAATCCATATCTCTCCAGTTTGGAGACAAGGATATCGTACAGGACAGTGTCAAATGCTTTGCGTAAGTCCAGGCAGAAAATGTCAGTTGCTCTGTCCCCACCCACCAACACTGTAGGCCCAACACAGAAAGTCATCACATTTGTCAGGCATGATTTCCCTTTTTTAAAGCCATGTTGGCTGTCACCAATCACCTCTTTGTTTTTCGACGTAGTTTCCAGGAGTGCAGTTTCCAGGAGAATTTGCTCCATGATCTTGCCTGGCACAGAGTGAGACTCATTGGTCTGCAGTTCCCCATGTCTGCTGCTTTCCCCTATTTAAAAATATTATTTAACAAATTATTTGAGCTTACTTAAAAACACTCTGGACCGGAAGTGTTTTCATGACTTAAATAGAACACGGTACCGTCTCATTAATCATTGATGCAGGTACCATGGAGGAAAACAACTCCCAACATAGCAGAGAACAGTGATTTTTAATATATTTTCAATTTTTCTGAAATGCTTTT
This sequence comes from Pseudopipra pipra, assembly GCF_036250125.1. Lineage (NCBI taxonomy): Eukaryota > Metazoa > Chordata > Aves > Passeriformes > Pipridae > Pseudopipra > Pseudopipra pipra. The sequence goes on along the minus strand of NC_087549.1, from coordinate 143,081,771 downwards.
TTCTATATTCCTTCTTCCCTTCGGTAATAAGGATATCCAGAAAGCGAACACTGATTCTACCCAACCTTCCTCAGCGTGTAACCCATCCTGTACAAGCATTTTATTTCAATTCATGTCAGCAAGGGCTGATCTCATGCATACAAATAAAACATAACAGACAATTGAGAGAATGTAAGACCTGAACATAGCAAGCCTTGGTTGTGAAACCCATTTCTGGACAAAAATATCATGGAAAAGGTCGGTAGGGTGAGCCAAAAGGTACAATGAGCTGTAGTAAAATGTTGAACTGTTACCCAGAGTAAACACTCAGATTCTTTTAGATGACTACGAATTGATAAGAGGAAAGAATAGAGATCCACTATCTGAGAAGAAACAGAAAACAACATCCACCAGAGTGAGCTCTGACTTCTGTGTTTTCCTGCAGTATCAAGGAGCAGGAATGCATCCTCACAGCTTCTAATTTTGCACTCTTACTGAAGGTATACTATCAATAACTGAAATGATAATAGTAAAAACCAGTTTATTACCTAAAGATCCGTACAAGCTTCTTTGTGAAAGACAGACTGAGAAGACATTCAAGGGAAAACATTCCCGTTATTTTTGACACACTTTGTATCTTAAGGCTTTGTTCTCTTCCAAGCATCTGGAATTTCACATTTGTTAATGATTTTCCAAAATATCAGTGCTTCAGTATTTTGTGTGCTCTGGGCTGTCTCTTCTGTTCTGTCTCTAAAGAATACAGCTGTGTCAAGCAGAAATAGCAAAGCTGCTTCTGAAATTGAAAACTTTCTATACATGTCGGCACAGTACTCCTTATAAATTAATTCATATTCAGGTGTGGATCTTGTTTATGCATTTATAAACTTGTGATTCCTTTTGTACTGAAATAATGATAAAATAAACCAAGTCTGGGAATTCTATGCAGTGTTCTTTCTCTGATTACAAATGAAGCTATTCTGTGTCCGCTGCTACCCCTAAAATGAGCAGTAAATTTATATAATTTTCAGAAATTTTCTGTAATTTCTCAGAAACCATACAATTCTGAGATATGCTACCATGCACAACCTATTCCTGAAGTTATAGACAAGTGGTACAGAATTCCAACCTCATGATTAGCTACAAAAGTGATAGTGATGCTTAAGATCCTACCATCTTCAGGCCAGACATATTTAGACACCTGCTTGTTTGAGAGTATCCAGTGAATCTTTTTAAAAGGGTTGAAGCACCTCATATTCTCATAAGATGAATCCAATTCAACAGAGTTTAGGGTAGACCTTACAAATGACTGCAGTAGGATGTAGATCCTACAGTGTTTAGCCTAAATCTTAAATTTAATCTTAAATTAAAATTCCTACTTGAAACTTACAATTTTTATTTTTGACCTAAGTTCAAAACACATTGTATTTGTATAAAGGTGTAAACAATAGCTTGGAAATATCTAGGCTGACATTCAGAGATGCTGATATAAAGAGAACTGAAATGACTAAGCTAGAAAAGAGATATCATCTAGATTTCCAAATGTTATAGTTTTGAATGTGATTTTTGCACCAAAAAATTTCCAATTCTACTTGAACATATATTGTGCTTTTCTGAAAGTTGCAGCTTGAATGTCAGTATCTTTCTAAAATGTATTTCTGGGCAAAGCAGTATCTAACCAGAATATTACTTTGTTTCCTTTTTTCTGTCACTTATAAAATCTGCAAAGATTTTTTTTTTTTTAATATCATCTACAATAACAGTGATAACAGATCCAGGGCTCTGAAAAATTCACGTAAATAAACGGACTCACACATAAAAAGCTTTCCATCATATTTTAATAGAAATTGGATCAAATATCACAAATTGGATAACTGCATCATGTGAATGAAAGGGAGGAATATAACTGATTGCTAAATGCTAAATTTACAGTAGATATATAGATGGTTGAATGAGCATTTCACTGGGGTTTTGTTGTTATTGTTATTGGTCGGTTGTTTTCTTAAGGGAAGTAATTGTAGTCCGATCACATCAACACATTCTTAATCAAAACTAAGCCTCTAACCTATGGGATTCTGCTGAGAATGATTATAGTTTATGGATGAGTACTTTCTACTCAGTGAATCACAGATGAAAGAAAGATAGGCTGGAAAAAGAAAGAAAAACCAAATGATAACAACAAAAAACATCACATACTTCACACAGATTACCAAAAACTACTCATTCTAACTTGAACATATCTAAGAATGGAACAAAAATAAACATCACTAATGTTGTCATTAATATTTTTAATTGTCTCATAATTTATCAAAAAATATAAAAATATTAAATAATGCTCAAGAGCATACAAGACAGAGCTGAGATAAATATTTAAAAAGCCAGTCTGCAACTGCCCTTCCCCCAGGAACCAAATTACATCTCATGAGAAATGTCTTCCAAATGTAATGCTGATTCTTACCTGGAAGGGTGCCACTTACATACTCTGGCATATTTAAGGGCAAAACACATTTCAAAAGGAGATGTTCAGTGCAATCAGAAAAGGGGAGGTTCTGGCATAGCAATTTACTACAAATGGGTATGCTGGAAAAGATGCTATATCAGGAGCTGACAGAGGGAACACAATGTTGGTGCCTGATATTTAGCAAGCTGAGCAAATTACCAGCAAGTCAGGAGTTTGGGGTACTATTCCACTATTACCAAGTAGCTGGGATAAACACTCAATTTGAACTTCTTTTACATAATCGTTTCTGCTTAAGTTTCTGCCAGGGTGAGCTTCACATGAATCAAATGTAATTTTCACAAGGGAACATTTGCATATCCCTTGTCTTTCCATCAGGGCTACCCGTAATTTTGAAAAAATGAATCCGTAATTAGAAGTTCCCTCTCACCTATGAAAAAAAGACATAAACAGTTTTTTCATACCTGATAGGCTGATGAAGGGCTTCTCTAATGCCGTGGAGTATTTTGTATGGTAGCACAGAAGGACTGAATACAGCTAAAATTGGTGCAAATATCCCTCATGTTGAAGTAACAAGTGATAAAAAACAAAACAACAGTCATTAACAACAGTTTCAGTGAAATGCAATGGGGGTTTCTTCATGATGTAAAACTGACTCATCTTGTACCTTGCTACAATGGCTGTTTCCTGGCAGCAGTACAGACAGCAAAGGTATTTTTTTACATGGTCTGCCCCAGAGACAATTCCTTTTGGAAGGAAATCATCATTCACTATCCAGTTCTCAGCTGGACTCACCAGCCTGGCTGTAGCACACAGCGATTAGATCATCCAAAGTACCAGGAGACACAACAGATTCTTAAAGATGCTTTAAGAAACTTGTCATTTCTGCATAGAAACAAGTCAGCCTTGTAACACTCTTTTGGGAGCTGCCATTTCAGAGTCTGTGCCTTACACTGGAAGTTTGCCTGCTCTGAATTCCCCTGGAAAAAGAGCATTCAAGTTCTGTAGAGCACAGGACGACAATTTAGTGGCACCATATGGCAATATTATCTGATAGTGACATTTTCCAGGTACAGAAACAATTTTCTTAACTTCATTGATTTCAGTAGTTGTGATACATGCAAAGGAGGACAAAATCAGTAGTGGAGTGAACATTGTTGTACAAAACACCTAATGCAATGTAAGCAGAGCTCAGTGAAAGGAGATATCATGCATTTTTAATCTAGTACTACACCATTAAATGCAAATGTACTTTCTGTTACCAAAGCAGATGTCATTTTGCATTTCAGTTCAGAAGCACAATACAGGCAAGGGGGTCACTGTAGTCCCACTTTCTGATAGAAATTTCGGATTTGTTCTGTCACGTTTTATTTTTATTCTGAAATGAGCTATTCAAGCAAGAGATGCACACTATTCAGATAGAGTATGGTAGTGAGTATGTAGTCACTGAATACTGTAAAAGTCTTAATAGTACTAAGAACTCTAAGGAAGAGAGATATAGATGCCTCTATGTACGCACATATGGGTAATGTAAGATGATGTAATTCTGGCTGAGAAGCTTTGTTCACAGTGTTCATAATTTAATAGATGTCATAAAATTCTGTTACACTACACTTTCCTGAGTCCTTTCTGAGCTGTTAGCACTGTAATCTTTATCAAAACAAAAAGAACTACTTGATAATTCTGAGGCTAAATAATTGAGATTATTAAGGGAAAAAATAAACCCCACACTAACAACACTTAAGGGCATAATTCTTAATTAATTTTAGCAGAGGCCATGTTTTGCTAAACTTTCCACATATATTTTCTCTTTCTGCAATGGTAGTTTCCTCTTTGTCCTTTAAGTAGCAAATGTTCTCTTGAAATAATACATATGTTATTATTGCCCTGTCTGCAATTTGTTGACTTAATTCTTTGTCTTATTGCATTTACGGTTAGAAAGTACACACTGACCCTTGTGACTGATCAGCTTTTTCATGTATAAACTAGGGAATATATTATTTGTATTTTTGCCAACAATTCTATGGTTTGATTTTATGTATTTCAGGCTGAACTCTAAAATCCTAATGGCATTAAGATCTGGCAAAGTCCATATAATTTTACTGAAAATCATGTTGCTCTAAGGATGGACTAAGGCTTCTTGCACCTCCTGAAATAACATATGAAGACATTACACTATGAGAAAAATTGCCAATTTTTATAGCATTCCAGTATTGTGAATGTGTTTGAATGTGTAAATGTGACTGAGGCACGTAACTTCAGTGAAATACAGCATGTTAGGAATGTCACATCAAGGGGGAGGCTTGGTGATATTTGCAGTTAAACAAAACCAGCCATGTTTTTCATATATGGAAAAGAAAAACAATTTTCAAGCTTGCTTTTGTTTCTTAAAAGCCTGCCAAATGTCAAAGGCTTTGGAACAAGTGCTGAAAATTTCAATGATCTTTGAATGAAAGCCTTCTAAGAGGCACATAGGCAAGGCTGCTGCTTGTTCTTGTCTGTTTTACAAAAGGATGGGAGGGGGGATTCTTCTAGAAGGAGACCAGAAGTTGTGCAGCAGATGAATGTAGTATTCAAAATTTTCACTTACCTTGAACATGAAGGATTTTCTTTTGACCATGTCACGAGCCTTGTAGAATAAAACTACCTACAGAAGAATATTTTCTGATAGGAAATATGAAGATGAACTGTAATACCAAAATGAATGCTTTAGATTTCTGGCTTCTTTTTGCATCAAAAAGAAAGTCAATTTTTAAGCAATTCTAAAGATTTTCCCCGGCTTGGTGAAAGCTTCATCCCAGACCATGGCAAAAGAATATAAGGGAAAGAGATTTTTTAGTGCATTTAATCCAATACATTTTCACAATGGAGGGTCTGGTGTGCAATCAAATGCAATTTTCTGCTAGTCAATTTAGGTTTCCAATCTGCAATATTTGAACCATTTGCAATCACAGCTCTTTTACTGAGCAGAGAAACATATTGATCTTGCTTTGATGATATGGAAGTGAGACACAGAGCAGCTCAGAACCAAGTTTTCAGGCATTGGGGTTCCCAAAATGCTCTGAAGAGCTTCAAGATTTAAAAAAAGGGTATTTAGACATAAATATTATCAGGGCTGTACTGCTTTGGACTCTTGATGTCTACATGCCTGTAAAAATCCCATGCTGTATCCAAGTCCTTTTGCATTGAGTTCATCACTTCAAGCACTCACAAAGTGTATGGGTATATTAATATTTGGGACATGTTAGTTTGCAATGTCGATATATTGTATCTACTGTCAGAATTTAAGTATAATCTACTTTAGCTGCTTTTAAGAATTCAGAACTCTGTATCTCCTGCTCAATTATGTGTAACTCCATTGATTGTTTTATTTATCAGGTTTCCCTGATATTTCGGTATGTTCCATTTTTATGGAAGAACACTGAAAATTGTACAGTTCCTGTAAGACTGTTTATAGTCTCAGGAGCAATGAATATAGAAGGTTTCTGTTTTACTTTTTCTTTTTTCCTGAGAGACTGCAAATAAAGATTTATCAGAAGCTGTTTGGTTTTACCAGAATTTTATATAATCCATTTGCAATTTGGGAAATAAAATATTTTCTCACATCTCTAATAATAATTAACTTGACACTCAAGGCGATAAAACAAAATCATTTAGATAATTGGAAGCGTCTAAGTAACCAATTATTTTAAGATGTCTCTTTGGCTTAAAGGAGAACAAATAAGAAAGTACTCCCAAAGTGAATATCCAACGCACAGTCTCTGCGGATGTTTCACATGCAGACAATATTACGGATGCGTCACTTGCAGTTCCTTGCAGTATGTTCAGTCATTTCACACCTGAGGATGATGTAGTGAAACAGAGTGTGCCTCTGCAATGCCAGGAGTGGAATGCAGAGCATATATCTCTGAAAGTCCTTCCAGATTTTGAGTCCCGTTGTTACATTCTGCTGAATTCTGAATTGCACCACCTTCCAAAGTTTTTTTGGGGTGCAAGATTCCATCAAATTCCCTGCTCTGCTGGCCTCCACTGTAATAACAAAGGTAAAATTATATTTTTCTGATTATATGTCTCTTCAAGTTGGCTCAATCTCACATAAAAAGGTGTAAACAAGTGAAAAAACATTTAATGGCCACTCACTGAATACTTGTGGTTAGGGAGTAATGCTGGTTGTTAACCGCTTATAGTTATTATGACTCGTAGGCTGTGCCTCAATGAGGACCATAAATTGTACTTTTCTAAGAACATCCAGCCTTAAATGACACAAATAGTTACTCTTATGTGGTCTGTCAACAGTCAAGCACTCAGGTCAGTAAAATACTGGAATTCATTTTTGTGTAGCTTTGTGCTTTTCACAGTGATCGATCTTCCTTCCTTGGCAAAGCTCTCTCCTTGGGGTGATCAACAATAACAACAACAACAACAGCATTATAATCTTCCTGCAAAAGCAGGGGTTTAGCTTCCTGCGGCAGAGTAGTGTCAATTGTCAGCATCTTGTTTGGTTTGTTTAGCTGGCTTTTATTCTTCTCTGACATTTAGAGATTATGTGTTTTCCTTTTCCTCCTCCTCATTGCTAGAGCCATCTGTGGGCCTTTACACAGACACATACATTAGGAATATCAGATAGACAAAGCTAATGTGCACTGGAGTAAAATGACAAGCTCCTTTTCTTAATTAATGTCATCGCTGCTGCTCCAGTGAGGATTGCAAGCTTCTGAAGTAGTTTGGAAATGAATTGTTCTTAATTTTCATGAGCATTTTTCTACTACATTTAGACTGTTCTATAAATGAAATAGTGAAGAGTCCTCGAATCTTGGTCCCCTGAAACCACATCTCTACTTGTGCATTAAGCAATATCTGGGACCAGTCCTGGGTGCTGGACCTGCACAATCTGAGCTGTTTAGTCATGAGGAGTATCCTGCTGGTCTGTCAGTTTGCCCAGTTAGTGCTCCACAAAACCAACCCCAAGGCTTTCCTGCTCAGGGCTTTGCACGGCCCCTTTGTGATCCATAAACAGTTTCCATGAGATTCCTGGGTTCTGGAGGCTCAGGGAACTTAATAGAACGGCTCTGATTGTCCTGTTGAGAGATGTATTAGAGCAACCATGGCTTCATTCGCTTTATGTTCTGGGCTTTCTCTTTGTGTAAGCTATAATCCAAGAATTTCAACCCAGACAGTGAAAATTGACCCCAATATAAATTCAAGGCCCAGCTGGAACAGGTACCCAGAGCTGTGACCTGGGAATATTTCACAGTTGCAAATGATCAAGGTTTAACTGAAAGAGGGAGTGTGAACACTGACCACATGGACCTCACACATCATATTGGCAACAAAACCAAAATGCTGAAACACTTATGCAGATAGCAGAGATGAGAAAGTGGTTAAAGTCTGCCCCTATTCAACCTTTATGTGGCAGTATTGTCAGCATGAAGGAATGAAGTTGCCTGCACCACCTGATTGCTGCATCTCATCATTATTATTAACTACCATTTCCACCAGAGAAACAGAATACTTTTTCACATTCCAATTTTCCTGAACATTCCTTACTCCTACCCCCTACTTCCTTACCATTTCATCCAAGATAAACTTAAAATAGTGTCCTTATAATTTCCTCTCCTTCTTTGTTTCTTGCATACAAAGTCTGCTTTCCTCATTTATATTCTGTAAGATCTTAAAAAAAAATGTTTGGAATATATGTATAATCAGTTCTCTTGATTAAGTCTCAGGGAGGTAGCCAAGTTTTGTAACACTTTGACTCACTTTTAGCTGTGTATTCCAAGATGATTTTTATGTTTACCTCAGTCCTATTTCCATTTTTTCATTTAACTTTTTCCCACATTGTTCTATAAATGCTAGTGCTGTATTTCTGCTAAATATTCAAAATTATTTTAAAAAACACAACTCAGAAACTCAGGGAGTTCAACCTTCAGAAGGTCTGAACATTTTACTTCGGACGCATTTAGCTTTCTGAGTCTATGTTCTCTTACATGAGCTTTCATAATTAGAATATATACAAATACTGGATAAGACATTCATTTATAATATTCGGTTTTAAAATCTCTCTCATGTCTACTTATTGCTTATTATATAAAATTAGAATTCGGTAACATCTGGGCAAATACATCTAGAAAACCACATTAATCAAAACCAGGAGATTATTGTTTGGATCACATTAGCTCCTGGAAACTTCCACCAAAAATCAGAGTGAAATTTTTCTAGGGACACAGACTAATGGTGAGAAGACCTTAGGACTATTTTTCACTAGTGGAAGATGCAAGTTGCAATGATTTGTTTAGAGCTCGTTAAAAAGATAATGAAACTATTTCAGTTGTAATTATATCAAATATATAATTTATCTCAGTTCAAAATTAATCCACATCATCATAAAAATAGCATTAAGGTGTCCTATATCCTTAGTAACACCTTTTTACTGAGATTCCTCACTAACCAATGTGCTTCATAGCATGCCATGATCCCTGTCTTCTGGCTCAGATGCTGAAGTGTACGGTGATTAAAACCCAGCAGGAATGCCTATTCCTCATTAAAGACATTAGAGCAAATCATCTGAACTACAAGGCTTTGTTGTGGTTCAGACGACATAAGAGATACATCCATGCTAGCAAACTAGTGTTGGAAGAAGCTATATGATAGAGATTTGATTTGGAATTTCTACATGATTGCCATAGATAGAAAATCTATTACTATGCTCTGAAACTTGTTTTAAATTCTGAATTAAATATATATATATTTAATTTGGGAAATATATATGTATATGTGTGTGTACATATATATTCAGAGTATGCAAATATGTGCTCCATAAATATATTCACAGTCCATGAACAAGTCGCTGTTAACCTTGTTTCGTTACGATAAAATAAACTCTTCACATACATTTATGTTGATTTTAAGTCCTTTAATCATTACTGTGGATTTTCTCTGAACTGTTTCCTATTTATCAACACCTTTCTTGAAGCACATATTCTAGGCATACAATTGCCAAATCACTAACATTACCATCAGTCATACAGTACTGATGTTATTAGTATTCTCTCATTTCATGTGCAAGAATCTTAGTCCTTTTAGCCATCAAACTGAGTCTGGCAGTCCTACCAGATGACTGATCACTTGTGTACATCAGACCCCTTTGTCTGTATATTTGATCTGTTCAGATTGGACTCCTTCCAAATCATTTCTGGGCACAGTTCAGGTGCTGAGTATGGGCAAGAGGTCATTTTAAATAGGCTTTTCTCATCTGGAAAACACATTTTGAAGAGTAGGAGTCTTTCATTTTCTGTACAAAGATAATTGTCTATCCAGATGCCTGAGTCCTTTTCAGAGTAGCTGCTTCTTCAAGACTCTGTCATCATTTTTTTTCCTTGTCCCTAGATGTATGATTTTGTCAATATTAAAACTGACATTTTTTGTCTGTGGTGGTGGTGTTGATCAATCCAGATTACCTAGTATCATTAGATGGATAAGATGCTTTTCTGTTCTATTAACACTCTTCCAACTTTTTGCTGTTTGCAGAGTTTAGTGGAGATCACTTTGAGCTTTCTAGATCATTGACAAAATAGCATGGGATGAAGAAAAAAATTCTGTGAGAATTTTTCAGAAACATTCACTCACTGATGATTAGTCATTTGCAATTTGATGTAGAGTTCCTTTAATTAACAGGTTTTAATCCATTTAACGTGTTGATAGCATATTGTTCAAGCTCTTTAATCAAAAGAGCATGTGATGTGTAATTAAAAATCTAATCATATTACATGAACACTATTATCTTTATCAGCCAAATATTCAATGCCATCAAAAAAGATATTAAGTTGCTTTGACGTGATTCATTTTCTTGAACCCATGTTGATTGGCATCAATTATATTTTCTTTAATTCTTTGTTATTTAGGTTCCATAAATCAAGTTCTGTATAGCCATTCTACTACTACTCATTAAAAAACTGTTTCTACCACTTTTGGATGACTGAATCATGAAAGAATGGACTGTAATCAAACTTAATGATTCGCATAAGAAAGAGTAAGAACACAGTACACACTTGTTTCTTTACAAACACCATAAACATGAGCAGTCACCTAAAATCAGCATTTCCCCAGATTTAAGTTCCAAAATAATAACTTCATCATTATCACTAATAATGACTAAGAATGTATTTAATTGAAATGAAGAACTCTTTAAAGTATATAGTAATACCAAAAATTGTGGCAATGAGGAAAGTTCTTACTCAAAAAACTTCATTGCATTTATACTGTTATTCAAGTGACCTTATAAAGTTATTATCAACTAAGTAGCAAATCTCTGATATTTAAGTGCAATTTTTATTTGCATTTACATTTTGATTTTAGAAAAAAGTTACATTCTTATTTTTTCCTGAACATCATTTAATGTTTAATCACAAAATATTCAGTTTATATTACTTTTTAGAAATTATTTTTTTAGTCAAATATGCCAATTTAGAAAGAAAAGACGTTTTTCCTGTGGAAAAATTTCCTCACATTTTGCAGGAATTATTTTCTTTTCAATAGAGATCAGTTGTTTCATTTAATAACTGGGCCTAGTTAAATTTCATTTTCATTTTACAAAAGACTGGGTAAACCTAAAATTACATTCCTTTGGAGAAAGAACTGGATAATATAAGTATGGGTATCAAACTCGACTATAACCACAACTTTACATATGATTAAATATTGACCTGACATGATAAAGAATCAGAGAAATAATTAATAGCGATGAAAATGTTAGAGCTATGTGCTGGTTTTGGCTAGAATAGAGTAAATTTTCTTCACAGTAGCTGGTATAGTGCTGTGGTTTGAATTTTTGACAAAAGCAGTGTTGGTAACAGAGGGATGTTTCAGTTATTGCTGATCAGGGCTTACACAGAGTCGAGGCCTTTCCTGCCTCCCGCCCCACCAGTGAGGAGGTTGAAGAGGTTGGAGGGGCACAAGGAATTAAGGGGCACAGCTGGGACAGTTGATTCCACCTGTCTGAAGATGTATCCCACACCATATGGGGTCATGCTTAGTATATAAAACTGGGGGAAGAAGAAGGAAGGGGAGGATGGTCAGAGTGATGGCATTTGTCTTCCCAAGTCACCATTACGTGTGATGGAGCCCTGCTGTCCTGGGGATGGCTGAACACCTCCCTGCCCATGGGAAATAGTGAATGAATTCCCTGTTTTACTTTGCTTGTATGCACTTTTTTTGCTTTATTTATTAAATTGCTTTTGTTTCAGCCCATGAGTTTTCCTGGTTTTACTCTTCTGATTCTCTCTCCATTCCACCGGGTTGAGGGAGTGAGTGACTGCATGAGATTGAGCTGAGGCTAAACTACTACAAGCTGATAGAAAAAAACACAGTCAGATGTTAAATTCAGTATTTTACACACTGTGTTCTCATTTACTACTTTTATGAAAAGTAGAATTTGATTAATGAAAGTCTTCTTCTCTTTAAATTTTGATGTGTCATTATGCTCCAGGACTTCACATCTGAACTGTAAAATGAGATTCCCTAAATATGATTCACAAATTTTTCGAGTATTATTGCAGAATACATATCCTTTCCAAACACATTCCACCTTTAAGTAGAACTTTAGTTATTATCTATTATTAAGACAGAAGAGATTTATCTGATTTTTTTTGCTGTTTGCATTGCTTCCTGAAAAACCTACTTTCAAAAATGTAAAGAAAACAAGACTATATCCTTCTGAAGTATCCAGATATGTAGTGTCAGTACTTGAATCATGATGGTTCAACTCACAAAGTCTTCTGTTCAAATGCCTTCAAAATACCTACACCTTTGAATCTCAAAGGATTAGAATTTAGTGCATTGCTTTCAAAATTCAGAGCAGTAGTTACTTAATAAAAGTCCCCTGCCATGGATGCAAATCCTTCCATAGACTTCAAAGGATTTTGGAGTAAGTCCTAACATTACAGATGGTGGATAATTCTCAGTAAATGGCACATCAGACACAAGTAGACACTTTCTCCCTGCAGGAAACATCAATAAGACCATTCCAATCTAAAATTGTTAATGCTATAATGATTTCCGAATCCTTGATTGTGATTTTTTTATGACAACAAAAGGAAATCTTGTCAAATTATATTAACAATTGACTTAGACTCTTAAACATACTCGATAAGAGATACATGCCCCTATTATCCATGGGATAATAGGAGATGGCTCTATTAGTCCTTTAAATAGTATAACAGACAAGAGATATTACCTTCCCCTGGTGCTTTGGAATCATTTTATAAAGGCTGTGATGTCACCTTTGAGAATCACTGAACCTCATGAGCAAGCTCTGATCCTGTAAACAGACACTTTTCACTGGCTGACTCTACGTTCATGCTGAGTAGCCAGTTAATTGATCAGAGATAATAATTTCTTGATTCTGTGTGGAAGCTGAACTCAACTTCAGCAATATTAATCACTGAGTTTGATTATCTAGAGAAAGGATAAAGGTGTGCGACCAAAATCAAAACAAGGTAGAGGCTTTAATATAACAGAGGCAATGTTTTCTGATTCAAGCTTCCCTGAACTATTTACTTACTGTGTCTCAAAAATAGAGACAGTGTGAGTGAAATGACAAAAGAGCTGAATAACAGTGTTTCTTACAATACATACAATTGAGTCCTTGAATGGTACTCCTCTGAAAGGGCTTTGAAATTGAAAGACAAGTATAGAGACATATTTCCCAGGTAGCCTATGGAGACAGACAGAGATCTCCAGAGACCTATTACGTGGCCTGGACAAAGTGAATTCCTTCCAAAATTATAGGTTGGTAGTGATTAACATGTGTAGTTTGATATGAAAGTTTAAGATTTGATAGCAATTTTTTTTTGCCTTTTAACATAGAAATATGAAAACTAACCAGCTTCAATACTTTCCTGCCAAAAAATACTGAATATATACCATAGTTATCACATTGATATTTTCCAAATACTTATATTGCAGAAAGCAGGATTCAAAACTGTGTTCAATGTTTCTGAGTTAGTAAATACTAGTTTAGAACTGCTTTCATTACTCTTTCCTCCAAAATGTTATTTTGAAACCTAAAGAGTCTTACAGACAAAAGATTGCCAGGTTGAGTGCAGAAAGGTATTAAAATGCAATGTATTTTGCAGTCATTCCCAGAAGTAGTTCAAAACTGCTACATTTTTTCTCCAGAGTCAGGGATCAAAGAAGAATCATTTCAAATGCAATGAACTTTGAACCATTTCTTCAGGCAGGTGATCAATACTTCAGTGTGTACCAAATGTTAACATATTCCAGTGCTAGGAATAGTACCAGAAGCATAATTTTATTAAGGGTTCTCCAGATTCAAGCTACATTTAGAAATAGAAAACAAGCCTTAAGTGAGATTCATCTCTTTATAAGTATAATAGAAGTTCTAACAGGCAGGGAAATAAAAGTCTGTGCCTCAGGAAAGGCAGCCCTCTCAGTCCTGTCCATCAAGTGATGTGCTGTCCTTACAACAAAGGAACTGTATTCAAAATTTCAATTTCTTAGAAGTGATTAGAAATAGGGAGAATATTAGAATGGCTATTCACTGATAGAGTGAAAACTTAAGGGTTTAATTTAAAGATTAATATATTATTAATGTTCTTGTTTACAGGCAGAAATACGCATATCATAAGTCCAAAGAAGAGAGAGTTTTAGAAATGGAATTTTATAAGTGAGGGAACGTGTGACCTTGGAAACTCAGAAAAGTTTTATACAAAGCTAAGTTAGGTCCATTTGTGATGCTTGCATGCATTCTTACTGGTCTTTGTATGATTTTGGTAATAAAAATAATTCAAATATTTGTGAAAAACAAATTGTCACATAGAGTCAAAATTCAAAATCCAAAAGTACTTTTTTTTGGTGCTGTCCTCTAGAGAGCAATAGGACTTTTTTGTCTGATGTGTGTTTTTCTGTTATTTTTACAAAAAGCAATAGACCACTTTCCAAATATCCGTGTCATCACAACTCCTGCTTGGTATATATTTGATCAAGCTAAAACTAGCTCTGACAGCCATATAAGATATAAATTCTTGATTAGTACTGCAGAATGTATTACAAACACTTTAGTGTATAAACTTCTTATTCTAGAGGAATTTTTGAGGCTTGGATTTCTTTACCATATCTGAACCTGTAAAATGTACACAGAGCTGTTATCAATTCCTCAAAAAATATTTAGTAAAGCTTTGGAGGGTTTTTACAATAACCTTTGGCTAAGTTGAAATAACACCTTTACAACATTGTTCAATTCATGTGTTGACATCATAGCCTAATGTTGGTACAAAACCTGTTGTTTAATATCTGAGTTTTAAAAGGCCATGTTAGTAATTCATTCTGATTTATTTTAATTTTAGAAGTAAAATAATTCATTTTTTCTACTACAATTTACTGATATAATATATATTTTTCCACACAACTCATCTTCTTTCATTTTCTCTACAGTTTTTCTCATACTGTAACTCATATTGGAGAACTTATTTGCCAAAGGTGCATGGGGAACATTGAATGTTAGTTCATATACCAGAAAGATGCTGGCATAGTCAACAATCAAAGTCAGGACAAAGGTAAAATATTTTAATTTTTATTATATTTTTCTTTCTTTCCAGAATTTACATTTCTCACAACGATGGATATGAAATACCATATAGCAGTGAATGAATTTGCATGGTAAAGGTCTCTGGAATAATTTTAGAAAATTATTAAATGTAAAGAAAGTTTTTGCTGATACACTAAATCTTTAGCTAAACTTATAGATGAGACATCACCATCGGAGCTTTTACAACAGTCTTCATTGTCCTTCGGTCTTGGCTCATCTGTTGGGAATTCAGGAAGATTCTACTGATACAGCAGACTAACAAAGCGAACACTGTTAGAAATAATCTGAGATCACACAAATCACCCCCAAAAGTGCACCAAACAACAATACAGTATTTTCATCTTATTTTAAATTTGATTTTTCTAAATTGTTTGGATTAATGAAAATGTCTGTTATCTTTAAATTGGAGCATACTGCAAAAATAATATGCAAGATAAAAAGTTCTTTACTATATTTGTCATTCAAACAAAAACCAATCCATCTCTTTTTGCAGAGTAAATCAAAATATATTCCCAAATGTCACTGTACTTAGCAGTCTGGTTGTTTTACTGCTTCTTATCTTTCATGAGGATCACCGATATGTATTTTTGTGTAACCTGATCCAGTTACTAAACTAAAAGAACATGAGATAAAAATCCTAATGAGAGTGCTTTACTGTGAGATTCTAAACCAATGAACAGTGTTCATTTTCTGCTAGAAAGCAAAGGAACAGCAGACTATGTTAAAAACTATTGTCATCTGTAAGGTAATCAGTTCCCTGACATGCAAATAATATCGCTTCCTATCAGAGCTTCGGTTTCCATCTCAGGAACAACTTTGTTGGCTAAAAAATGTGCTGTGGATAAGCAAGAGAAAAAATAAAGAGGTACTGGAACAAGTAAAATTTTATTAAAAATCATTTTAAAAGCTGCACAGATTTTTAATTTACCTTAAGATTTGCTTGCAAGCTTCTCATTTTTTAGTATAAGATTATCACAATTACATTTACCTTAAAAATGTTTCACTCAGTCTGCGAGCCACAGGCCTAATTAACGCAAAATAGGTTTAAAGAACACTCTAAGCTCAAAATACCCATCTAACTGAAGTGACTCTACTCATCATCACAGTTCTCTTAATCATCCTCCTCCTCCTCATCATCATCTAATTCTCTCTAGTTGTACAGATTCCTCCTTTAATAAAGTGTGTTTTAGTGTCAGGTGTAATTCCTTCCGTCAGAGCCTGTTTCAGTCTCCTTACAAACAATCTCAAACTCACTCAAATGTGAGACTTCTCACAGGACCTGGAAGCAAGGAGAGGTGTTAACTGTTCCGAGAGGGAAGTATTTCCTTTATGAGTAAGTTTTCTGCAGATCAAGGCATCAGAAAGCTTGTGCAATGACATTTACAGTTTGTGTAGGCTGTGTTCCATGTAGAATCCTCTACACGGTGTTATATGGAAAAATGTGTGTTTGTAGTGAACTCAAGCCAAAGCCACTGTGACCTAACACTGTGCTGAGTAAAAATATTCTCTTGTTTCTCTTCCCATGGTTCTATCTCAAATAATCAGCTCCTTCATCTTTTCCAGCAAACTGTTTCCCAGGAACTTCTTTCAGATGTGATAAGTCAAATGTCTTGCTATCGAGAATTGAAGGAAATTCAAAAGGACAAAAGGAAAAAAAATGCTTAAAAATTGACAATTCAAAATCTCAGATATTTTAGGCATAGCCTCCTTTAGTCTACTGAAGTCAGGGTAGTTCTTACCTCTCTGTCTGAGGACTCCAAATCACTTTAATTTTCTCCAAAGTTTTACATAGCAGGAGTAGATATTGTAATTTAATGTAAATGTAGAAGCTAAACCTTCCCATTAAAAAGGGAAGAGTCTCTCTAATGTCCAATATGATAATGATTTAATGTCAATAAAATCAATTGACTATATCTCTAGATGAGATTGTTGTAACCTTCTGCATACATATTAACTTTGGAATCAAAATATTGATTGAAAAGTGGTGAAAAATGCACAAAAGCATATCTTTTATTAAATGTTTGTTTAAGGTTAAGTTAGATTAAAATTCCATGAATTATATGTTTATATTTCTATTAATAATACCTTTATGTTACTAATAACTTTTTTTAGAACCATAAGAGCTAAATTGTGACATTCTTTCCTACCAGAATAAAAGCCATCTGGCTCCTATATATGACATAAATTTGATTCTGGCTGATAAATATCAGACAGAGCTGAGAAGGTCCAGCTAACCAACTGTCTTGTCTCTGGCAGTGGCCATTAGCAGACACCTGAGGAAGGAGAGCAGAACATTCCCGAAGCATTTTCCGTTCTGCACCTTCAAGACTTGCTGAGTCACAGATGGTGTAATTACACCTAATATTGTCCACCACTTTTTTTCTGTCATTTTTTGATTGACTTTCTAACCTACGCAAACTTTAGACAAGAGCAAAGTCATGGGAAAATAAATTCCTCATTTTAATCATGTGTGTAATAACCCTCTTGCTTATTTTAAACCTGCTACATTTGGTGCCTTGATTCTTAACTGAGGCACATAAAAAGTACCCTGCTCACTTCTAGCTGTCTCTGCACACAATGAAAAATGTGTTAGCTCGCATTTTTATCATGTCAGTATTGTTACTCCGTGCTGCTTCAGTATTTTGTGATTTACTCTAAACCCACATGGTTTTCTTAAGTAATACATATTAAATTACCATGAAGCATTTCTGTGTTTAGTTATCTTCCTCTGCTCTCCAAACCAAATCCTTGCCAATATTCCAGATTCCTTATTAAATATATTTTTACATTACACAGGATAAGAAGGGCCCTTAGAGTTTCATATATTAAGCAGGTGGCCTTAATTGACACAGCATGCTGTCTTCCTACACTACCGAGTAAGCTTAATATCTCATGCAATGTTTTAGTTTGCCCTTTGCTTCCATAATGTGTGAAATGTACATTTGGTTAGAGGATGGAAAGCCAATGTGTGCGGAGATGAAAAGGGCAAGGTCCTCTTACAAATGTCTACCTTGGCAAAAATGTCCTTTCTGCTGTTTTTATAGCTCCTCCACCAAGCATCCTACATCCCAATCTCTATGAACAGAAGATCTAGCTCTTCCTGTGGAATTAAAACACTCATTCCTAGTTAACTGGATGGGGTTTATTTTCTTTGTTTTACAGGTTGATTTGGATAAATAAGCTGCAGGGATGTGAAATAACAACTCAGTCCCTCTCACCACAGCTGTCATGAAGAGTGACAGCATCACTAGGGTTCACAAGTGCTGCGGAATTTGGTCTCACAAATGTTCTCAGTATTTGCTCTTTTCTCAAGGACCTTGCAGCCATTTTCTGCTTGCTGCAGTTGCCTGAAACAGGAGTGGTTTCCTTCAAAGTCCCAAAGCCAATGAGATTTGAATCAAAACCAAAACTATTTAGATTGATCCTCCAGAGCCTCGGTATACTACAGGGAATTGCTCTAGTTTGACAGCAGCCTATGCTCACCTGTTTATCCCTCTTCCTCTGTTCACCCTTCCCATAAAACAAAAGGACAGTGGAGTTAGCTTACTTGAACAGATCTGGCTAGCACAGCATTTTCCTTCAAATGAGCATCCTAATATAAGCACCTTAATCAACAAGTAGCTACAAGGGAAGCTGAGTCAATGCTACTCATTGCCTCATAGTTTTCCTAAGGCCCATGCATGTTCTTAGTGTTTACACTTACTCCATATACTGACAGTAATCAGAATTATAGAAATCTTTTACAGTGGCCAGCCTAATTTTTTGTTGTAATTGAAGTGTCATCACTTTAGGCTCTGACGTACTCTATACCTGTTCAAATTTGAAGAAATCTGGACAAGGATGAAGCCTTTTGCTCACAGCCTCAGTGAATTAGTAGGTTTCAAATTAAAAAAAGAATAATATTTACTTAACAGAATATACCATCTCTGAGGTACGTCTAAAGGATATCTTGATTTTATCCTTTGCTTTAGTTATGTCACTTCCTCAGCAGTATTCTTGCAGAACCAGCAGGAAAAAAATTGTAATGACTGGGTCAAACACTGAAGAAAGAGCTTACAGCCTTTTTCTGAAATCTTGTGGCGCGCGGACTCAGCACGATCAAAACCATTGAATTTTCTCTGTGACTGGTGTTTTCATTACCGCATTTCTATAGCACTGCTCTCCATCTCTACCCTCATGCATACCAACTGTCCCATTTTCAGCTAGGAGTCCTCACTTTTCTTATCTGTTTTTGGCTGTCACATAGTTGTTTGTTTTCTTTGCCCGTGCACATTGATGCAGCTGAGGCAGATAACGGCGATGCTTCCTGCACAAGGGTGCAACAGGCCTGTATTACTGGTGGATGCTGTATTTGAAGCAGACAGAGCTAAGCTGAGCACTATTTAATCTGTTCATTTTGAAGGTGCAAGGTGTGGTAAGCTGTTCAGTCTTCAGGCTGTTAACGCTGCACTAAAGATAGCTTCAAAGCAAAGTGAAACCTCATGGCACACTCTGTGCATAGCCTTCATGTAATATAAGTAGAAAAGAACTATTTATGTATTCATACAATGGTATTTCCTTGTTGTATAAAACATCAGAGCCCTTTTTAATATATGGCATTCTCATGCATAAGTCTTAAACAAATCAATCCCTTAAAGCACAAATGAGTACAATCATTTTAGGTGCCCCTTTTTCTTCTTTCAAAAATAAATTCTGCATTAAATAGATTTTGAGGACAAAAATAAATGAGGTGAGAGGCCTGAAGTCCTGATCTCCTCTAATACTTCTCAGCTCCATTCTTGAAGCCAGCTTTTCAAATAATTAAACTAGAGTCCACTACTTTTATTATCACAGCCTGTTGAACAAAAAGCACACTAAGAGTTCTATGTAATTGTCTCTTTTTGAGAGAGAGAGACAATTTCAGATTTCTGGGCACAAATAGTCCCACTGATTTTGGGGCATAAATTTGTGACCCCCAATACAAAGAGATGAGTATTTCTGATCTTGCTTTCCTCTTAATACGTCCTGCTAAGTGGAGAGATCTGACGTGAAAAACCAGCTTCAAACAGTCTGTGTGGATTTCTTGTATGGAATAATAACAACACCAATAAGAATAGCAACAACAACTATAATAATAATATAGAGAACTCTGGTAACTGTTAAATAACCTGATAGAGTTTTAAGTGGCAAGCAAGAAGATGATTCACACAGCACACATGAATGCTTGTCATCCTCAGGGGCAAACTACAGCAAGTCCTATTAATGATTCATAGGGTGGAGTTTCCTGGTAAAGCTGCATGTTCCAGCTTAGCAGACTGACATTAACACTATCAGTAGATCGACAACATTCAAATAAATGCTGAGCTCACTCAGTCCCAGGCAAAAATGGCAAAAGGATACCAGTTAGACACACGACACAAATGAAGGGAAGGAAGAATGAAAGCCACTGGAATCAAAAATAAAGGGATCTCAGCTATGTATCCCTCGTAAACAATATATACTAGTGGCATTTTTGACGCTTGTGATTACAGTTTTAGCTGATCAGAAACACCAGGAATATAACAGGGCCACAATATATTAGGGACATATACATATGTCCAGCAACCCAAATATTAGGGCAAAATGGGCTGACCCCACATTTTTTTTTATATTGATGGGTTTGATGTCCTCCTGCCAAAATGCCAGCTGGTTTCCAGTATGCTGCTGTCCTAGCAGGCTGCTGGGACATCAAGAACTTACATCTCCTAATCAGGTATGCCAGGTAGATTTCCTTTAGACAAGAAGACCCTCCTGTCCAAGGTCCTGAGCTATGGGAACAAGCCACAGAACTATTTTCAAGGGACTGGGATCTGTCTCCTGGCCATGCTGCTCTCCTGGAGGAGGGAGCCCCAAGTCGGAACTTGTGCCAGGGCACCCCTATGGATTTTGAGTTGGGCTAGTGGCACAGCAGGGGTTCATTACAGAACTCATCATAAGTCTCCCTGGGCTGCTGCTCTCCTGGCCTCTGTTAGATCATGATTTGTGCTTCAGCAGGCTCTCAGGGCTGTTTCTGGTTCCAAGTGTCTCAGACCAGGGTCTTTTTGTTTTCTGAAGGAGGGAAATGTGGAATAGGACAGAGAAAGAAATCAGGCTGCTCTTAAATGAAAACTTTTTTGAATTCCTTTCTGTAGAAAATGTCAGGATTTTACCTTTTGTATACCAGCCCAGAATGAAAACTTTTAAAAATACCAAAATATCCCACATATCCCCAAACTCAGTATTTGGCCTGCTTCAGTTATAGTCACATGGAATCATCTTAATAAAAAAGGTCTGTTGTAAAGGGATCTTCTATTAGTATCTTTTCCATCTGTCTGTATTTATTCATAACGGAACATTCATTTGTTTTCACATTTTTTTAGTAATAAAACATAACAGCATTCTGTGAATTAGTGGCATTATGGTGAGCGATATTTTGTTTTTAAAAAATTGATAGCTCAGGAGACCAGCAGATGAACAGACAGAAGAGTAGAATGCTCCCTTCTCTGAAGTTTACAGCAAAAGCATGTAACTCTACTTGTCTACTTTGAAGCCAGACTTCAAAGTAGTCATGTGTTAAAATGTGCACAATATGACTATTTACCATATTAATGAGAAATACTCCTTATTACAAAAAATATTTGTGTCACTTCTCTTCTTTTGAAGTCAGCTGTTGATTTTAAATCAAGTGGTTAATGTAAGTTTTGTCAGTTCCATTCTCAGTGTATGTGGGTCACTGTGTTTGCATTAAGTGTCAGGATGGGAAGCTGCCTTCATGAAAACTATGCTTTCATGTAGTCAATTTGAAAGATATTCATTCCTTCAATACTCATGTTTCCGCATTCCATTGGAGAATGATGACATTTGAAAGTAGGTAGCCAGACATACAAAGGGAAACACTTGGAGCCCATCTATCTTGCTTGGAGGAAAACTCAGAGGCTTAATTCATTACAGTTCTTTGAAATTGTAAGATGAAGACAGTGTAGAATTGCAAAGTACTTTTATTATTAAGGGAACAGGGGAAAATTTCACCTTTTAAAATTCAAAATAAAACAGTGAAAACCTTACCCCAGGAAACTGCACTGGCTCAATCAGTTTCATTCATCATCATTTTTAACATCAATATATACCTTAACCTCCATTTCCTCACCCCCACTCTACTTTTCCCCTTTCTTCATTTGAAGTTTCTCTGTGGAGTCTATATTTTGTCACTCTCTTTTCTTGGTGCATAAAACAGTGGTAAAACTTCCCTGGCAGATGTTTGTCTAAACCTGTTGTGACAAAATTCCCAAGAAGAGGAATCCACAACCTCTCTAACCTCTCTTTGTTTGAATTATGCTCACAATAAGAAACAGAATTAGAATGGTTTCTCTTATGCCTAATCTGAGCCCTTTTTACAGAAAAAAATCACTTTTTTATCCTTCTTGAAGAGATTCAAGAAGAACAATTTTAGAAATATCAGAACACTGCCTTCTAACCATACCTTTAATCTATTGCCAGAACTTTATAACACCTTTTCCTTCATTTCTCTTTTCCTTTGTGAACTACTCCATGAGTCAAGGTTTTGGAAAAAAACAAACAAACAAAAAACCAACAAAAACCAAAAGCTCACAAAAACCCAAAATACCAAAGACATTTTCTTTTTATTGCTTTCTTGTAGACTCTGGGTTATGTGTCCTATAAAGCTATATTTTAATGGGATTGCAGAAACTGAACACCATTCTTCAACTGAGATCTCACTAGCATGATGTCAAGAGAATCAGATTCTCCTGATTCCATCCCAAACTGGAATTGCTTTGTTCACCACAGCAGCTACTTTTTAATTCATCTTTAGCTTAAGAACTACCATAGTCTGACTCACCATACCTAAAATGCAGATTTAATTCTACCTTGGAGCTGGATGATGAACAAGAGTATTTATCACAGAATAATTCATGGTGAAAGGGATCTCTGGAGGGCACCTGTATTAAAAGTGCAGGCTTAGGTAATGATTTCCATGACTTTCTTGTCCAAACTTCAAATATTTCCAAAGATGGACAAATTCTCACCCTTTCTGGAACTCTCTTTCAATGTATGACTTCCTTCACAAGGGTTTTTTCCCCCCAAATATCTAACTGGAATTTGTGTAACTTGTACACATTGCTTCTTTTTGCACAGTCCTGGCCTGACTTTGATTCTACCTCATCAATACAGGTTTGTCTGGCAACAACTGTATTTTGTTCACCATGGGACTCTGGCTGCTGAAGACACTGCCTCACTCGCCTTGCTCTTCCCCCTGGTTCTGAGGTCACCTTTCCTTACCAAGCTACCCATCATCCCATGACTTTCTGGGAGGGGTATCCAAAAGCACTGCTCTTCAGAAATAATGTCTGCCTGCATTAGGCATAACCTTGTGCCTCTGCAGTCAAGGAGACCTTGGTCAAAGGGCTCAAAGGAAGCAGGATTGGACTCATCCTGCAATAGTGGTCTGGGTGTCAGTGTCCTCCCTCTGCTCAGAACATTCAAAGACTGTAACCACACATTTAGAGAAAAAACTGTCACTTCATGTTTAATCCACACGGCTGAATGTTTCTGAGACTTTTGTAATTTCATGTCCTGTCAGTTCCATTCCAGAGGGGGATTACAATGTTTTTAATTTCCCACCACATTGCATAGACATATTTTAAATGATCCAATTTAAAATCAAGCTTTATTATTTGCTTCATCTCTTCTGTGTCCCTTCAAATGAGTAACAGAAATCACAACCAGATAACAACAACCTGTGTCTGCCCACACAAGTCCAGTTGGCTGAATGTTTGTTTCAGCAGTTCCATTTACAACCCTTCCTTGACAATCCATCTATTGGAAAATGACTAGGATGTGCTTGTGCTGCTGATATACTACATGTGACAGAGCTCCTGCTCTTTTATATTGCTGCATGTCAGGCCTCTGTGTACAAAACCAGCACACATTCTATTTCCTCCCACTTGAACACACTGTTGTAATTAGGTGCAAGCCACAGGAAAACATTGTTTTAGTTTCTTATCCTTAAAATCACTGATTAGAGCCTGGGTTGTAGAACAGATAACTAATTTCCTATTTCAATCTTTTTTCTTTTCTCACTTTTCTTACTACTAAAAAATAAGGAATATATAAAGGAATTGAAAACATTGAAATGCTATCAATAGGATTATCTAAGTATTATTTCAATCAAAATTTATACTTTTTTTTTTTATATATAGAACCTTAGTTCTGGTCTATTTGGATAAGAAGACCCAGAAGACTGGGAAGGGAATCTAAAAACTCAGATTGAAGAGAATTATTCCATTGCTGAGATCCAGGAAGGCAGTCAGAGACTGGCCTGTGAGGATTCTTTCCCAACCAGACCATTTTCTGCCATCTCCAGAGACAGGGACAAAAGAGAGCATGGGAGGCAGAGCCAGAGCATGAAGCTCTCTACAGATTCCATTCCACACTATTGCACTTTGGAAACTTTTAAACATTGTGAAAATTTGCTTTATTCCTGGAAAAGCACCGAGAGCAAAAGAATGCTGTGGCATCCTAAGACCAATGCACTACATTTGGAATTCTGCATTTACATTCTGCATCTTAAATTTCACCCTATTGACAAGTCCAATCATAAATGCTATGTGCTACCTGCCAATCCAGAAATTAAAATGGCTGATTCCACCCACCCCTTGTATTCCATTGTGAAGACCAGCTAGGCTTTCCCAAGCATTCCCAGACAGTCGGCTAACACCAGCTCCCTTGGAGAAAATAAAGGAAGTTGATGTAAATTATGTATATCTGAAATAATTCTTTATGAGTAGCCAGTTGGAGTTTAATGTTCAGAGAGCTTCATATCTGACTAAATATCTAATACGACAGAATACTAAACTTCGGAAGATGTAATTCAGTTGCTGTCACTGCCCTAGAATTGTTGAGATTTTTAATCCTTCAAAACCAGAATTATTCTTGCAGAGCTCACAGTAGAGGATTGCAGAGAAAGTCTATACATTATTTACTTTTTTAAATGCATATTTTTCCGTGCAGTATTAAGAAAAAAACCAAGATGATGAATGCACATCACCAAACTAGCACAGACTTGCTTTTATTTCTTTAGCAAGAGTATCCACAGTGATACAATCTGATATCCCACTCAAATATAACTCTTCCGTCACATATCTACAGCTGCAACCTACTAGAGAAAAAGATTAAGTGGAAGGAAATTTAAGCCACAGTAGGCCTAGCAAGTCACCTGCTAAAGACTTTGGATGAGAGTCAGGGGGTTAGCTGAATTCCCAGTCAAGTCATTCTGTATTCTTTCTCTGAAAACATCTGTGCTGAGGAATGGGATGGCAATGCATACATATGGACTTTTTAAATTTCTTGTGCTTAGCTAAACATATCTGCAGAATGATGATGCTTTGCAGATTGTACCGATTTGTTTACCTCTTTCTGAGAAGCGTGGGTGTAAATTTTTTCCTTTATATGCTATCTCATTTAAAACTCTAACCTGCAGTTCTTTGAGCATGACCATATCAGATAAATGAATAATAATGAAAAGACAAGATTCAACTGTACTACTACTCTATCCTATTTCCACTCTCTTCTCTTGATCAAGCACCCAGTTGTATCTCCACTCTATTCCCTTGATCATGCACCAAGTTACAGAATCTTTCAATCTTCAATGGAACAACTAAGAAAAACCCAAAAATGTGTGAAGGTGTTATTTTTTCTTGTATTTCATGTTGCTTTTTGTTTTTCCTTGGGTAAGCTACAATTAAAAGTGGAAGGAAAATGAAAATCACTTTGAAAGTGAAATAATTTATTTTATAGGTGATACTGTAGTCAATGGAAAGAGTGGGACACAGGCTGACAAATGTATCAGTTTTTGTCCACATATACTTCTTGTCTAGGAGATAAATTACCAAACTGTAGAAGTCCATGTCTACAAACAGTGTCACACAACATTTACTGCTGGCCATCACTAGTCTTTTCTTTGCCTGTATTTTTGATGCCATTTTGATGCTTCAGTGAAGCCTCCTAGATGTGTCTGGGGCAGCAGAAATCCCACTTTATTATATTGCTTTTAAGTCTGTTTTGTTTTAGCAGTGGAACTATGAGAAGGTTTTAGAAGTTCAATAAACCTTACTGATTTAAAGATAAGACTGAAACATCCTCTTTTACTTTACCTTTCTTATGTCCCTGTTATTACTATTCCATCAAATTTAATCTTTCGTTCTAAATTTGTTCCATAGTGAATCCAGGAATTCATTTACAGCAGGAATGTAGAACTGGACAAGACCATGAGGACTTTTATATTAATTCCCTTAAAATAACAGGAAATAACGTTCTCGATGCCTAGTTTCAGGGCATCCAAATAGTTTCTGCAGTACATGTGTCCATATACCATACTTTCCACCATCCATTTAAAAGTATAAACCTGTAATGAAAGATCAAAAAGAAGAAATATCATTTTCTGTGAAATGAAGAATGAAGGAACAATAAACTAACTGCCAGGGGTAGTAAAGTTTGGTAAGTAAAAAGGGCTATGGGTCCAAGGAAAATTATGAAGGTCAGTTACATTACAGTAGAGGACCCAAAGAAAGAAATACCCTCAGTTCCCTTCACTGTGACCTAGTCTTGTGCTCAGTTTAATTTTGATTATGCAAGGAAAATATGCTACTGAGGTTCTGAGAAATCGAAATTCTCTGAATTATCTCTACACACCTTCCCTCCTGGTCATTTGTGTGGTGGCACATCTCTTTGTCCTTACAGGAAGGCACAAAAGCCATAAAAGTAGGAGTCATCCCTCCTCTGTCATTAGAGCCCACTGGAAGCCCCAGAGCGTGGGATTAATGTAATTTAAGTACAGAGCAAACAAGCGGTGATCCTGTTACATCCAACCACATCCTCTTTCCTTAGGGCAGGGGGATCATGGCAAAGCTGAAAATGTAGCTGGCTTTCTGTGAATACACAATGAGAAAAAGAAGATCCAGAGTCAATCCTTCCCTGGGAATGGGACAGTTATAACATCTATGATTTTAAAGGTTGCCTCCTGTGGGATGATAGCAAAAGAGTGAATACAGAGTCACCTTGTCCTCCTCTCAGAAGTCAAAGCTGAACACATAGTAAACTACTGGTTTTAAAAAGAAGCACAAAAACAATTTTCAAGTATCTTCTGCACAACAGTCAAGTCACCAAAATCTATTTTCAGCACAAAAAATACGTATTTTCCATTCTTCATATGCTACCCAATGTTCCTGAGGTTGGATTTCCACCAAAATAGAGTGTAAACTACAGTCATAGTATTAGTGATGGGGAAGATCACTATAAATTCTCACAAGAGGTAAGAAATTGCGCTACAATGAACCGTGCGGAGTGAGATGTAGGGGAAGATAATCAGCTTTGTCTGATACTGTTCACCTTTATATACACATTTGTCTTAAATCTAGTTTTGTACAAGAGCTTAAATTATCGCCAGGTGTAAAATAAAGTAGCTTTCTTAAACTCAGTGGAGCTGCATCAAGTGAAGAGTGATAAGCATGTCTCTTCCATTTAAATACAATCAGATCAGATGTTAATAGGATAAGTTTTAACACCAGAACACTAAACTTTGAATGTCAAGTTTAGTAATTACTTTATTGATATTATTATTGAGAAAGACATACTGAGATGTGCTTCAAAGTGTATTTTAGCCAACACCAGAATGCCTAAAACAGATTAGGAGGTCTATGCCAAAATTGCTTTTGTCAGAGTAGAATGTATTTATATATACCTATGCAGCATAGCTTTGGATCTTCAAAGAAGGAAAAACAGCCCTACTGTGAATAGCTGGTTTGCATATTTCCTATGAGCTGTGGTGAAAATAGCTGCTTTGCAAGCTGTTCCATAGCATCTTTATGAAGATGTTAAAGTGCTCCGGAGAAAACGCAGCAAATAGAACCATATATTCCTGTTCAACTAAAAGATGCTATTGATTCAAATATTGGCATAGATCACTGCAGAGGTAAAAAAGGTCAAAAAGCAGACCCAGACGCGTCACAATAGGCTTAAGTGTTTATGATCTAATAAAAAGTCGATGTACACATCAAACTGATTGAATTGCTTCAATGCAGTTGGTAGATCTCTGGTTGTACACCATATTGGGATGGTAGTGCCATCAGTAACAGAGTTGCGGGGGGACAACTGTCCTGGTTCCAGCCAGGAAAGTGTTAACTTTTGCAGCAGCCAAGAGGGGCTTGGCCAGGACCCTGGGGTTTTTAATACCACCTCACACCTGCACAGGGTGAGGGAAGGGGTGGTGATGTTTCTGGTTTGTTGGGGTGTGCAATCAGGTAGCGATGGTTCCACGTGGTAAGCAATCACTTGTGGATCATTCACCTGTCTTGCACACTGTTACTAATATTGTTGTGACTGTTCATTTTCTTATTTCACTGCTGTTTCTAGTAAGTTGTTCTTATTTCAACCCCTGTTCTTTATCTTTTTATGTCTCCAGTTCTCCTCTCCTCTCCAAAGCGGGAGCAAGTGAGCAATTGGTGAGTGGTCTGGGGTCCTTCAGTGGGAAGACCAAACTGGGGAATACCATTCCTGAAGTATGACAACTTAACTGTTTCATGACTATTAAACATGGAGAGAAAATTATTGTGGGATGGATCCAGCATTGGACTTGAGTATACAAGAACAATAAAATAATAGGAAACAAAATAACAGTAAAAAGATCAAAAAGTGAAGGCTTCTTCAATTATTTGGAACCAGGCTATGGGAATGTGCTGTAACCAGTTAAGTGAAAATCTTGAACATTAGGCAAAAACATCTCTTTAGAATCTGTCCTAAGCAATCAGCCCAAAGTTTGGATGATGGTGACAAGTGCACAAGCAAAAATCCACCAGGCCATAATATAGGCTACCAAATGCCTACAGATCCTGCCACCTCAGTGGAAGGCCTGAGTAAGAATCAGAAAATGTCACCTAACCTAATTATAAATTAGTCGTTTGTTCTAAGCAAGTAGAAAAGATAATATAAATAAATGTCCCTTGGTCAACACGTTATTCAGTACAATACCAGCAGTAGAAGGAAAACTAAAACCTTCAGCGACAGAAATCTCTCAAGGGATCTCAGTGGTTTAAGATTATGTGTCCTGATGATATCTTTTTCCTTGTCATTGAATAGCTCAGAGAGCTCTAGCCAGAAAGTATCCTGGAAAGCAGAAATATCTGGTCAGAACCTAGCTCTCTTCAAAGTTCCTAATTTTCTTTTTAGTAAGGATAGTTTGGACAGTAAATCTATCCTTTATAAAATAATCCATTTTGATATATCATGGCAGAAAATCAGCTTAGAAAGAAATGCTACATCATGGTTGTTTCATAGATAAAATATAGTTTTTTTCTTCTAACATAATCAGGTTATTGGGGGGGGGGTTGTTTTGGTTCTTTTGTTTCATTCTGGGATAGAAATAATTTGTCCTTTTTCAGGACACTGAAGGTCAGTAGCAAGTATGGTCTTTTGTTGCATTGTCATAGAAGCCTATAGCTCTAAGGAATATCAAAAGCTCCAATTTATTTTCAAATTTAAACAAGAAAAACAGTCAGAAAGTATTAGCATGAAATAGAGTTCTTAGATTTTATGTAGCTATGCAATGGAACTGATCAAATAGACTGAAGTATTTATTTAATTAATTGTTATTTATTAGATTATTATGGTTTCCATTCATATAACAACATTAATTTTCATAAAGCTGTAAAAGCATGAAACCCTACTGGGTAAAATCCTGTAAATTTAATATGTTTCTTAGAAGAACAATGTATTAACTTTGTTTCCTGATAGTGTTAGCTGTGTAACAGATTCCCAGTGTTCTTCTAACCCCTTAGGGTGTCTAAAGAGCTCCAGGAAACAAAGGTATCTTACAGTACCTTCTGTTGTTTCTACAAGCATTTAATATTTGATGTCATATACATGCCCTAATAGCACATGAAACACCATAGCCTGGTGCTATCGTGGCATATACCACATACATAGTGTAGCCTCCTGTTTTTTCCTATTTCATTTTTCTATTTGGTATGCAAATCCACTCTGTGGTAACCTTATCCATGTGCTGCCTGTTCTGCTCATGCAAATCTTTGTAGATATCCTGGATTCTGATGCCATCTGCATCTGCTTACATTCCTTGCCTTTAACAAAAAATCAGGAGTTAGCTAGACAGATGGCAAAGCAAAACTACTATCAGAGATTATCAGGAAAATATGCTATTTTAAAGACTTAAAAAAATGTAATCACCCTTATTGAGGGTAGCAGTAACATATTGTGCAATTACTGTTAGAGTTCCACTGCTTCAGTACAGACAGCATTACAGCAGGACAGGGAGGAGAGATATTTTACTTTTTATAACACTCTCAATGGCCCTGTTTTACAGTAGTTCTCCTGTTGAGGGATTGCAGTGATATACAACTGATTTTTTTTAGTAATAACTCCACCACCTACTTAAAATCTCTTTTTGAGAGAAAATTAAATGATGCTTAGTTGACAGTAACTGAACATTACTCATTGGCTTCTACTTCTGTTAAAGGTCCCATTTCTCCACTGGTTGCTGGAAGGAGAGGGGTCATCCTTGCAGATTCTTGGACTAGTTGACCTATGGTTAAATGCACTGAGTGACCTGTATAGATGAGCAGATGCAGCTTAAGTTTACAGCTGTGAAGTCTTTCAAGACAAATCTTGTGCAATAGGATTGATCTTCCTTAATATTTTATTTTTAAATTCTATATTCCAACATCTGAGTTAGGTAGGCTTGCACCTCTGAATTGTCATTGAAAAGAAATAGTCACTTGAGATTAATGCATTAGATCTACCTCAGATAACTGTATTAATATGAGTCAATGTGGAAAAGTACTCCATCACTCTGCACTGATCATAGAAGAACCTCTGTAGACTTAATCATCTAATATTGGGCATTTTGGTAAAAATATATTAATGGTCCACCTGAGATATCTAACATTTCAGTATCAAGATGTATATTCTTTCCATATTTCATAGAATTCCGTGTTGTGAAAGCCCAGAAATATAGGTAAAGTGTTGCTGGGGAAGTTGAAAGGGCTGGCATGAAGTTCCTCACACCTTATAGATTACTGCATGATTTAAGTGTTCATCTCACTTTCTTTTCACATAAATCACTGTGTTGACTCAGTTGATGCCTTGGTGTATACACCAGTATAAAGGTGGGCAGCTTTTGTCTTGTTCTGTAATTATAATTCTCAATATGAAAGATGGCACATCATTTTATAGTGTTTTCATTTTTAGGTAGAAGGCTACTGAAGTTTTTTCAGAAAGTGTTGTGTATAACAGTAAATATCTGTCTGAACTAATAAAAGTGAAATTAAAACACACTCCAAAGCCCATTCTTGTGAAGTTTTCAGCCCATCAAAGATGCAACAACAAAATCAAAGATCACTTTCTTTGTTGGACTTTTAGCTTCTAGCGTATCCTCATCCATACAATTATCGAGTTCCACAAAATGTTTAGGTAGACAGGATAAACTCAGTTCAAATAAATACAAGAATTCCCCAAAATTGGTAAAGAATTGAGAAAACAGATCAGAACTACTACAGGGACAGCTGCAGTCATGTGTCTTTGCACAATTATAGTCAGATCATGAAATTTGATAAGGAAATCACAGAAAGAGATATCAAACAAGAAGAAACACTTTATTAAAGTTAAGATATGTATTTGGATAACTGTCTACAAGTTACCAAGCCAACAACTGGTCGATATTGGTGAGTTTTACTGAAGTCAAGGACTCGCATTAATTTATCCTAACTAATAACACTCTAGAATGTTATTTATAAAAATATTTTAGTAGTTTATGAAATTTTTATTCTGTTTATTATTCTCCTGGTATAGACAAGTTAACAGAAAAAAGTAATTTTCACATATCCTTTGGAATTGCAATTACTTTGATTCCCTCAGTGTATTACTAAGCCCATTTTCTCTAATACTTCTTTAACCTTCTTACATTTCAAAAGCCCTATTTCCTTGTCCTTGTGCTGGCAAAGATGTCCCTATTTGCTCTTCTTACTGTTTACCTTCAATCATTTTCGTAGTTTCTCACCCCTTTTGTTTTTGCTCCTCTATCTTTCTCTGCAGAATAATTATCTTTTGCACATCAGAAGTACATTTAAAATCATTTAACTTCGATCCACTTTTCTTTCTTCCTAATTAATTGAAACCTGTTTCATAAAACCAGTTTGTAAACCCAGGAAAAAGTGTCTTTTCTTGCATGGAGATCACCACTCTTAGAGGTTGTATTTCAAACCTTGTCAATCCTAGAGAAGTGACACTAATTGTACAGTAGATAAATGTGAACCAGGGAAGCCTTTGCTTAAATAACTTTCACATAATGACTTTAATTTGGAAAAGAATTTAACTGCTACAGGTGCTGAGTTTGTATGGATTTGACTACATTTATATCAGCTTATTTAAATTAGTACAATTTTTGAATAGAGATAAAGATAAAGTCTAGAGCTTTTTTGTATATTTATTGGTCTTCAGTGCTGATTGTCTCTCTGCTTTTAACTTTACGCGGTGTGAGAAGAATCTCTTGCGAGAATTACAGAGTCCCAAACCTTATTTACAATTTCATTACTTCATATTCAGTCCTGTAATTTCTTATCTTGAAATAAATAAATGGTAGTTCTGTCTCTGCTCAAGGACAGTTTTTCATGTGTACTATTACACCTGTTCTTCCTACACTTCTGGATAGACCTACCTATTTTCTTTTTTTAGAAACCAAATGTTTTTAAATATCCCCAACTTTGCTAAATTTGCTACGAGCCAGGTAGATTAGGTTGTTATTTCTTATGGATTTGTAGTCATAGAGCTGAGTGATAGGAATAAAACTCATCCCCCCAGATTTTAACAGAAGGGGCAACACACAGAGAAATCAGAAATACATATTTAGTTTGATTTAGTTATTTCTATTAAATGAGCTTAGGACACCATGTTTAGTGTTGTTCAGAATTAATTTGGCTTTGGCAGAATGGCATAAACGTATTTTAAATTAAAATCATATTTTTTTTGTAATTATCCTTAAAATGTGTTTAATTGATGCTCCATTTTGCTCTATCATCATTCAAGTGCTACTTCAAGAGCACTAGCTCAAAGCTCTCGCATTAGTTATCATCACCATAAATCAGATAGCTTTAAAGAACAGAATCTTCTGTTTATCAAAAAGAAGCCTTTTCAAAATTTTCAGGCAGGAAAAAATAATCATGAGAGCACAGAGGTGAGAAATGGAAAAAGACCTATTAAACATATTCTCGCTGTCTGTCACCGCAATGTTTTCCCCTACAGTCTTTTATTTTATCTTGTCTAGCTTCAAATCTCTTAAGGTTTCCTACTCAATTTTCATTGGGAAATTATTTCAGTGCCAATCTCCACCTCAGGAAATTTTCTCCAATATTCAGCTTATGTTTATATTACATAAAATGACAGATATAAAATGTTCGGTAAGTAACTTACACATGTTATTTTCTTAATCTTGTCCAGGCATTGCTGGAAGAGGTGGTTGAATAGAGGAAAAAATACATTCATGAGCATGCTTACTAACACTGATTAAATGATTCCACATTTGCTTCTCTTTGTACAAGGATAGGGTTGATATTTTGTATTTTGGTATTTGTGGTTGGAAGCTGGAACATTAATTGACAGAAGGAAGGCTCAGCGTATGAGACGGAGGAAACCAAGGATCTGCAGTGTGATACACTGAGTGTCATTTTCAGCAGAAATAGTTGTGTGAAGGAGTAGACCAGACAGAAGAGGCTGATCTAGTAGGAGGCAATTCCATATGCATAGTCTACTACAGCTGTGCTTCATGTGCATAAGGAAAAAGGATTAAAGGATAAGGAAGCAAATGAACAAAACTGGCGGAAAAAAGGATGTTTTAGGGAAGAAACATATCCTTTTTATCCTCAAAAAAACTGAAAACTCAGAAAATTTTAAAAATCATATTTTACCCTTTTTTTACCTTTGATTCACATGTCACCTGATTTTTTACTGAAAGCTGCAGTTTTTCTGTAAAACTTTGACAATCAAAGCAGTTAACAAAAACTGAGGAATATTTAACTTAGATAACAGGTCCTTATGAATTAGTTGTAGCTTTCAGTTCACAGGTGAGTAGATGAAATATATCTGCATAGTATATACAGTCTGATGAAATATTTAAAAAAAGTACATTCAGAAAAATTGCACTAGCTGTAGCAAAAAAGGCTGCAATTCAGCTGTCCACTGTTTCTCATGAGTAAACTGCCCAGCTCTCTGATCAATAATGTTGCTATGCATTTCTAAAGTGATATATGATTTACCATAAATACAAAAATTCTGACTAGATGTAATATCTAACTACAAGTCCCTGCATGCAGGATGCTGATGTAGGTTAATATTCATGCTGTGTGCTGTTATTTCAGCGTCACAGATCATGGCTGTTAGAAGCAGGTATGCAGCATAGTGCAAAGGAACCTGATCACAACTTTCTACAGAAAAGAGAAAAATGCTAAGCTTTGAGTTCAGCTTTGTACTCTATTTTTAGGCTTTTTTTCAGTTACAAGACAAAATGGACACCTGTTTTGGAAAAAGTCTTTGTGTAATTCTAGAGTGTAGGAATGGAACAGCTGTGTTGACTGTACCGAAAAAAGTAGGACATCCAAGAAAATTGCACGTAGATTCATACTTCCCACTTGATTTATTTTTTGAGACTCAGGTTTAGAAACTTCAAAGTTCAGATAACTTTAATTCTAAATAAAGCTGCCATGCAGTGTAATACTAGCAGTTATTAATGCTCAGGAACGTTACAGTTCTTTGCATGTATCGAAAGTTGAGGAATTCATGCAAAAGATGCCAAGTTTCCTATAAACTACATTAAAGTGTGTTTACTTTCAAGGCAGGGAGAGAGTACAAATGGGAACTGTGAGAAAATAAATCAGTGAGTCTTACAGCTCCATGTCTAATTGCCCATGCTGATCTGTGACCAATAGGTGAAGCACAGCTGGTGTAAAGCATAAAACAGATTTGTTACCAGTGGTCAGTCATTCAAATCTCTAAGGCTGTTGTAACTGCAGCAATCATCCAGGTGACTCTCTGAAAACCTGACATTAGTTGTAGGGTAAAGAATAATATAAACACAAAGCTCACATAGCTGCCTATCTCAAAAATATTAGCAAAAGCAAGCCTGAATTCGGGGTCCGTGTGTATATCTAACCTTAACATGCTGTGACTAGACTGTAACGTATTACTACCCTTTCTGTTTTGCTGAATTTGATCATTTGGCATGACAAATTGGCAGATATTCCATTGCTCAACCAAGAACCTAATGTACCATTCAAATTTCTATTCAAATGAGGCTGAGTTGGAAGGGGTAAGGGGCATTTCCATGGAAAAAAAATGTTCTCCCTTAGTCCTACAGCTGGCCAGAAACCACAGCTATAGCTGCCAAATGACAGAACTTTACACAGATTTCAGGGGTGCACCAGAAAAGCACTAGATATTCTCACTTTACTGATTGGTGAGGCAGAGATGAAGCAAAAGGCATGAGTTACTTTTCATTTCCAGCTATTTCCCTAAAGATGAACCCATGCAGTATAAGATTCACAGGTACAATGAATGTGCTACATTCACATATTTTCCTATGTCTTTGTTGGTGTCAAGTATTTCATAACCAGGTCACGTAGGGAATTCCACATATGCACCAGACATCTGGCTCATCTGAAACTGGAGTATTCTGAAAGTTGTATTCACCACGAATTTTACATCAGTCAATTATCTTGCAACTGCTGCCTTAGTAAATGCTCTTAGTAAAAGACTTTGGGCACATTTTTCATTATGGACATTTGGTTTTTTGTTTGTTTGTTTGTTTGTTTTTTTATTCACTGGGGCTCGATGCACCTTATATAATAACATATTCCGTTTACATGAAAGTAGTTCTGACTGGAAGATTTTCTAAATTGTCCAAATAACAACAAAAAAACCTCACCCCCCCCAGAAAAAAAACCAACAACACAAAACCCCACCAAAAAACCCAAAGCAAACATTTCAAGTAGAACAAACATATTTTGTATCACTCAACTAAATTACTGTTTGATTCTGGTGAGACCTTTGATCAAATTCTTTCTTTTATTAAAATAAAGTTTTCACCCTAAATTCTTGAAGGAATACGAAAGGTTGGAAGCTGGACTTCTCATATCACATACTGTTCCTGAAAAAATTTAATTACAGAACAAGTCATGCCTACATCTGATAAATCTTAGGCATAAATTGAAATAAATCATAACTTGGATATTTAAAATCAAATAAAATGGAATATTCCTTTGCATATTTTGTAGGTAACTGAGTGACTGGATGAGAGGGCCACTTTGTGCCATTTACTGACTGCATTTTGTGTGTTTCTTCTGCATGAGAAGAGCTGAGACTGAATGCCCATCCCACACCTTCCTTGACCTCAGAGAGCTTTGGCTTCAGCTTCTTAATCTTTCTGCTGGAAAAGCAGAAAGTTCCCTGAGGACTGGGAATTGAATAGAAGAAAATCTTCTTCGACCCTCAGTGTCTTAGTTTCATTAGATACTCTGACTGTGTGTTCTCCCTATATGGAGCAGGATCTGAAGATTCAAACTAAGTCTAATTTTTAACTATTATCATCATATAAGTTGAAATTAGTAGACACCTGTGTTGCTAATCATTGCTAGTCCTTAATCTCACTAAAGGAATAGTAACTGCCTCAGCACTATTCCTTTTGATTATCATCAATGAAGATGTATCTTTAATTTTGTACTTTTAGCCCTCTTAAAAGTGGTGTTAATGGATTTTTTAAATCTCAATTATATGTATAAATTAGAAAAGAAATATTATCATTGAATTTCCTCTGTAAGGATGTGTAGGCCTGCCTGTTCAGAAGAGACCATCTTCCTGCCCTTCAAAGTGACGCTCCGTATGTTCTTTATCATCTTTTGCAGAAAATAAAAGATCTCCCTATATAGAGGAGAGATGAGACACCAAGTTAGTGAATACCCCAAGATGGTAGATCACTTCTAGCAGATGCATATATCTTCTCAGATTAACATTGTTCTCAGTTTCAAACTGTACAGTGTACCTAAAAATGTCTAATAAAACAGCAAATGAAAATCACTTGAAGAGGAAAATACTCTGTAGTGCTCTCTCTATTGCTTCTGAACTACACCAGGCAACAGTCTCTCTTCTCTTGCTATACTCTGTCTTTCATAATCCCCCTCAGATCAAGATTTTAAAGGATATTGTGTGTTTAGAAGGAAGGCTTCTAAAATTTAATAAATGTTGCTAGGCTTTTTGTAAATCTAATATTATCTGTTATCTCTACTTCAAAGGGCAGAAAAGCTGCTGTTACCAGCTGGAATCTTTGACTTTTAAAACGAAAAAGTAACTGAGCCCACATTCCTTATACAGGTCAGGGAAACGGGATACTATTGTAACTCTGGTTAAAAAACATCAGAGACATAACTGAAGAGGCACCAAGTGAATTTGTTCTCCATTTTTTCGTTAACTGTCAAAGTGATTTGTAACAATTCAGACAATGACAGTCTTCCTCATTAAACTAAGTGGTGGACTCAGTCAAAAATACCCTGCCTTTACTATTATTCTTCATGCCATAGTCAGTGTTTTCCAAGTCAAAAAGTATAACTAAAACAAGGTTTGCAGGAAGAAGTAATACCTGTTAGGAAGCCAACTGAAAAGTTACAATCCTTGCTTTTTCAAATCATTGTGGTGACTGCAGCATTTTATCACTACTGTGGTAGTGAAAGCTACCACACAAAAGATTTCTCCCAAATGAAAGCCATAATGACAGACCAATGAGTGCTTTTGAAAGAGCCATTTCACTTATTTTGTGCATGTAGTCTGACTTTCTGGACTATATTAAAATATGGGTATGAAAAACATGATTCCTATTGTAGTAGATATATTTCCACAGCCTTATTCATGCTTTTGTCCTGACAAAGCCTTGTGCTATACTGAACTGACAAAACCACATCAGTAAATACATTTCTATGGGTCTTAGTAATGTTTGGTTTATAAACCACCTGTAGCTTCCCTATTCCTGTGAGATGGTCCTGTGATCATCCATGTTTTCACAGAGTGAATGGAGAATAGAGATAATGAGGATGGGTTACATTTCCACATTAATCATCAAAACGTTGTCTCAAACTTCTTCAACACTCTCTAGAGAAATAGGCACATCTAGAAAGCAAGTCCACAGACAATATCTAAGAACACAAAGAGCAGACTCTCTGTCTAGATGTCTTTCTATCTTGTCCCACTGGTTATTGGGGAGCATAGAAAACAAGTTCAAAGTGGGTCTGATTTTTAGAGGTTAATTTAACTGGGAGAAATTCTAACCAAAACATAAGTCAGTATAGTTCTAGCCTTTTTAGTTATTTCTTTCTAAATCTACCTTTTATAGTTATTTATATACTTTTAAGTTTTTCTTTATTTTAATGAAAACTAGTTTTAAAAATTAAAAACTTGTCTCAGTATTTGCCTTGGGAGTCTCTACAGTAGGTCGTTGAAGTGTTCAGTCACCATTGAGAATTTCTCATTTTCAGCTTTTGACTGTTGTTTCTTTACACCCGCTCTTACTATAAGAAGTAATTATTTTCCTGCAGTGCACATGAATTTCCAATAGAAAACTTGACTTAGACTTTAAACTCTCTGCTGTCCATTTAAGCTACCTAAAGAAAAGATAATAGAATCTACCCAAAAAAGAGAATATCAGCCCTTTGATACTATTGAATGGTGTGTTTGGCCTTTAGTCTAAGAATTTTGGACTTTGCTCATCCAAATAGTCCCAAGAGGGGTTTGCATCCAAATGTTGACCTCGTATAACCTTTCTTAGCTTGTGAATTGACAAGATCGTAGCACATGATTGTATGGTTCCTCTTAATTAATTTGCCATTATATTTCCACAGTCTTGAGAGAGAAAGAGATTTTTAGTGCTTTATTCATTTTCTAATATCTGTCCCTTGGCTGCAGTCCTGAAGTTAATGCTCACTAATAGTGTGTTCTTTGTCTGCCCAGTTACCAGGGTCATCGTTTTTCAAGAGGTTTCCAGAATGTAGAAATGATTCTTCAGTCACTGGTTTTCTTTTTAACAGAGACCTTTTCTATGTTCCTTTTTCCTTTATAGCCTAGAGCTGAGATGTTTTGCTCTGCCAATTTTTTATTTTCTGCACAATCCAATTCTTCAGTCATTAGAGAGTGAACTTTGCATATGATTGTTTTAATAGACAAAGTCACAGTAGAAACTGGTATAAATTATCCTAACCAGAGAGTATTTTGATCTGATTTTAGTTTATCCTTAATCACCAAAATATTTCTAAGTTTTCTTCTTTCAATACAACATCACTGATCATTGTAAAGAGAGAAGAATGAGTATGAGCTTAAAGAAAAGAAAAGAAATTACGATCAAAACATTATCCAAAATGAGGTGTTCTGGTTATCTCAGTGAACAAGAGATATAAATAAATGTTTGTTGCTAATAGAATTTTGATTTCTTCTTATTGTTACCATTAAAAAAAAAGTTACAAAGATTGGAAAATATATTTTTTGTCCAAGAATAGAAATAGTCTAAACTTTGGAAATGGCTGGAAACTTAAAGGAGCAAGGGAGCTGAAGAAAAGGAAATGTTTCTTTTAGATTTAATCTCCAGAACTTTGGGTTGTGTAATGACAATCTCTGTGGTTTCATTCAACATGGTACCACGCTGGAAGAAAAAGAAGGACTTGAAGTGGGATCTGAAAAAAACACTAGTTATGGTAAAAAAATATTAGTTTCAAGAGGCTGAGGAAGATTGTAATCCATTAATACATTTTTCAAGGAAATGCTTCCCTTTTGAAATACAGTGGACACTTTTAGCTTTCTAAAGAACCTTTCTTTTATCCACCAAACTATTCCATTCACCTTTAAAAAAAGAATATCCACAAGTTTTCTTAAATTCCAAATGTAGTGAATCTAAACTTTATAAAATAATTATAAATTTTCTTGGGCATGAGTTGTGTCTGTCATTTGGTGATGAAGAGTCCACCAGAACTTCACGTCTTCAGACAATGACAAAAGGGAAAAGATACGAGTGTTCTGGAGTTCAGAATTATAACTTCATAAGAAAAAATATTTCCACATGGCAAGAACCTGAAGTCTACTCACAGATTTCCTACTGATATGTATTCAAAAGCCTTCAGAGTGCTCCATGAACTTTAAATTTCAGCTGACCTACATCTTTGCATTAATGCCCTTAATCTTTTAAAAGCTTCCTATTCCCTTTTATTATAAAACCCCACCAAATTTCCAGTGACATATCTATCCCTTCCATAAAGTGGCATAATTTAAAATACGCACCAGGAGCCTGCTAAATTCATAGAATCACAGAATCATACAATTGTTTGGGTTGGAAGGGACCTTGAAGGACATCTATTTCCAAATCCTCTGCCATGGGCAGGAACACCTTCCAATAGACCAGGTTGCTCAAAACCCCATCTAACCTGGCCTTGAACACTTCCAGGAATGGGACATCCAAAAGTGAACCACAAATTCAAGTAAAATCAAGCATACTTTAGAAAGAATTTAAGCCATTTTCTATTAATAAATGGGAGAAGCTTGTGTTAGACAACCATGAAACTGAGTCAAGTGTTGAAGATTGCTTCAGGTGCTTAGGTATTTGGCAGGCACCCTGAAATAATTTTAAATATTAATCCTGTTACATTATTGAATGTTTTACATTCAGTTCTTAGATATAAATATACACAGGTATTCAGCCATTTAAGAGCTGGTCATCTGTTATTTCAAGTTCAATATGATTTATGTACCTTTCTAAAAGTACTAAGAAAGCCTACTTCTTCACATTCTATATTTTCAAGAGAGCTTACGGTTTATGCAGGCTGGTCACAGTTGGGTATAATATATCTATGTGTCAGAAATTGGAACAGGCAGTAGACATTATAGATGAATTGCCAGGAAATTACCCCAGTGTGCTGACTTCCCAAATTCCTTCAAATGACTTAACAGGCTTGACATGGCAGCTCAGCGTTCAGTTTGCTTAGGGGACTTTAGGAGAATCAGCGCTTCCAATCCATTGCTAAGGTTTGAGTTTTTCACATTTACATAGCAATAAGGAGCTTAGGGAATCTGTAACCGGCAAAGAAAAAACATTTAAGGTAGTATTATTGTCAATAACAGTGTTTAAGTTCATTTGTACAGTTCAAATAAAAAGCCTTTATTCTTCTAAGAAAAATTAAATGGGCAGATCACATTATTATTGCTGAATTGCTGATAAGCAGCATCACCTTTGATCTGAAAGGCTTTTGGAACACGGCAGTACTGGCAGTAGCAGACGCTCATTTTTGAAGAGACAATGAAGTGTGTAGGGGTGACAGGCTTTACGGCAAAAGGCATCACATACCATCCACAAATCACTCGTTTGTCTAGTTTGTGATAGTATAATTCTGTGACCTATGAAATTAAAAGCAGAAACCTTGATTTTCTCTTTATATTGCTCCTTGCATCATCCAGGATAGAGAATGACTGTCAGAATCTTATTGCTACATGAAATTAAAGGCATTTTGCAAGGGTAACATCATTCTGCTGAGATTAGGGAATTCCCCTCTAATGTGACACATTGTGGTCTAACATTTTGGAACTCATACATATGGCTATGAAGTGGATACAATAAAATAAATGTTCTTGTTTATGTTAAATTTACCCTCACTACATTTTCTGCTATTATTTCCCAGAGCCGCTAAATTAGCAAAAAGCTGAAGCAAATAAGCTGATGCCTAGATAAAGTGAGTGATGGGAAAATGGCCTCCAACAAGATTCTTCTTATTTGGAAATGATCACACTTAAGGTGCGTCAAACTGTTAATGCTACAACTAAAATATTATTCATGTTGTTAGAGCTTGGCTGATTTCCAAAACAACTGTGGTCTAAACATAAAAGAAAACTGAACTGAAAATTACTGAAAAAATGTAGTACATTAGATAGACTGATGAAGATACCAGGAGATAATTGGTTTGACTAAACCAATGTCCCTTTTTTACTATGATATAACTGTACAGCAATTAGGTTATTCTTGTAAATGGCATGGTGACTACAGCTGCAAAAAGACATTACTGCCATCTTCTGGTAATGCTCATTCAGCTTGCCAGCATGTGGGTTTTCATTTATTTATTTCTCTTTTTATAGAAGAATACACAGGCAATCAGTGTTTTTTTGTTTACAAGACCAGGGAAATGTAAGTTATGTGCTTTAGCATTCAGAATTTTTTTGATCAATAATTCTATACTGCTCCAGAATTCCTGAATTACCATATGGCTTCAACTTCTGAAATGCTCTTAAGACTGATTCCTTTGAGACTGAAGATACTGTAAGTCCAGAAATGTGCATTTCACAGCACTATCTTGCATTATACTTCTATCCAACAGTGTGAGCTACTGTGATTGAATGTATGAAAACAGGAATACTATATTTCAAGAGGATCAAGTTCAGCTAAGAGCCAGTGATGATGCTGTGATCACTGTCATTTGTATTTGCTGAGGACCTAAATCTCTTAAGAAGGTTACAGGTACGTATTTGTCAGTGTGACAAAACTCTGCTCTCTGCTTCCTCCAGAACCTTTGGTGCCTCAGCTTTACCTCTGATAACTCAGTGGATCTTATTTATCACTGATCATCAAGCAGAAGCTGAATAGCAGCAGTTTGTCTTGCTCCACAAGATGTAGCTGCATTTGTGACATGATCTTTACACATATTTAGCCTCAAACATCATTGCTATAATACTGCTATTAATAATTATTTCCAATCTTACTTGATGATGCATTAGCAAAGTCCCCTCTTGTACTTGAATTATGGCATGTAATGTGGTAACTTTATAAAATATAATACCTGCTCCCCTAAGTATTTGTTTGGAAACCACTTGTCACAACTTTGGAATTTCCTCAGATAGTAATTTAAGAAGTAATTTTTTTTTCCTTCATACTCTAAAACCTGACAGTTACTCAGTTTACTACAGATTAATAAATACATATACAATTTTGGGTTGAACATAGACATAGGGCAGAAGAATAGGGAATGCTTTTGAACAACATTTGAATGACTGCGTCCTCATATAGAAGAAAAGAAGAATTTCAGGTCAACTCTGCCATGCAAAGCTTTATTTACCGTCCAGACTGTAAGAGACTATGGAGATTCAATTGGAGCTCCAGCTGGAACGAAGCAACTCTGTACTTGTTCAGTGCAAAGTAGGCAGTGGAGATGGCCTTGCTGGATGTGCAGTAAAGGCAGCCAAAGGGTTCCACTGATTTCTGAAGTTACCATGCCAGCAGGAATGGTAAATTACTCTCACAGTTCAGATGGCTCTTTAGCTTCCTTGTTTTTTCCTTATCGTTCTGCGTCCTGTTGAAACTGGACAATATTTGGTCCAAATATATCTATATAGGCAAAAGGTAACTTTTATGTAGATGCTGCCATGATCAGCAGTAGCATCTCCTGAGGCTGGTTTCTGCTCTGAAGTAGCATTTGGTTCAGCTTGATAAGATGGGCCTGGGGCTCAGATCTGCTGACCAAACAATGGTCTTTGTTTCTGGCCCCAACTCCAGATGCTGCAAAAGAGGGGGAGCAGATCCTGCCACTAGCTGTGCTGGATTTCTCCTCACTGAGCTGCAGCCCCAGCCCCAGTGCCTCTGCTTGACTGGTTTTTCAGAAGAGAAAATATATTACCCTTCTACTTTTTCTGTATTGCAAGCATAGCCTCGATTTGCAGTCTATGTATTTAAGCGTAAATCTTCCATTCAAGTCCTCACAGCCACTGTGAGAGTCATATCACTCTTGGAGATATTTCCCTTTCAAAGCAGCCAGTCTGTCCTGAGAAGAAGAGATCTGAGATAGTAAATTTTTCAGAATCATTTTTTATTGGAAGCAGAGCTGTTCTCCATAAATGCAGGAGCCAACCATCTTTAAATCCAGAGCTGGATAGTGGGTTTTCACTGTCCATTCATGCCAGTGACAGATGTCTGGCAATCAGGAGCTGCTTGTCAGTTCCCAGACAGGAGGCATAGAGTATACACTTCTGTTAAAAGAGCAGAGAGGCTGTTGGTTAGCATAAGCTTTTACGATGAATTTGGCACACGTTTTCATCCAACGTCACTCAAAACCTTTTTCACAGCAGTG
Source organism: Pseudopipra pipra (assembly GCF_036250125.1). Taxonomy (NCBI): domain Eukaryota; kingdom Metazoa; phylum Chordata; class Aves; order Passeriformes; family Pipridae; genus Pseudopipra; species Pseudopipra pipra. The sequence goes on along the minus strand of NC_087549.1, from coordinate 143,037,529 downwards.
CATCCCCCAGCTGTGAGCCAGCTGGTGATTGCAAGGGAGGAATGAACCAAGGTACAGTAAAATACTTCTCCTGGTAAGCAATTTTTCAAAAATATAGTTGCAGTTTTAAAGAGCTCTTCTAAAGCACACATCTCTTCCCCTTGCCTGGTGGGTTTTTTTCATTTTAACAGTCCACTGCTGATTCGGCAGTTTGTGATTTGTTAGTATACAGGGAATTTCTGCACACTGATCTAAAAGCAGGCTGAATAAAGAGATGCAAAGGAAGGATTACAGAACAGGCTTTCTCTTGCAGTTCACCTGTCCAAGCTAGTTTTATGTTTACTAATCAGTACTTTCCAGGGCTTCCAGGAGACCAGCGTAAAAATCATGGGAACCCCTTCTTATCACTTACCCATAAGCAGTGGGTTAAAAGCAAATCCAGTCCCATCAATCAAACCTTTGGAAGTAACTTGCTATGAGTAGAAGGTTACTGTGTTCAATTAAGTGCTTTTGAAAATATATCAAAAACTTAAGTAAATTCAATTATTACTATTTTCTAATTTTTAAATTCAGTATGATCCTGAAGTTTACAATACAGCACACTGTAATCAGTAGCAGTGGCATAGAGAAAGACTCTGTAGCATGGAAAAATCAGGAAAAAATAACAGGAGAAATACTGGAAGATATTCTTAGACTTTTTTTCCTGGCTTAACAGTCTTTATAAGCGAAAATGAGATGAAAATTATGGATCATCAGCACGTAGGGAACTGTGCAATAGCCATTATACCTTAATGTCATTTACATTAGTCCTTTTTCCACGCTTCGCTTTGTAAGCTGGTTATATCTTTACTCTGCCAAGAAGTTGAACTGGATTGTGGCACATTCCCAGGAGTTCCTTAAGAAATGCAATATCTATTTTTATCATATTAACCTTAAAAACTCATTAAAAAATCATCTTCCTCCAATGGTCTTCTATTTACAACTAGTCCTAGTATATTGAGAGCTGAAATATTGGGCAGGAGTACTAAAAGTTCTGATTTTCTGAGTTATTAATCAATGAAAGCAGCACTTGTACCAAAGCAGTCTTGGTTTACAGTTTTTCAGAACTTAAGACAGTCAGTAGTTAAATTAATGTGGACTTGTGTTGATAATGTTCAGCTTTTATTTATAAATTATTTGTACACTGTGTTAGCTTTTTTTCAAAGTTAGCTATAAAATGCTGCTTTATTTCTTGTGTTATAGTTTCTTTTGGTTTTACTCAAAATTTTCAGGGGGAAAATAAGAAGAATTGGCATATAAATTTGGTGCTGTAATAGTCATATATGACCTTTGCTTATGAAAGGATTATGAACACCCACAATAAATTAATTTAGAGGTCTTTTGATGGTTCTCCTGGTTCCATTTTGTCACAAGCATTTTAAGATTGTTAGTGACTCTGAAATACTTGAAACTTTCTTTATGAGCCAGATCATGAGGTTATATGAATCATTGTAACTCCAGTCTAGGATTTCTCTGCTTCCTTTTCTGATTAATTCATACATAAGTCAGTGCAACACTGGGTATGAACTAGAGTGCAGAGTGGCTGTCCCTCTGTATGACAGTCCAAAAAGGCATTTATGAGATTACTCATGTGGCAGCAATTGTAATAGTTGTTTGCTTAAACTTAAAATGTGCTCTAACTTTCTTCTGAACTAGGTAGCAATCCCCCTAGACCCTGGGAAGGAGAATATAGTGATATTAGGAAGCCTTTATGGTGCAACTGTTTTAGAAGCCTGCAGAGCTCCTTTTTCAAGTGACTGTTTTTTTATTTGTTTTATATATTTTAAAACTTAACAAAATTTGAGGTGGATCTTTTCCTGTATCTACAAAACAGTAGGATGGGAATTCTCAGGAACAGACTGTGGTTTCCATCTACTGTTGCTTGCTGGTGCTGGCAAGAATTGGAGGACTCTGATAAAACCAGAATACTGGGCCTTCCATTCTTCCCATAAAGTATTATTCCATTATTAATAAGATATTTTTCCTTCAAGTATGGAATGCCAGCACCTTTCCAAAGACTGTTCAAATCTGGCATGTATGATACAGAGCTGCTCTACACGTCTGGCTGTAAGAGACATGATGTCAACTTTGGTAATACCTTCCAGCCATGTTATCTTGCTGCTTTTATATTTTACATCCAGACTTTTGGAATTTCACATTGGCTACTAAAATTTGATGTTCAAATTGCAGACTCATTGATCATTTTAACTGCTTGAGTGGCCAGAAGTCACCCTCACTAATCGTTACTGTTTTTAATCACTATCATTGCACTGATTACAGGCTGATACTCTTGAACTTCTCACAGATGCTGAATGATTGAACGTGAAAATAATACAATGCAAACAAATTGAATCCTGAAATTGCTTCCTTATTCAGTAAGTACCACAAGGTCTAACAGTGTCAATAAATTTACACCATCCTGGAAATATTTGCTGTAAAAATTGAAACAAGAAATAAAACCATAAACTCCCCCACTTCTTTTCCACCATTTTTTTCCATAATTAAAAGACTGCATTTTTTTTTCCAAATTAAGTATCTGATAATACTCCTTGTTACAGATACTTTCTTTTAAAATGTGTTTTAGAGATCTTGATATTTGTATAAAAGACATAAAGATTCCAAGCCTCTTGGTACATACACTTGCATTTTTTCAACTTTTACAAATGTTAAGCAGATTTAGGAAGTGGAAGTGACTACTGTTTGTTATGAACTGTATTCATAAATCTGCCTTGGATGGACCTAAAGTAGATATGAGTAAATGACTAATGGACCTGAATTATTGAACTGTTACTTGCAGTTCATAAATAACACAGTTTTCCTTAAAGCTGCCTATATTTTGTACTGTAAGCTTAGGCTCTAAATGCTACTGCATCAAAGTGAGTCTGAACTAAGAAGCTCTTTCAGAAACTGCCATAAGAGTAGATGTCATATATTAAAAAGAAAGCAGCATTTCTATGCCACAAGTAATAGGCACATCCCTTATGACATGTTTATCTCTAAAATATAGTTCTACTGGAATTTACTATGTCTCTTCCAGGCTTGTTTCACAAGTTCAGTGTGCTGGACAAACAGTTTCAAACAGTGTAGCTTGATAAGAACAGAAAATAGTATTTCAATATGTGTCCCTCTTATTTCAGTGCTCATCTTCTAGAGCTGATCAAATAATACTCAAACCTTGCAACGCTCATTAGAGTTGGCAGATGACATACAGGAAACATTTTGCCTACAACTGAAATGCAGTAGCCTCTCCACTAAGCACTTTTTTATTTTTAATTTTTCAAGAAACCCATGGTATGAAATATACTTGTAACTTATTTCTTCCTAATAACTTATTTTCTTCTTTAATAACTTAAACTTGCATAAAAAACAATTATGCAAAAAATGTTGTAAGGCAGTCTAGCTGCTTTATGTAAACATTCCTGATAATTTTTATCCTGTATAAGACTGTCTAGAGGTTTAGATACTTGTTTGGTTTAGAAAAGCATTTTTCTTCCAAATCTATGTTGCTTTCTAAAACCATTCTTCAAGTTGAAGCAAGGGTTATTTCTTGATGCTTGTTGTTTGAACTTTGATCAGTGGAAGAATTATTGTCAATTAGATCTTATTGTAAAAGGTGAAAATAGTTCTTGTAATGGTGTCACTGATGCTTTCTCTGACTCTATTTTAACTTCTAATAATTTCTGCAAGCCCTGAGCATCACTTGTGCTTCTATGTGAGTAAACAGTATCTATGAGTGCTACCTTAACAACCAAATTTCAGGAAATAATTTCACAAGGGACAGTTGTGTGAGCTTTGTTTAAGAAGCAGGCTGTCACTGGACCATAAAAACAGCATTTTTGAAAGAGATGTACAAAACCAATTGAATCTGCATCTGTTCTCTACAAATATTTTCCCCCTTGCTTTTCCATACACATTAATTAATTCCAGATTTATTATCAACGAACTTTCCAAAGGTCATTATCTCCATTTAGAGGTGATGCAACTTGAAAAATGTTCTTGCACGTATATCCCATTCTCTTCATCCAGTACATTTTCTGATTCTGTCATATATTTTTGGCATGGCTTAATATCACCATTTAAAGCTTCATGGTTCTTTTGCCTTCTACTGCTAACATCCATTTTTATGAGCAAATAACAAAATGTTTTTCATTTGCTTTATCATCATCTCAGATATTAAGAAATAGAGACTTAAAAATTTGCATGAAGACATTTCTGAAAACATGGGGTTTTTTTCCCATCTATTTGTAGAGGTTTAGCTGAGGTCCCATTTGCTGCTGATCCTGACAGTAACTACCAAGAGAGTGAAATATCTATCATGGACATTTGTAAACATTTCAAGCTCTTTTGGGGTAGGATCCTCTGTGATTTAAGGGGTCAGGGTAATATTTGTATAGTGCTTATGAACTTTTTTATGACTGAGATGATGCAAGCAGCTCTGCATATGGATAAAAATTTACCTGCAGTGTTCCTCTTAGGATTAGAAAAAAATATTTTGAAAGTTTTATGAGCTGCTCAGCATGTCTACTTTAGGTTTTGAAAATTTTTACACAGCAGTGTTCTTTTAGAATATTCATTGAAAATTTTCTTTGCAAATTAAAACATTTTTTGTGAGTCAACATTGCTGTTGTCTGAGGAATAAAGAAATTTCATACAATGTAATACTCGTTTTCAAACTCATTTTTAAAAGGAAGATTACTTTCGTTTTTCTCTTTGAACTTACTGTTATTATATCATATAATATTTTATTTAAAATACAAAATTACTATATCTTTAAGCTTTGTTGGACAAATTTGTTAAGATCTGAATACTTTTCCTGTCAGTGAGAGCTTTGAAACTTGATAATATTTCCTCACCTTAGAAGAAAAACAAGTATTAAAGTCTTTCTATACTCTGCAGAAGACTGTATCTTTGTCCATTCCATCCAGCTTAGGAGAGCAGTAAGTTTGGACACAAGCACTTTCTAAACGTAAGCATATCTAAGTAGTGTGGTTGTACCCAGAACATGCCAGAGCCTGGAGGACTCCTGTTTGCTTACTCCAGTGTCTCAGCCTTGATCTGCTTTGCCACTTATATGAATATCAGGTCTTTTTTCATGTGATTCCCCACAAAGGACTAATCTGCATTTAGCACAGGAATTCAGAAAACAAAAAAGTGATTAACAATTACAGATATGCAGAAGATAGTGCAGCGAAAAGAGACGGTCAAAAGGGATATTTAGTATGTAATGCTGGAAAAGACACTATTTATTTTAATCTTGACTGTGATAAACTACAGCAGAGTTTTCCATCTGAATCAGGCTATAGTGAGTCAGAATTACAAGGAAAACTATTTTAGCATTATTGTTGATCAGAAGCAAAATATAACAATCACTTTTTTTACACTGAAATTTTAAAATTCTAATAATAGATGGAACAGCAGACACTTAATAGATAGAAGCTATTAACAAAGAAAAATATTGTGTCAGAATAGCTCAAGTACCAGGATTTAGGATTAAACCAGAACTAATCAAAGCCAGGATCTTCAGCACTGCACCAAGCCCCAGTGACTCAGCTAGCAGCTCTGAAAATCATGCGTGGAGAAAACCTACACTCTCCCCCCGCCCCCCGGAGAAAATAAAAATAAAACAGGACTATTCTGCAATAATTATTCCAGTGTAGTGCCCAGCTCTCCACCCCATAGAAACCCTGGTGCATGCAAACAGTTCATGCTTCTATTTCCCCTCACTAGCCTGCACACATGACAATAAAAAGGCCTGACAGTGTAGACATGAGTCAGGTTTTCTACACAGTATTTTTCCTGAGTGCCTTCCCTTTGCTGTCGTCATTACTCTGCCAGATCTGCAACAAAGACAAAAGTCAAAGCCTGCCACTCCTTCTGGTTTTTAAGTCAATTAAGAAAGCATTATTTTTCCTTAGGAACAAACATAAGGTATTTTTATTTAACAATTTAAAGAAAAAAAAAAAAAGAAGAAGAAAAAAAACCCAAACAAACAAAGCACAAGACAGAAAATCTATTTGCAGCATAATCTTTCTCACATACTCAGAGGTTCCCCAAAGGCTATAGGTCTCTGTTCCAAGGTGAAGCACAGCAATGCTGCCAGGGAGGGAGGGGTATTTTCAGGGAACAAACAGTTGGAGAAATGCTGTGAAGATACTCAGTTCTTACTCACAGAGGTGAAATCTATGCAGAGAGGATCCTTTCTGGTCAAGTAAGTCAGATAAAAGCATTTTGACTGAAGGGACATTGCATAAACCTCTCCATGGTGCAGTTTAGCCTTATATTTTACTAGAAGTGCAGCAGTGTTTACAAACATGGGGCTTTCATGCCTCACTGCCTCAACTATGAAGTATTCAGTCTTCTCCTTAATAGTTTAAGCACATTCCAAACAATTCTCTTTGATTTTGGTCAAAATTCAGAACAGAACAACTTAGTCAAAATAATGCTATTATTTTATATTGTTTAATTTTCTTCTGATATCTATACCCCCCCCCCAGCTTCCCCTAGAGTGCTTAAATTGCTGGCCTCTTTTGCTGGAGTGAATAATGCAAGAAACTGAGTGGGAAGAAAAACAAATTTGTTGGAGCCTTTGTACATGTTTCTTTTTTAAAGTTTCCTGTTGGCTTAGGCACATTGTGTTCCTCTGTATCACATCCTTTTAGAGCCATATGGGGAAGCAATAAAGTGTATCCCTGCCTTCAAAGATATGGAATATTTGTTTAGCCAACTGACTAAGGAAAATACTATGAACTCATTAACAAATATGGTTATATGTGGTCAATTAATCATAGAGAGCAGGCTGCAGAGCACAGCACAGGAAATATTAGTCAGCACAGGCAATGGGTAACTGTCAGTTCCTGATCCCAGGATTACTTGCCAGAAGAAGGGCAACAGCACGTTAGCAATAAAACACATCAAGTCTGCCAGCAGTTTCCAGTAATATCAGATTTCCAACCCCAGAAATGTTTGCAGATATAAGTGATGATTGCTTCTGAAATCCAAAAGGAGAGTTTTCTTCCTTAAACAAAAGATGTTGCCCACTAAAGTCACAGCTAGGGTAGAAAGTAAAATGCATAGGATCAGGAAATCAGTTTTTCCAAATGTCTTTTCCACCAGAGACATATAAATACATACATGCACTGTAAATTGAAGGATAGTCCCATCTAAGGGAAGGACAACACTTTAAAATTCATTTTAAAATATCTGCCTGTTTCCTCTCCATATTGCTTCAGTGTGCCTCAGTCAAACATGAAGTATTTTCGTCACTGTGGAAATGTACACTATGCACTGAAGGAAGAGATCTATTTTGCAGGACTGTGAAGTGCACAGGCCTTGAACACTTCACAACCAAAACATTTAGAGAAAATACCTTTTTTTGTTGTTAGTAAAGAAAGGATTTATGTTTTCCTGACAGATGCTATCCCACATAAGCAATGCCTGAGAATGATTGCATCATCAGGCTAACAGATTTGCCTGTCCTGCGGAGAGAGACAAAGTTTAAGAGGGAAGTAAGACAAATTATAGTCCCATTATGCTACAGAAGAAAAATTTAAAAGGAATCTGCCTTGTCCAGACTTGGATGAAATTCAGAGAAACAACATTTGATTCTAAACTTCCAGTATTTTTGCAAGTAAAATTAGAAATAGTTTAATTAAACATTGCAAAGTATTGATTTTTTGAGAACTGTATGAATTTTTAAATATTGGCAAATATCAGTGAAGTTTTCTTTCTTCTCAGTCTCTAAAATTTAGCAAAACTCAAATTTTTTTCTGGGTACTTTATTAATAGCTTTTAAACCAACAGTTTTCAAACCCTGACCTAAACCGACAGTTAGCATCATAGTAAGAACTGTCTGTGTGTTCTGACTGCAGCCCCGTAACACCACTGCCTTGAGACCCACCTCCTGGCATTGACATTCCTGCTGTGCCACATCCCTTCAGAGGGCTGACAAGCTGTACGAAACCACTGCCTGTAAAACCGCAGCTTTATTTGCTTCAGAAGCTGGAATGTGTGTTGATTTGTGAATTCAGGAAGAGAAAGCTGGGTCCCACAGTCAAGTCATAAAAGTATAAACCCCATGGATTAGCTACTGTACTCTTAAATTGCTGTGTGAAGACGTGCACATTACCAACTCTACAATTCAACTTGATATATAAATGTGATTAATCAGACTCAATAGAGAAGTCTATAAACCAGCTTGCCTCCACTGTCAACAGAGATCTAGTCAATATAAACAGTGGAGTGTAGGACACAGTTCATCTCATTTTAAAGGTGTTTAAAATTTGCCATATTAATTAGGCTTTACTTTTCTTCTATTGATTATAAAGGCAGACAGCTCAAAAATTTAAACCAAAGTTTAAAATGAATGACCATAAAATTTAAAAAGCATGCAAGACAGCACCTTGAAAGTATTCCCAGTATTGTTAGTCATTAATAGTTAACAGTCCTATTAATAGCATTTATTAATCATAGTTAATACTTTGTTTTTAATTCCTATCTTTCTCTGCCTCAATGACAATAGGCAGCTTTATTGTAGTATGTCATAGAAGCAGCATTTCATTCACAGGACTCAAAGTTATAATTTAATCCAAAGAATGCCATGAAGAAATGGATCATTCTGTGTCTGGGATTGTATTTAGAAGATTTGTGGTGAATATAAAAAAACTCACAGAGGTACAGCTGCCCAAGACCAAGAGATCATTTTTCTTGAACTGAATCAGGAAGGCCTCGTGGAAACAAAAGCTTCACATATATACATCTTTACATTTTATATCTTCTAAGACTTAGGATTTCCCCAGCCTCAGCTGAGGATAGTTACCAATTGTCATTTTGTTTAATTTAACAAAGTCTTCTTATTTTTCATTACAGATTGCTTTAAATGTGGCAACACTGTGCTGAGTCTAAACAATGATGCATATTCCATAGTATATCGTTTTTCTTTGGTTGACCTTGTCTGTTCAGCTGCTGTACTTGCTCAGCTGCTGCTCTGTCATTGAAAAGGACTGTCACTAGTTCCATTATAAAGTGCAGATAGTGTGATAGAAATACATAACAGTTACTCTACTACAAAGATTTTAAAAGATCTCATCTCTAGCATTATTTCACACTACAAATGAAATTTTACAGCTCATTAGTCCAGAATGTGAGCTAGTTGTTTGACAATATGAATTAAAAAGTCTAGGACTATTTCATGTAGAAAAGTATAATCTGCACATGTGCCATAATTATTTTCTGTAGGAATTCATAAGCACTATTGTATCTGCAGACTTGCACTGCATAATTAAAGACTCTCTATGTTGTACTGTATGGACATTAGTGCTAGGAGCCTAAAAGCTCTAAATTAGCTCTTGAAACATAATGAATATATATGGACAGATGAAAGAGTTCTGCAAAAATAGAAAGCTGCTCCAACACCTGCTGTTGTCAAAATGAAGCAAGCTTCTTACCAAGAAATTTCAGCTTACGTTAAACTGTACGATGTCCTTGTACTGGATAAGGGAAATAGAGAAGTTATCTTTACAGCCATGAAAATCAACCTTGAATTTCAAAACGTTTGCAAATAGAATTAGGTATAATTTTATTTCACTAGAAGGCTTGTTATATATATACATCATGAATTTCTACTGTTGTGAGAGAACAAGAGGTCATTTATGGCTTCTAAATTTACATACTCTGGTCCACTATGTTGAACTCAGTCCAAAATACACGTAATTTACAGAATTCAGTCCAGCTACTCTGACTGACATCCATTCATTTACTTATCTTTCCAAAGCAAATGAAAGATGTCATTTTGTTTTCCCATTCCTCCCTTCACCCAACTACTACAAAAGACAGGAACTAACTAAATCTGAGCAGTGAGAACTGCTCCCCATTTGCAAATAACAAAATACTCCCTTTGTCTTCAAAGGCGTACAAAAACCAATTTATAGTTCACAATGAAGATACCAACTTCACTTTAACAGCAAAAAAATTATTGAGGTTTTCTCTATCAACTGCTCAGTCAGTGCAAGAAATATTTTCTTTTAAATTCAAAATTCCTGTTACACCCTAACAGGGCTTTAAGGAATAACACATAATTGTACTCAGGTTTCTTTAATCAAAAAAAATTAATGAATCTGCATTCTCACCATGATTTCTAGGAATGAAGAATATGTGTATGTATGTGTTCTCTGAATAGGGCACTTATTAAGATTTTAATTTGCTGTCAAGGATAACTTACCATATCAAGATGAAACTTTTATGATTCATTTACTAAGTGTGACTGAGACAACTGATATTAATTTAATCTGTGGTCATGAGCATTAGTATTCATAAAGAATCAGAAGCACAAACAGAAGCATTCAGTCTTTCTTTTTCCTGAAGGCATGAGTTTTATGTTGTTTGTGTGGTGAAGATCCCATTGAGTTGTAGACTTTTACATATCTTTATGTTAAAATAGAGATACTGAACTGAAATAACAACACTTGCAAAGATTTAGTGCTGTTCCTTGGAAATAAACTCGAGTGAAACATTGTCCAAAATATATACAAGTGTAATCTTTACTCCTAGAAAGAAGTATTTAACCCCAGCAGTCCCTGTCATTTCTCATTTGGCCCAGGAATTGAATGTTTTGGGGGTTCCTAATGTTGATTTAGAATGGTTTGGGGAAGGTATGGGAAATAGTTAACATACATTAAACTTTTTTTTTAATGTGTCCCATATTCTACAGAACATAAAAGCAAGGCCAACTAGATTTTGCCAAATCGATAATATATAAGAAAATTTATGTTTCATAAAAGCAAGATGGCATCATTGCATAATAGAAATGAAACTACAACATGTTTTGCAAATTGGTCACGGGAGCATAGCTAGGCCACATCTGAAAATAAAATTTTCTAATTTTACCTGACATGCCTAAATAGGAATGCAAAGGAAGGACATTATCAACCAAAATACTGCCTTCGCTATCTTTCCACAGCTCTTTGAACTCCAACAACCTCCATGATGTCAGAAAGTGAAGGAGGAGGATGCAATGCTCTTCTTGTGCATCTGCTCAGCACAAAACCTGACAGCCACTGTGGCTGCACCGCTGTGAAACACAACATGGTCTCTATAGTGCCAAGGCTGGCCTGCCAAAGAGAACATAGAGCAACAGATGTTCTTGTTGATTATGTGATTTGCACATTAATGTAGTACCTTTGACCTTAAGATTTCTCCTGATTCCTATAAGTGTGATTGGAGAAAAAATATCAACGATGGAACTAGTCAAGAAAACAGTATTTAGAAAAGGAAATTGTACAGAATATCTACTGAGGACTTTCCTCTAAAGATCCCGGTCTTCAAGTCTTCAAGTAAGCAGACCAATGCCTGTTAAATATACCTTCAAATGCCAGAAGAATAAGAGATGTAACAATTCAAACTGTGGCAGAAGCAGTATTACAAGGAATGACTAGAACCTAAGGAATTTATAGATTTCAACAAGAAATGCATTCAAGGATATAATGATTTAATCACTTCATATTTGATCTAAGGTTTTTCTTTTATTCCCATACTAATTTTGCGTTTCAGCCAAGACAGCCTTCAGCAACTGCATGTATATTTTAAAGGTCTGGCTCACAGAACAGTAAAATGATTTTGAAATTGAGCTGCCTGAAAATACAAATATTGAGAGTTGCTGGCTGTGTAAAGCAAGCTAATTAAGTAAAATACTGATTTTTTAATTTCCATAGACATAGTCATATGATACTAATAATAGCTTGGAGACAGGAGATAGTAGAGACAGTGAAGGAGTTTCTAAGCTGAAAAGTAAAATACATGTACTTATTTAAAAGGAACTCATTTAATTGTCTGGGTGTACTTAAATAACCAAGAATGTAATTGTTGTATTTGTACATCTTCAAAAGGAATAATACAACGAAGCTATACAGTAATGGGTAAGGAGATTAATTCAATTAAAAAAAACAATATTTCACAGCTAAATTAAGCATGCCTGGTTTTATCCACATTACATACATTAATACTAGAATACAAAAAAATATTCTACCTTTTATAGTTCTCAGTATGTAGCGAGGTGTCTTCTTTTGTCCTATATTCATCCTCATATGCCATAGGTCTACTACTATGCTAAAACTATGCTAAACTTCAGCTAAAACCCAAATCTGAATCCACAAGGTAGGAAATTTGCCTTTAAAGAAAATAAGCCTAGTTAATTATTGTGTTCTTTCCATATGTCAAAACATAGAATTGTCTATTATAACACTGGTGGGAATTACTAGGAACTTATGGCTCAACCATTTGAATGAAATAGAACATATGGTCTTACTGAATTAATTCCTGATTATAGTAGACCATGGGAGAAGGGTCTGTCTCAGGAAGAATTTTTCACTGAAAGGGTTGTCAAGCATTGGAATGGGCTGCTCAGGGAAGTGGTGGAGTCACCATCCCTGAGGGTTTTCAAGAATTCACTTTACATGGTACTTTGTAAACTATGGTTTAGTTGTCAACGTGGTGTTCAGTCAAAGGTTGGACTTCATGATCTTGGAGGTCTTTTCCAACCTTAATGATTCTATGATTCTATTATTCTACAATTCTATGTTCTAGATTTTGCAACATTTCTTTGGAAGCAATGGCTTTTCCCAAACACATCACCAGCAAAAGAGGGATTTGCATTATCGTTTTGAAGTTAAGATTCAGCAGCTGCAGCAAGATGAACCACTCCGCCTTTTCTTTGCCTTCTGTTTTTCTGTTTCAGTTCACAAACTTCCACAGGACTTGCAGGTATAAAGAGAAAACCAGCAGTGCCATGCTGTCACACATTGGCGGGATTCATTGGTGAAAGGATCTGAGCTAAAACCAGAAGTCTTCGTATATTCTTCATACATTTAAAATTTATATTCAACCTTTTTTAAGGATCATAATCCAGACTGCACTGAACTTAAGACTGGGATGCCTCTTGAACTGGGACCGAAACATCCTGAACACTAAGATAGTAAAAATGAGTGTGTTTTTCCTTTAAGAATACTTTCTGCTGCATAACAGTACTAAGGCACTCTAAACCACCACATAATAGTGGTAAATTCCTTAAAAAAAGGTGAAGTAGAGCAGTATCTTAACCTAACATTGATCTAAATTTTGAGTTGGGTTTTGGTGTGTAGATTATTTTGTTTGTTTTGGGGGCATTTCAGCCAAAATAAATTATCCAGCCACAAATACTGTCAACAGATTGGAAATTCTGGCCTGAGGTTAATCGGTCAAAAATTACAACAATGCTGAGAGGAGGGAGTGAAATCTGTCTCACAAATATTTTCAAAAATTTTCTATTCATACCTCTACTGTTTCTGATTGAACAGTAATTGAATTTTGAACTCAGAAATATCTGCCAGAGTTCTGGTTTTATAGTGTTGCACATAAAGGGAAAACTGACATTGGAAAGCCCAAAACAGTTGGATGCTTTAAGCTGTAGCCATTTTTCCATAATCCTTATTGTAATGTTCTCTATAAGCCTTATTTGTGGAAAACAGCTTAGTGCAGTTAAAAATAATAAAAAGAGCAGCTAAAGTAAAATAATAATACTTTTTAGCATCTTCTATAATGTATAAACATATCTCCATTTAAGATATTTGATTTAATGCTTCTTTGTTTGAAGTACAAAGTGATTTTCTTTAATTTCCATATGCTTTAGTATTCTTTCCAGATCCCCAATTCAAACATACTGAACTCAGCAGTAAAAGTCTCCATGACTTCAAGTAAATTTTTATAAAAACTTATTGGAATTTTCACTGTATTTGATAATTTAGCTATTTCAATAAAAACATAACTGCTAGTCACAGTGAAAACATATATTTGAATTACTGTACTCCTCTATGAATTGGTTGGATTTTTGTTCACTTGTGGGCTTTGTTTTTTTTTTTTATATTGCTGCATATGACTAAGAAAGAGAAGACAAATACTCATGATGGGAAACTTAGACCGAAAAAAAAGTGTCTTTAAAAAAAAATATTGATATTCACTTAGTCAAAATAAGCAGAACATCAGTTCCCACTGTCATTCTTTAAACATGTGAATAGGGTAAAATTTAAGCATTTTACTTTTCTATGTAATATTATATCATGTTAAAAGAAGGCAACTGCATTTAAAGTTGTTCAGAGTAGAAGAAATTAGCATAAAAGGCATAAGTAGAAACCTATGACAAGGAAAGAATTTAAAAATCTGTCTAAAATTTGTCCAAAAGAATGTAAAGGAAAGACTAGTCCACAGTGAGTGCTTTCTTTTGGATACAGCCTTCAAGCTGTAAAGTTCAAGCTAATAATTTATATGAAAACTATTTAAAAACTATGTAAATATTTCAATTCCAAAGAGAAAACTATATAAAGACTTTCTGCAGCACAGGGCCAGAACTGGAAGCATGGCTGAAACTGGCAGCTGAGCAGCCTTTGCAGAGATACCAGGAGTGAGATACACAAAAGGGAAAAGAAACAAAGACGGAGAAGCACCTGCTCTGCAAAACTTGAAAATAGTCAGGGTATTTGAGTATATATTTCCTCTGTTAAACTCAGCATCTTGTAGACTGGCCACATGTTGCTTCTCAGACATCTCCATGTTGGAGAGACACCCAATTCAGAGAACGACTTTATATCTGCTGGCAAATTGCAGTCATTATTCTGTGCATAACCTACACATAAAATATAAATATCAATTGGTACAAACCTATCTTTTCGCGAGTCACACAATAAAAATATTCTGCAAAACTATAATTTGCTCTTCTTATGACAGTTTACTTCCACTGGTGAATGTGTGTGCCTCCTTTTCAGCTGGAGCCAAGGCACTCTTTATCATTCCCAGTGCAATCTTCCACACTTTACACAAAGCTGTGCTAAGCTCCAAACACAAAGCTCGCATTCTAAAGTAAATTCCTAAAAAAAAAAAATATAAAATAAATCTTAAAGAGCCACAGTACAAATATTAACAGATAAATCTGATCTCACAACTGCACAGAGGCTGTGCCACAATACATGCGATTTCACAAGGGTATTGTACAAATAAGGGGATGTAATTTTCAATAACTTTGTGTTACACATCTGACAGTGACTGGAAATATAGAAAAAAAGCCACAGTGCTGACACACTGAATTGACTGCATAGTAATCAGAAAGTAAAGCTTTCTCAAGCAGGCCAACTAACTTCCATTTTCCATTGTTGACAGCAATGTTGCTGTGCAGTCAGAGGGGAGGGGTGAGTTACGATGTGGTGACTTCAGTGGTTCCTTTCTGACACTTCTGTGTTCCAAATTTCTCAAACATACAGACCAAACAATTTTCTCTCTTATTTTTGCTTTTCTCCAGAGGTGTTCTATACCCCTTTACCCAAAGAATAACTGAGTTTTCTCCTAAAAAAAAAAAAAAAAGAAATAAAAAAAAGAGTAAATGTAGCATTCCCTTTGGCCATTTTGCCTTTACATAGTTTTTGGTCTAGACATACTCTCTTAATGTTCATTTACTTTGGGCCATTTTATGATGCTCCAGTTCAACCATAATTTACATCGAGAGTGAAATTTTGAAAGCTTTCTGAAGTTTTTCAACTTGCTTTCATGACAACAAGTTTTAACACTTCACTTTTCCAAGAAAATCAAGGGGGCCATAAAAATGTACTGTTGTATGAGGGAAGTGGATGTGGACAAGCCTTCCCAGATCAGTTTAGAAGTCCAGACCCTTGCAATCCTGACCCACTAAAATAATTCACACCCATGTTATTTATGTGGCAATTACAGGAAATAGTACTATCCTGAGGAACCAAAGTCTATAGTAGACTATATAAATAAATCCAGTGTAATTCCAGGCAGTTAGTAATTTGGCAGTTAAATCTTTTAGGGACCACTGTAACATTCAAAGAATGAAAGCAAAATTCTCATCTCATGATGGAAAAGTCTCAATCCAGATAATAAAGGTTCTGGACATTATTAACTACTAAATCCTGTCATTTCAGGATCATCCTGTTGCAGTCGAGAACCATTGCCAACCACTGTGTTAGTCTGCAGCATTTCCAGAAGACAAAATTTGCACCCTGAGTCAGTTCATCTGTGTCTGGGCACGCAAGTTACCTTGTACACAATAAAAAACACAATTACAATAGAAACATTGCCACAGGTCTAATTTCCAAATTTTACTCCACTCTGGATGATAACTACACATTTACACACATCCTGAATGTAAACTTTCTGCACCCGCCAGTTTTTGTTATCTATGTCTGTATTTTTTTAGAACATTGCTCATTTTCCTTTCTACTACCTTCCAGACATATAGTTTTCATGATTTTGTCTGACAGCTTTAATCTTGATATCTGAACCCCTAGGTCAGCATATGTGAATTCTTATGAATTTTTACATCTTACTTTAGTAATTTTTACTTTACTGGTTTTTACATCTGTCTAAAGGTGAGGTTTGTCCTGGCACATCACATATATTCACCTGCTTAAACATCAATTGATTTGAACAGTGTAATATCTCTATTGTGTAACTTAGTAGATTTCTAGCTAATCTTTGGAACTCAATTCTTTAGGTCATGCAAGCCTGTCATTTTGTTCTTACTGCTAAAAATTCTTTGAGTAGGCTGCTTACACGTCAAGATGATACTTCAGATTTTACCTTCAGGTTTCTGTAAGCACCAACACTGAGAAGAGCAATACTACAAGGAGTCAAATAAGTTTATTTCTCTTTTTACAAATATGTATTCTGAAACTCAATATGAGAGCTACAAGTGTATTCTGTGTCAGGGTGAGAAAGTGGCCAAAACCAATTCAGAGTCCTTAATATTCTACAGAACTTCTTTACTGCATACAGAGAAATGCAATGTTGGATGCCTATTCATGCATCAGGTAGATCATATTCATGCATCAGGCAGATTCTCAACTCTGCAGGGGAGTACCAAGGCTGAGAAGGCTCTATAGCTGCAGTATAACTGTCATGAACACTATTTTTTTGGGCAGACACTTTGGCAAAAGCAGTACAGCACAGCCAGACCCATGCTGAGAGGGACATGAGGAAGCATGCCAAATCTGTTCATAAAACAAATGGAAATAGTATTTTTTAATGGAATGATAGAGGTAGAAAAGGATAAAGTAATGAAAAATCAAGAGGACTGTTGATAGTAAAAGTTTAGAATACTCAAACTTAAGTTCAGAGATGGAAAGATGAAACTGGAAGTGGAAATAAACTGAAAGAGAGCATTCAGCTTTTTCCACACAAATCTTAGGGATGGTATGACACAGCACTAAAGACATATGGGTGTAATAAGGAAACATGATGTAACTGGGATAACTGAAATTTGACCATATTAGGAAACTAACTGGATTATATAAATATTCCAGAGCCACTAAGTTTATAGAAAGGATAGTTTATATAATGAGAAGTATTTATAGACTTAGACCTCCTGGTTATGTAGAAAGAACAAGATGGAAAGTATTGTAAATGTCAGCTATACCTAGCTCTTACACAAAGCAATGTAAAATATCTCCATGTTCAAAGAACAGAAGAATTATTTCAAAGAATGTTAAGAAATTGTGTCCTGATCGTTTACTTTTTACACAATATTTTAATTCTGTTTTTCAGTTTATATTTTTATCAGGTAGCTTGTTTTATTTTTTTCTGAGAAGTGTAAGATTTTCATGATATCACCTTATTTCCTAGTGAGAAGTAAACACATAATTAATATGTGTTAATAACATATGTGTTAATTTCGTAAACACATACAACCATAGAATCATAGAAAGGTTTGGGTTGGAAGGGACATTTAAAAATCATGTAGTTCAAACCCCCCTACCATGGGCAGGGACACTTTTCACTAGACCAGTTTGCTCAGAGCCCCATCCAACCCAGCCTTGAACACTTCCAGGGATGGGGCATCCACAGCTTCTCTGAGCAAGAGAAGTTTGTCATTTCTGTGCTCAGCTGTCTGACATCTGGGAGAGCTGTGTTTTGCTTACCTTGCTGTGCTAAGCTCTGTGCCCATTCGCCCACCTGGCAAAACCTGGTGTGGTTGTGCCTGTGCTATAATACAGTCCTTGTTTCACCTGCACTATAGACAAATCCTCAGGTTCTGTAGAATTATCCCTTGAACTTTTGTTCATTTAGAATTAAATTCTTATTCCTTAGGGGTTGAATGTAAAGACTCAGGGGGGAATAGGGTGAAGCAGGTTAATTGCCACAGCTTTAGGCTTAAGTCTGGGTTTACTAGACTGTGGCTTTTCTATTCAAAAGCAGATCTGCTTCATCAAGATGACACTCTCAATAAATGCATGAAAGTGCTAAAAAAAAAAAAGTAGATGTGGTGATTAGGGACCTGGTTTTGCAGTGGACTTTGCACTGTTAGGTTAATGGTTGGAGTCAACGATCTTAGATTTCTTTTACAACTTCAATGATTCTATGACTCTGTGTCCCCGTGTAGCTCAGAGGTCTATCCAAAAGTCTTAATGAAACCTAAAACCTCAAATGGAAGGAAAACATAAACTGACCATGATTCAGCAATCCTATGCAGATGTCTACAGAACTGCCATTCATAACTCCCCAGTCACATAAGCCTTAATCCAGTGCATTTTTCCTATCCAGCAAGAATGCACATACATGGTTAAACCTCACTGACGTCACTGCCATATTAACCTTCTTGTTGAGATTGCTAAGGACTTCTTAGACATCAACTAATGTGCTTTTTTAACTATGGTATTAAAGTTAACAGTTCAATATGCTTTAAAGCAAATGAGTTTAGTGACACAGAGATTAGAAATTAAACTTTTCACCTCTATCATCTCTATAGTACTGATACAGTAACCTGCTATTGTGGCTGTTATTCCCCAATATAAGTATAAAAAATAGTCAATTTCAACTCCATTCCTTGAGTTTTCACATCAAAAACTACTAAAATTTCTTCTTGCTGTTTTCAAAAGAAGCAGCACACAGGACAAAATAAGATTCCAGTGTTACAGTGATAGTCTCCAGTGTGTGACACTAATAGTTTCCCTCTAAATCTAGAAATAAACTCTATAGATTTGAAAATGCTGGGTATATTCCATTATCTAAGAAGAAAAGTTAGAAACAGTACTTTCAACAAAAACTATGCAAAAGAATTAATTAGCCTGATTTTGGTAATTTTGGTCATCTTATTTATATTGGCAAAAAAAGATTATGGTCAAAGGAGATACACAGCTTCTTCCTCCTTATTCTAGCACATCAGCTGCAATTCAAATGTTGGGGTGGTTTTTCATCAAGGGTAACTGGTGGTATGTCCAGCCCTGATAGTTCAACGCAACTAGATCAACTTTTCAAAATAAAGCAACACCACTGTCACTGAAAACTTTCTGAGCTCTATGTATTTTAGAAAAACGTAAGATGGAGGAGGCAAGTTGTCCAGCAGTTAGGGTCACTAGCAAATATGGAAAACAATGCCATATATGGACATCAGTCATAACTTTTCTGAAATATCCTAGCATAGAGAAAGTGACTAGGTTAAAGGATAGAAACAGCATCTCAAGAAGATTTTCTTCAGAATAATACTTGAACAAAATATAAAATAAAAAAGAACCATTTCTTATTAATAGTGCTAGTAGTTTTGGTTTTTATGTTTTATAATTCATGTGTTAAAATTTAAAACATAATGAATTTACTGAGACTAAATTTAGAGAAAAGTCTTCAAAAGATATCTCTGTGAAAGGAACTACTTTTTTATTCTTGTTTATAAAGACATACTTAGTTCAGACTGGGATGGAAATGAAAGAACAAAGTTAGGAGGGGGGCTTTACAATTAATTTCCTGCTGATATAACTCTACTGGCAAGATATAATCAATCTCAATCACATTTGAGATTGTGTCACCACAGGGCATTTACGTAGGCCAGCATATGGTTAACATTTGTCTGCATTTATTAAATATCCACAAAATCTTCCAAAATTTCATGGACCATCAGTCACATCAAACTAAACTAAAGCTTTCATGACAAATTTATAATGTGAGACAAACGGCTTGTAAATTGTACATGTTTTGAGTAGTCTTGTAAAAATGAGAAACAGAAAAGAAAGTATCAGTGATTGCATGCCAAATTCTGAACAGACTATTGAAAACCAGATAGGCAAGTTCCATCCAAGAAGGCCTATGGTGACATTAGCTGAAAGGATGATATTATTTTAAAGATAGTGGTGGATGTTGCAGGTTATAACCAAAGTAAAGATAGGGTGAAGAAATCCTTGTTTCCTAGGAAGAAACTGGTCAGTGAATCCAATTACACTGGAAAACATGCTATTCAAACCTCTCAGGCAATGACAGTCTTGCTATGAGCATCTGGCTTTAAAGTCAAGAGAATTCGGTCTTTCTGTCCAGATCTTATTTATGCCCACTGGCCATCCAGTGACTCTTAGGGGCTTTTGAGATATTTAAAAAATAATATAATTAATAATATAATTTCCAAAGAAAGCATCCTCCACCCTTTCTTCATAGTCAGTAGAGAAATTTCTTCTGTGCATTTGTTCTATATTTGTTAATATCTCTTCTCTTAGCAAAAAAACCTCCCACTGTTCTACCCACAGTATCTATAACCTGATAGTGTAAAAAAAAAAAATGAGGCTGATTCAAGGGGTTTCCTGCTGTCGGATACTCTGTTACTTCGCATGAAAGGATCAAGACAATAGCATCTGAAAATAAGATGTCATACAAAGCAAATGTAACCGTCAGGCACCGCAGGGCAAGTGGAGCCCTTAGTTCTCAAAGTAGCTCTTGGTCATAAATTACCACTGCCAAATGTCTGCACACTCCTCAGGTTTCTGGCTGTTGTCAGTAGGTGTGGATAATTCAGGAATAAATTCAGTATTGTTTGGCTCAATACTTTGAAGCATTTGATTCCAAAGTACTAAAGCATATCTCCCAAGGCTGAAATAGCTACATCAGTTCAAATAACATTTATAGGGTAGGTCAGTTGGGGATAGAATGGGTTAAAATCGGATGCCAAGATTAGTTCATTTTGGGAATAAAAAAGCTGTTACATTCCTTCACCCACATCTTTCCACAAAAAGTGTTAGCCCTCAGTCACAAAATGAAAAAAAGGATAAAGCAAAAGAAAATCCACACAAGAGAAGGAAATTCACTGTGGAGACAGGTGGTAAGGAGAAGGCATAATTAAAAAAATACTACTAAGGGCTCATCCGAGGATTTGCGAAGAGGAAATGGATTTCACCTGAAGACTTTTCTTTACAGATTGAATATTAAAATTTTGCATTCAAATAAATCAATGGGGCCATGATCTAAGAAGGAAATTGAAGAGACTTTTATATATTTAAGTAACTTATCTCTCACATCAAAAAAGCTTCTTTCTTATTTTTTTTTAAATCATAAATAGTATTAGTATAGGCTAAAAGTATATTTGTGAGGCTAACAGAAACCAATTCAACTCTATTGGACCCAGTGGAAAAATGTCTAACTTTTAGGACTTTATTTGAAGCAACAGTGAACATTAAACTGTTGGAAGGAGATGGAATAAAGGAGGAATTAAAGTGAAAGAACAATAACTGTATGTTTTGGCATATTTTAAAATGAGTTTTAGAAAAACAACCTTTATTTAAACACATGCCAGTAGAAGCAAATGCCATTGTGGCACTGAGGAAAACAGGACTAAAAACAATAAACTTCCCACAGGGTTTGGTTCAGCATGTAGTTTCCTTCTTGTCAACCAAAGTTAAATAAGAGGACTTAATTAGGAAGCATTTGTGACATATTTATTTTACACAAGAGTCAATGTTTCAAAACAATATGTGTGAAGTAACTACATTAGGCATGTTAGTATGTGTTTTTCTGCCAAACATAGCTGCAGTGGAGGGGAAACAAACAAACAAAAAAAGAAAGTCTACAAGTGCTCAGGGACAGTGTTAGCAGCTTGAGAGGCCTTTTTTAGACACAAATATTAGTGTGAGCAAGAGAATGTCATTCTTTTGCATATATTTGTTACAGCCATAACAATGCATCAAGAGGTGTGAGGGGGAGGTATTTCTAAAAAATTGTGGTGTGTTCTAGTTAGTGTTTCATGTGCATGAGTGCATGGGGGAGGAGATTTCTAACACAACAGCAAAATGAAAAAAATATCTTCTCAAACTAGACCACCCATCCTACCCTGAAATTAAGTTTGCTGTATGTTCAGATGACTGAAGAGAAAATAAGTGGTGTTCTTAGCCAAAGACTACAAAGGCAAAGAGAGTAGTTAATCCCCCCCAGTCTATAATAGCTGGTAGAGCTGTTTTATTTTTTCCCGGTGTTGTATAGGCTTTTATAATTTAACTTCTCAAATTTTCTGTAGCTCGTATTTGCATGATGCAAAAGGAAATATATCAGTTTTATATTCTCTAGTTCTTGTCCCATTTCCCTTGCTCTGTAAGTCTAGCTTTCCTTTTCATTTTTTTCCCATTTATTAAATATTCATTTTCCTGGCAGGCCAAACCCCATACACGATAAGAACTGAATAAAAGCTGAAGCATTTGGTATCTTTTTTCAGCATTTAGATGCAACAGGTAACTTCATAAAAAGACAGTGTGAATGTGACATACATTTAGTAAATATAGCTGTGATGAAAAAATTTTTTGCATGATGGGCACACAAAAAATCTCCATGGGTATCTTAACAGGGACATGAAGAGGGACACAAAAGGTCCAGCCCAGTAATCTATCTCTCACAATAAGGAACACCTGAAAAGGGACACCTAGGGATGACTGGAGCAGAGGAGGCAGAACTGGTGACATTTACCTTAACCTATTTAGTTCCTATATAAATGTCCATACATGGCAAAGAACATAAGGAATAAGTTACTACTAATTTTCACTCTACTCTCTGCATCAGCTCTCACTCATGCAAAGCTCGTAAGCTAAGAAAAGATACTCCCATCTAATCCTTTCTGCATTAATCCTACTTAAATTCCTGTCCCTGATCTTCAGTGATCACTGAGCCTGTGTTTCCGCCTTCAGAATTATTATACAGTTTCCTACACATTAAGGGTTAATTTTCTTTAGCTAAAGCAGTTCAGAGCAATCATTGCTTCCCAATGGAATTGCTGCTTCTAAAGAATACTCCAAATTAAAGATAAATCTTGACTGTAGTTCTCCATGTTTGTGCTGTCTAATAAATAACTCAGCGGCTGTGCACCTGTCCTGTCAAAAATTGTATGTTGGAATTCGCCAAGGAAAAATCTTTCCTGAATATTTCAGCATCTTCATGTACAACTACCTTCATCTATCCCACACTATTCCTCTACTGAATAACCCAAGGGATACTACAGTCTGCCAGACTGGTGGTGTGACTACTCTGAAGTGTGCACTGCTGGGCTGAGAAATGTGTCAGCAGAAGAGCTCTGAAAGGAGAGCCCCGTGCTAAATGATTCATTACGATAAAGCCAGTTAGCTGAGATGAGCTTCTTAAATAAAATTCCTACAAAACCCTGCTCCCAGCAGACTGCAAAGTGAATGTCAAGTCATACTTTGCAAAGAAAGAAACACTGTCCTAATGCCACACAAATATAATCCAGACCATTCTAGATGAGTTTCCTCTTCAAAGTCTGAAACATTTTAGGACAAATTAGAGTGCTTGGATTTGTTTAGTTTTTTTCTCTTTTTTTAGGGCTCTAAGCAAATACATTCAATGACTTTATCTCATTCCCTGCTTTCTGTCTTGTGTAGCTAGTCATCACCAAGATATGGGTAAGCAAATAGACCTTTGATTTCTGTAGCTTAGTGCATTGTTCACAGCTGGAAATCAGAACTGAGTTGGTTCTGTCTCAAAACAAAGACTGTCAGGTTCTGAATGCTTCACAGACTGGGTATTTCAGTGGGAGTCAGGCTTTATACACTGCACTGCTGACTCACTAAAACCTTGTAACCTGGCCTGGTTTTCAATACTGGATTCAAATAAATATCTCTGCAGCAGAAGCAGAGAAAAGAAGCTACACAATTTCAAGGTTACTGTCCAGATTACTTATTTCAGAAATCTATTCTTTCTCCAAAGCTCTATCATTTGGCAAAAAGAAAAATCAATTGACTCCAAATTACCAAAAATAAAGTATATACTTTTTTCCATTTAAACTAATCTATCTAAGTCAAATACCTTCTAATCACTGCTCCTCTTTTTTTCTATTTTTTAAAGACACCATAGCCAAAAATATGAAGCACAAAATAACTATCTTGTGTATTGCCATCAAATATGGCCATGCCCAGTATATATTTGATTGCAAAATTCAAAACCAGAGAACAAATCTGGAGAAGGAAAGAGGTTCCACCAAGTGATCTGAACAAAACTGACTTATACTAGATGAAAACTAGTAACAGCTTTGTCTGGGGAGACTGCTGGTTAAATGACCTGAAACTGAGGTAACAGAGGATTCAAATGTTATCGACAGAGCCAGTGTATTTCCCCATGTGTGCATTCTGAACTGGTGACAATTGTGAAAAGGTGCAATTTAGGGTAGCCTTCAGAGAAGGAGGGTTGAGTGACCTTTTCATATTTGCTGCAACTATTAGAGTGCATATGTGGATTTAAAAGGGCTCAAATGTCACCCACATGCTCTGCAAAACTTCTGGTCTTTGATGCTTCCTCTACACCCTGATTTCTTGAGAAGTATTTCATATAACAAATAGAAAAACATTAGCATGACTTAATATAATGGATATGGGAAAAAAACAGTTTTGATGCTGTTGAAGTTGAAGGGGTTTTGCCCACTGGGAATGTGTTAGGTAAACAGAAAAGAGGAAATAAAGCTGAAAAGTGTCTCCCATCAGTATTCTGCATCTGTGGGAGATGTTTTCAGTGTGACAGCCAACAGTAATGCAACGTGATCACTGATGTGCCACGGGAGTAATGAATTCTGTCACTTCCCTTGTTGTGCAAGTGCCTCATTTCTATTCTCTCTGCATTCAGGGGGTATATATACCCAGAATCAGTACACATCAGAAAAAAAAAATTACAATTTGTGCCTCACGTGGCCATACCAGAGGTTGTGATTGCTGCCTGAAAACTCTATTACACAAACAAATTCAGTATATTAAAGATATCTTTGTGCTTATACACTGATAAAAATGTTATTTGGAGGGCAGATAATATGCTCTTGAAAGTTTGGGGGGTTTTCCTAAAAATCACAGTCAATTTTTATTTATGCCTCCTGGAAAAGTTAGTCAAAATATTTTTCAAGTTACTTTTTGTGATTGTTGAAATATGAAATAGATGTGTAAACATATTTGAACAGAAATTTGTCTGTAATCTACTGCATTTTGGAAGGAATACATTTAATGGATAGAACTCACAAGCCAACATTGTGATCAATTTATTTAACATCAAATATAAACTATGAAAAATCTAATCCAACCGGATTTCAAGTAGGAGGAATATACTTTCCTAAAAAGCCACAAGAGGGAGTAAAGAGTTACTTTAAGAAAATAAAAGTTTGTAAAAATGTAAACCCCTCTATGAACATGTATCAAACACGCAGTGAGCAGTAAAGGTAACACAGGCAGAACTGGAAGATGACTCCAGGAATTGTCAGTGATACTTGGCTTAAGAACTTATTTCAGGGTTCTAATGGGACTCACAAAACTGAGACATATTAATTATTCAGTTGACTTTTCCTCTTTATTCTGTTTTTACATAGTGAGAAAAGCAGTTTAAATCTATATAGATATTTTTTATTCAAGTTTAGTAATAGCTTTTAAAGGCATCTTTCTTTTCTGTCTGCGTAAGGCCACATTTTGTGAGCTACTACATTGAAAAGCTTTTGGTTTGTCTGCACTGAAGCATCACAACAATGCAACCTATATAAAAACTGAATCTAAATGGTCAGTACATGTTCAGATAGCTCTGCCAAGTGATTCCTAAAGGGTTTGGTGAGGGTAGGAGTGAGCTCTGCCAGGATCTTTTCAGTTTCTAAGCTTGAAGCCTCTGCTCCCTGCAGGGACTGCTTCCAAGTGTAGCAGCACTGGGGTCAGCACCACCAGCACCT
Source organism: Pseudopipra pipra (assembly GCF_036250125.1). Taxonomy (NCBI): domain Eukaryota; kingdom Metazoa; phylum Chordata; class Aves; order Passeriformes; family Pipridae; genus Pseudopipra; species Pseudopipra pipra. The sequence goes on along the minus strand of NC_087549.1, from coordinate 143,011,536 downwards.
TCATGCTGCTTCCCTGCAGCCTGGACACAGAGCAGGGATGCATGCAGACACCACTGAGGTCATTGTGTCATAGACAAGCAGGTCCTTGGCAAATCCCTGGTGGTCTTCACAAAGTGCCATGGGGATAGAGCAGTCAGGCAGGTGCCAGTGAATGCAAGAGAAATGAGAAAGCAACATATGGGCCATGCACACAGCACTGCCTTAGAACTACCAGGAGCCTCTCTGAAGCTCTTGCAAAAGGCTAGGCAAGAACAGGAGCAAAGAGAGGGAGACATTAGTCTTGCAGACCCCAAAAGACAATTTTTCTCACTCTTTTTCTCTGTTCTGCCTGGAAGGATCTGGCAGAACCAGTGCTGTACTAACCAAACTTGATGGTATCACTTCAGGGATGTGAAACAGTCAGAACTCTTCATCTCTCCATTTGGCTTTCTTAGATATGCTGTGCTTTCAGTGGGTTTGTTATTTATTACTATTTTACTGAAAGCCTGCATTTTCCTATAGTTTTTGGAATGGTCTGTGGCTTCTGCTGTGTGGCCATGAAAAGGTGTTCTCTGGTACTGCTGCTCTGAAGTCCCATGGTATCTTTACCTGGTATTGTCCTGAACTCAGCCAGAGGAGTGGGTTATATAGATTTACTTTCCATTGCAGATCTGCTTTGGTCAAAATTTACTTTTAATATAAGATATTAAAGAAAAGGTAACTGATAAGGTCAAACGTGATGGAGTGTCTTCTGGGTAATTGTTCTCCCCTTCAAATTTATTTTCTTTTATTTATTATTTGATATATAGTATAATTATGACTGAGGGAATGTTTCAGTCTTGCTGCAGTCCTGAATGCAATTTTTTTTCTGTGCATTTGCTTTAGCACTAAAGTAGTTGTTCTGCCTGTTCACAATCAGATCTGAAATAAGTTTTTCCACGATAGTCAGGAAAACAGGCTAAAGTGTTTTTCTGGTGGAACTGCTAAATCTCTACGGATGACAACAGCTGTTCTTGGAGCAATTGTTACTCTTAGATCAGCACCTCTCAAGTCCTGATGACATTTCTGCAGGCTATGTAATATTTTTTTCTGCTGACTGTGTCTGGGAGCCCAGCTGTGAACGTGTGAGAGAAAGCAATGCTATTGTGTTTCCACATCCTCCTCATCAACAAGCAAGGGCTGTGTCAGACCCCACTGGTATGCTGCAGTCTGGGAAGGAAATCAAATTTTCAGCACCAAGGTTTCCTAAGGTGATTATGCAAAGCTTGGCTAAGACTACTCAGGAAAAGGAAAAAAAAAATGTATTGCTGCGTAGAAGCAGCAGATGATTATCATTAATTGAATGCATGTATTTGGCAACAAGGAAAGATAGTACATACTGTGCTATAACATACCAGATGGCTTCCCAGAGAGACTCCTCTGAACAGACTAATATGTTGGGAGCAACATCAGACTAAGCAAACACAGAGACATTTTCTTGAGACTTACTGAAAGCTAAATATCCTCATATTAAATTTCTCAGCCCTCAAAACTTGTCTTAAACTCTGCTAAGTCCTAAAATGCTTTTTTAGCATGCATGTTCGATAAAGGTGTGTCATACCCACAACCTGGAGCATTAAGGCTCCTTGAAAGAGTGCTGTGAGAAGAAAAGAAGTAGGAAGGTTGCACCAGTGAGTGCTTGTGAAATGTGACCAATTCAGTATAAGGAGTATCACCTAAGCAACATATTGATTAAGCATACTGTTTGGGGTTTTCTTCTAAGATGATTAACATGGATTTACCTTGGGAAAAGAGTGACCAAGAGTAGTTTTCTGCAACAGAAAATGTCTTTCTTTGTGAAGCATGTAACAAGTCACAGGGTGACAAGGTAGCTTATAGACAGACATGGGTGCTGGAGGAGGAGACACAGTCATGATTTCCCCTCAGCCTGCAGAGCAGTATGCTCAAGGGAGAAAATTAATGACTGAGGAAGGCTTCTGGTTTTAACTCTGTTGTGCAAAGATGGTCTTGGCTTATAGTGTAGGACCATTGTACTGCAACTAACTCATGTCCATCATATGAGAACAAAAAAGAAATCAGATTCAAGAGTCTCAGACCGTGACCACTCTAAGTCAGTGGAAAAACCTGAAGATGCCATTGTGAGGGTTAGCGAAGTCTCCTGGAGGAGTTCTTGAAACTCTTAGAGGAGCAACTCTCAAGAGAGACATAATTTTGTACAAGCCTATCTTGATAAGGCCTGAGGGTAGACTATCTCTTTTACATTTTGTTACTCACCTATAAAATGTGTAATATTTTTCTTTCTCCTAATTGCTTTAATTGGTAGAGAGGAAATAATCTGAAGTGGCAGAGTGGATGTTTAATGCTTCCAAGCATGACCATTCCTGCTGTTCCTCAGACATCTGCACCTTACATGTTAAAGTTCTGTATCCTTACCCCTCTATGGATATCTGTGCATTTACAGAGAAGAGATTGGCTTTCAAAGCTCATTCAATATTCTTTGTGCCTTAATTCTGAAGTACTTAAAACAGTTTATGGAAGAGAGAAGGACTCCCCAGAGAGCAGTTCAGAAGAGATTTTGCATTAGTTATCTAAAAGTTCACATCTAATGTGTGCTAGATTTAACAGAAATATCCTCAGATGTACCTTTTAACCACTCGCTCTTTTTAACTATAAGAGAACTATAGGCTTTAGAGCTTCAGCTTTATTGTTGTATAAGAAATATTTTGGAAATATAGGATTTCCCATTCTAAATCCAGGATCAGTAGACTTATAAAATCATAGAATCATAAAATACTTGAATTGGAAGGGACCTTTTAAAGCCATCTTGTCCAACTTCTCTGCCATGGACAGCGACATCTTCAATTAGATCAAGTTGTTCAGAGTCCTGTCCAATCTGGCCATGAATATTTCCAGGGATATGGCATCCACAGCGTCTTTGGGCAACATGTTCCAGTGTTTTATCACCCTCATTGTAAAAGGCTTCTTTGATCTATTACTTTCTCTTGGTTTAAAGCCTTGTCCTTTCACTACATGCCCTTGTAAAAAGTCCCTCTCCAGCATTTCTGTAAGTGGAAGCTGCTATAAGGTCTTCCTGGAGCCTTCTCTTGTCCAGGCTGAACAACCCCATCTCTCTCAGCCTTGTCTCATAGGAGAGGTGCTCCATCCCTCTAATCATCTTGGTGGCCTCCTCTGGACTTGCTCCAGCAGGTCCATGTCCTTCCTATATTGAGGACCCCAGAGGTGGATGCAGCACTCCAGTGAGGTCTCATGAGAGCGAAGTAGAAGGACAAAGGTCATTTTCCTACAGATTAAGGAAGAAAGGATAAATTTTTCATAGTATCAGAAAATATGACTTTAAAGAACTCATGAAGATCATAGTTCTAGGGCTTGCCACGTAAGCAATGAGGTTAAAACAGAAATTTTGCGTATTGCACCATTTTTGCAGATAATCTGTTTGCATGCTTTCCTGTTGTGCAATCAGAAACAGAAAACCAGGAGAAACTGAATCCACACATACAATAAAAAGAAATTTAGTTCCAAAAAAAGCACCATAAAAGAGTTCTCTTTAGTTTTACTTGTAATGATTTTCCTGTTGAAATTTGCTAGTACTCCAAGTGGAAATGACTGAAATAATTTTTATGTAGTTTTTCACTCCATTGGTGCCTGCAGTTTTAAATGCAGTGCTTGGAGCACTGTCTTTTAAAAGACACTCTATTTATTTGTAGTTCAGTGCATGTTTGCATGATCCAAAACTGCAGACTTATGGAATTCATCACAAGCTTTTATTCTGTTTTAATAGTGTGCAAAATGTATGGGGAGATAGGAGGTGTAAAAGGAAATTTAGGAAATTTACTAGGTAAGAGTCTCTAAGTGACATAAAAAGGGTCTAATATGCTCAGCACCACCTAGTTTGTTTTGCCATAGAAACATGTTAGGACACAGAGAGTGTTGTGAATTCTGGCATTGTTTTTACAAGTGCAAGAGATTGCATGGAAGTGTATTAAGTTTTGAGTTAGGGCCAATGAGGCCTTCTGCTATTATAAGACTTAGAGGTTGCAAATACAGTAAAGAAGAGAATTATTTGAGTGTTTTTAAAAATAAGGCTAGGCCAATATGATTAATACCAAACATTCCTTGTAAACCTTTCCATGGGGGATTTTGGTTCTCTGTGAAAAAAAAATAAGCATGTATAGTTTGATCCAAAAGCTAAGTTACTGTTCATTGAAACTGAAATAAGAAAAACACTGTCTGGTACAAGGGAGGAGAGAACAAATCTCAAAACCTCATAAGCTAAGAAAAAAATCTAGCTGCCAAACTTTGCTCAACCTCTGTCTTCAGCTTCTATAGGATATGAAGGATCTTTTTATCACTTGTGTTTGATGACTATACTAACTTCTGACTTTAATTCTAAGCCAGTCATATGAAAGAAAACAGCCCCACATTTTTACCTTGACTGCTTATTTCTGTGTGGTATGATGTAGAACCACTATGTCAAAGTACTTAAAACTCTGTCAAGATAGTTACAGCCCAACAGTTACAGGGAATTAACTGTATTGATTAGGGAATTATTTTTCTCAGGAAATAGCACAGGAAACAACTCTATAAACTGCCAGTAGTATTCAAGGTTTATTGAAACATTACCAGCGTAATCCCTCTGAATCAGCAGCTGTGACCATGCCCAAATGCTGAGGGGAAAAGTAGTGATAATGTACTACCATGAAGGACTGCTCATCTCTTAACCTTTAGGTTTCAAATATGTTCCATCATAATAGGCCATAAATATGTGTATTGCTCCCTGCCACTGGCTCCTAGACATGAGGTTTAATCACATGGGCCTCACATTTTAGGGAGAGGCAGGCAAGATAGCAAAATCTGCTGTATCCACAATACACTTACTTCCCTGCAGCACAGCTTTTGCCATATTTTAAAGCTTGCACCCCATACAGCTGGAGAAATGCTTGTACTATGCAAGTGCAAATGGTGACCAACAGATATTCACTCACAAAACCTCTTCAGGACATACTCAGTGTCAGCAGGAGCTGTTCTGCCTCTGTTGCAGAGATTGACTGCCTTGGCACAGAAGGAAAGTTTTAACTCAGCTGACCTCTGCTACAGGCTCCTCTTGTTGCTAAAGTCGCTTAATAGCTCTCATTCAAATAAGAAATGTTTTCTGAGAAAAGGAGTCACATCAATAGGAAAAAAAATACTGTTTAATTGATATGCCACCTTAATTTATAACCTGCGGGATAATGGTGACAAACAGAAGCAAAACTTGTTTGGTGTGGGTGAAATGGTGGTGTCTATACTAGATGTTGCAAAAAAATAAAAAGAGGCAAAATAATTTTTGCCACTAATGATTGATTCAATTACTGGTCAGAATCTCATGTTCTCTTTAGCAATTTCTAAAAAAAAACCCAGTTTTTATATTGAGTCTATTTCTTCACTGTACATAAGAGTGTAGTATCTGAAATGTACTATTTTACAGGGGTTGTGTAAATTTATCTACCAAGAAAAACAAGTTTTCTTAACAGAATCACATTTCAAAGTGTGTTCATCAAGTAGAATCCAGCGCTATACTCAGCCAAAAAAAAAAAGGCAGTAAAAGTGATAAAACCCACGTTTTTATGATTCTTGTCATAAAGATATGGTGATAATTCCCCCTCACATAGAGACAAGAGTGGCTGAACACAGACTGTGCAATCAGAAACTTTACAGTTCGGACACCACTAGATGGCACTAAATACCTGTCAATAGAGCCAGGTGTGCGGCAGGTGACGTCATACTTGACGTCATCTTCAGGAAGGACTGGAAGGGGCTTGTGATGTCGTCTGAAGCACTCCTCTGTCATACTGATGCTCTCGTTTACTTTTTTTCTTTTCTTTCCATTTTGCCTGATTCAGAAGAATGAAGTTCAGTAGTTTTGAACTAATCAAACTTCAAGAAATTCTTTTTCAATACAATTTAGTATGGATTATTGCATAAATAAATTAGTATGTGTTGCACACTAGACTAAAGCTCCAACCTAAATATATACTAGGGGGGAAATACCTATAACTAAAAGACACTTCTAGGAAATAGTAGTTTCTTCCACCCTGGTTAATAAAAAGAAATTATTTGTGACTAAAAGTAACTATAAAGCTCTCCATGGTTTTGCTTGCTGAACTTTCTGATACAGCTTGGTATGATCACTCCTCAAGGAAAACCCTGGTTCTGCCTCTCATAGAAACATTCAGTCATTTTGGAGGATGATTTGAAAGGAAAAGTTCGTATGACAGAAAAGAACAAGGTCAATAGCTTCTCTCAAGGTCAATGATCAACAACTAAGAAGACAACTCTAGCAAGTGTTTTATGCCAGGTGTGTGAGAATACTCACATAGTGGATCACAAGGCGGAGGCCACACTTCCTTTCCTGTGACCCAGCACAAGGTGCCAAGAACACAAAAAGGTTCAACTTAAATTGAACAAAATGGCTTCACAAGGTGAAACAGATTTACCACACTGACTGCATCACATACGTATGGATGTCATGGTCTCAGGTTTATGGATAGAGTCAGACAAACAGGAGAAGCAAGTACTCTTCTACTGCAGCTATGGGTTTGATACCAGGCAAAGTACCTATGAGAGGTTCAAAAGCATAGTATTAGACATCTTATTCCTACCAGTAGTATGAACTCATTTTAATGCTAAAATGTTTATATGCTGCTCTTTTTCTGAAGAAAAATCTGATTCAATTCAAAAAGGGCAGGTCTTCCTAACAAAAGAATCCATTGAGAATGATGATTCTTGCACTGGGAATTAAGATGTATTTTACTGAACATATAAAATGACAACATAATGACAATTCCAGCTTTCTAATTCCCCTGTAGAAAAGAGGCAGATTAACCGTCTCCAGAACTGACTGATTTTATATATATATTTCCCCCACCTCTCCCTCAGGAGATATGGCTGATTGTTCAACTCATTCTGTTGACTGAAAGAGAATCCCTTCTGATTTTTATTCCTGGAGAAAGCTCAGAGGAAAACTACCTGACTGTTAAAGCACTTTGCCAAGTGGCTGGTGTGTTTAGCTTCCAAACTGGTTACAATCAGCAGCTTCAAATCTCATAAGTGTCTCCTGGGTTAGCAACAGAAAGCAGCACAGCCACAACCAAGTAGAAATTTCAAGCAGTCAGTGGACAAAGACTTTTCAAAACATGTTTTCCAGCTGGTTGAAAACAGTAGATAGAAATAAGAGGTGGTTTACTCTGATCTTTTTGCAAATGCATATGGCAGTTCTATTGTTTCCTTTACACCTTATTAATGGGCTGATATCAAATTACTTCAAAGAGTAATTTTTTGCTGCAACCAGTTCACTGTTCGGGTGGATCCCACGTGTGTCAGGAGTAGACAGAAAGTTCAGAATTTTGCCCTCCTCTCCCCATGTACAGATCTGTGCTCCAACCTCTCACCAAGTTTGTCCCTGTATTGCTGTTATCTTAAACATCTTTCTTCTCTGTAATAACAACTGGTTCCTCCACTGATAATCAAACATTGAAATGTGGAGAGAGAGTTATGGTGATACGTGAAATGTGTGACATTTTGAAAACAAAATAAAACAAAACCAAAGAATTGCCACCTACATCTCGACTGAAACACACAAGTAAGGAAATAACCCTTAGCTGTGGCACATATATTTCAAATGGGAACCTTTGTATTTACTGATACAAAAGCTTAGCAGCATCCAGACCTCTTGTGGGACTGCAGCAGGAGCAGCTGTAGATTCTTTGCTTTGGCTGTTTAATTAATATCTCCCTGGTTTTGATTAATTTGCATAGCAGTAAAAATTTAAAAGAAGTGTGTTGTAGCTTCAGCATTTAGTGACATCTGAAATCCGTTTTCTTGGATCATATTTACCTTGACCTTTGGGTACTACATACACTTAGCTTTATAAAACTTTTAACCTCCTTCCAAAACAGCTTCTTAAAAAGATGTGTTCTCTGTTTAGACATTCCTGGGTGGAGGGGATATGTAGGATATGTCTGTATTTTTTTCTGTCCCTTAATCTGTTAATAAAACACTTGGGCACACTCAGTCAATATTGTATTGAGACATTTGGGGACTTACAGCCAGCTGCTTGTTGGGTGGATCAATATCAAAGGCAAATCTGGAGCGAGGCAGACTTTGGAGGGCCAGAGGAGACTGTAGTATAGAAGGAACCAAATGCAGAGAAATGAGACCACAGAACTGCAGAACAGAACCACTTAAACATATTTTTTCCTAACTCTACATACTTTAGTTTTTTCCCTTTCAACAGGAAAGTGTAGCCAAATTAAACAGAAATTACCATACTTATTAAATGGCAATTAGGGTTTGTTTGCTGCATTGCATTTATTCCAAATTAATTTACTATCGCTATATTGGTGAACAGTTAAACCATTTGATATGGTTGAATGTGCACATTAATATAATTTAAAGAGCATAATGATTACCCATTTTATTACTTCTGTATTGTAATGCTGAATTAATTTATGCCAGTTATAGTTGATTATTATGGTTATTAACATCAGTAAGTGCTCTTTAACAATCAGTCGAGATCTAACACTAACTGCCTTGTTAGAGCTAAATTAAATGCTGGAGACACTGTGCTCGCTCTGTAACCCTATCCAGTTTCACTGCAGTTTTCTTCCTTTTACCTAGTAACCTCAGAAGCTGGATTAACTGCAGCAATTATATGCCTCATTAGCAATAAACAATACTAGCTGGCTGCTGGTGGCTATTGTGCCACAGGTGCACATAGCCATTACAGCTGTCTCAGCAGACAGAGGGGGATACAGCAAAACCTCTTCTCTCTGGAGTGGCTAATCTCCAGGAAATAGAAGGTGTTTTAGCCTGCTAATGACAAGGAATGAGGGACAATGTTGACATGCTCCATAAAGCTGCAGAACAAGGCAAAATAAATAAAAAAATTGGCTACTGCCTCTCTATGACTAACTAAAGAACCATGATATATAAGTTTTAAAATTTCTGTATAAACAAACTACAATGCCCACAGTTAGTGTAAAATATGTCAAAACTATATTTTTAATGGTTTTGACTTCTACCTATACTAAATAGCTTAATTTGAATAAATATTGCCACTTCCAGCTACATAAGATCAATTTAACTGTTGATTAAATGCAAGTCTATTTTTACTAGAAAAATCAAGGGTGGTGTTATAATTTTAAAATCATGCTGAACCTTGAAAAATTTTTCTTCATTTCAGGAAAGGGTAGATGTGTTCTGGTCCCTTCTCCAAATCTTTATTTACTTAATTTTCCTAATTGAATTCCTAATGTGAAATAAAGTCTGAGACAATACAGAAAAAGGATTTTGCTTTAAGGTCCTTTCATTAAGGTGGGGTCGTGGGAGATGTTGCAGAGATAATAGCAGGACAAAGAAAGTTCAGGTGATCCCACAGGTCCCTGACACCTTGGTAAAGGCAAAACAGGAACCTGCTGTCTGCGCAAGACCCTTGAAGCAAACAATTCCCTTGCAACAAAAGAAAAAGTCCAGTGTCTGCAAAATTATACTAGATTATTTACTAGTCCAAATAATAAATAAACTTTGGTAACTGGAGATGTTAGATAAGGATATAGCACTCAGGGGAACTCTTGTCATTTGTTTACCAAAGAGATCATTGGAGAAAATATTATATATATTAAGTTTCACAGAGCCTGAATAATTGGGGTTTAACTGGGGGTTATATGTGGTTGAAACTTCACACAGTGTTTTTGCATGTCTGATTGGTATACTACAAAGTTTATAAGCAGTCTTTTAACATCCATATCTCAGGTCTCATGGTCCACTTTATCTGTATCTATATTGTTTCTGTGTGTGTATCTGGTTACCTTTAAACAGGCATACAAACATGAGATGCTGATAAGATACAGGATGGCATTAGAGGCAGGTGGGCAAAGGTGCACAGAGCAATGCCAGAGAAAGCAAATTGTAACTACGTTATCATTTCAGCTAGATCTCACTTTGAAATGATGGGTACTGGTACTTTCTGAGCCTGGTTCATCTAAATAACTCTGTAAATTCATATCCTTCCTTTTTTGTCAGTTAAAGAGGAAACACTGCAGGTCTTTAGGGCAAGGAGTGAACACTAGTGCAACGTACTAAGAACAAGAGCAGTTTCTTTGGTGGTATCCCCCTTCCCAGCCTCCCTGGCTAGGATCACACACCCACAGCACACCCCTGGGATGGCTGAAGAATGAATCCAGATATTCCTTTCCACTTCAGCCTGAAATCCAATAACTCCATACCAGTATAATATAGTAGTAGTGTATTGCCAGAAGGATAAGAAAAAAATGCACAAAAAGCAGCTGCAGGAAAGCAATCCCCATCTCCAAACTAGAGCAGAAAACGAGTCTAATCTCAGACCACTCTCATCCCAAATAGAAATTGCTTTATGAACTGCTGTCAAACCCCTAAGTAATAGTGGCTATAGCATAATTGCACTTGACAAGGGGAGCAGCATATGCCAAAATTAATCAGGATACTAGACTGTGTAAAAGAGAATGGCCTAGAAGATCCAAAGAAATCTTACACTAATTAGAAGCAAGAATATCAATTGATCCCTGTATATAGTGTGGAGGCAATTCCTGTGTGGGATAAGAGACCCCCAGAAACCAAGTCTAACCTTGCAAGGAGGAAGATGTGAAAAGATTACTACTATCCTTAATAGCAGTGGTGTGCAGGGTGCCTGAGCCTTTGGGCAGAAATGATTCAAAAACTAGAAATGCAGTTTGGTAAAAGACAGTAAAACACAAGTAATATTCTTACAAAAAAAAAAATGAAGAAAAATATTCAGGCCAAGAAAAAGAAAATAGTAAACATACTTATTAAATACAGAAACTCTGATGAATTATTTTAGCCAGAAGTAGGAAATTGGATAATGAGAGGAGAAACCAAGGAGGAGGGGAGAAAAGGTTTATGGAAAATACAACAACATCATGTTTTCATGACAGGATGTAGAGTACGTTTTATTTAAGGTGATAAAGATGATCAAGGGGAAAAATTTCTGTTTTATGAATTTTTTTAGGAAGAAGTCATGGAAGGTTTGAGACTAGAGGTTTGGATGTACCACCTCCTACCACTACAAGCACAGAGGAACCCTTTCACTCTGTATGCAGCTTTCAGACTCAGACCTGTCAAAACTGGCAGGTCCACAGGCAGTAGGTTTTATGTGTCTCATTTTTGGACATATCGTAGATGCTCAGTAGATCTGCACGTACGTGACAAGCCTGCCGGATCACAGACAAGTCTGGACTGTGCAAAGCAGAACAGCTTTCTCCTTGGTGTGCAGGAGAGCTGCTCTTTATAGACACCATGATCATTCGTCTGGGATTTTTGAACATCTGATAGCCCGGGCTGCTAGCCATCCTGAAATCTAGCATCCTGAAATCTCAAGACCCAGAAAGTTGGCAAGTGTGAAACATTTTTCCTTTTCCTCTGTAAGTGAAAGTTTTTCACACATCTCTTTTAAAATGCAAGACTCCTTTCCGGCCTCTGAACATCTGCTCTCAGCTGGAGTAGAGGGGATACCAGACTGCTACTACAGGGCATTTAATTAAGGTGTATAATTCCCTTTTGGAGAAAGTGTGCTGGCAGGCAGCTGTTGCTTGGTACCCTCCTGACTTATGTGTTTACATGCATCATATTCACATACTTCTTTATTCTCCACTATTTGTCCAGGATTCAAAATATTACTTGGACCCATCCTGGACCCAATGAGATTATTCTGCAATGCCCTTCCTCTGAGAAGCTGCCCAGATTTCATTTTTAACTGCAAACCCTACTGAATATCATGTATCTTCCAGTTGTTACGTGAATTTCAGATGCTTCAGTGAAGAGGAAAATCTTGTTTGACAGAGTATTGCCACTCTATCTTGTCTTACTGGTTGCTTTTTGTTATGTAATCTTTTCTTTTAATATGTGATGAAGAGATATAACTTACTGGGTCAGATGATCAGATTCATACTGGTATCAGTCAACAGAAGACAGGCCATTTTATCCCTCTTATGTTTCAGTCTCCTCCTCTTCCTCCTTTCTTTTTGTTCCTTGTTTTATGGCAGCAGTTGGAGGCTTCAGCTGAGGTGAGGCTCTCAGCATATTAAGGATAATAATAAGGCATAAAAAAGACCACCACTCTTCCAGAAAGCTTGGATCCATGTTCAGATAACCTAACGCCCACCAAAATCCTCATGTCCAATTTTTCAACTGCTTGTTTCTAAGTTACAATTGTCTTTGTTTAGACTCAGAAGCAGACAGTGAAATACCTAGCATCCTCTGAGAGTTCAGTGGCAGGGCACAATATAGAAATAAGTTTCCTACTTAGAGATTTAAGTCCCATGCAGTTTTATGTGTCCCCACTTTAATTCAAGGATGTTAATACTTCTGTATGAAAATTGTATGATTTCCTTTACTCCTGTGTGGGGCAGTGTTTAGTGATGTAATGATGTCTCCCTACCAGCTTGCAGTCTTGCTGCATTTCCAATGTCAGTGCCAAAAAAAAACAATAAAAGAAAGAAAAAAAAAGAAGGGCTTTGAGCGGAGCCTGGCTGACTGACACTGTGCACTCTGCATGCTCTCATATGCACACTGCAGGCCTTCCTGCAAGCTGCCTGCCTGCCTAACAGGTTCCTTCAGCCTTTGGAGACAGTCAGGGAAAGAGAATGAGAGAGACAGAAGTAGTCAGAAGTAGTTGCATTTACTGTGTCAGAAATAAAAGCAGCCCTTGAAACCTCTTTGGGGATGGAGGGGGCTGGGGAGTAAACTCTGGTTTGAAAACAGCTCAAACTTCATTTCTTCCTTTTTTTTTCTCTCTCTCTCTCTCCATGTAGCACCCTTATATTTCAATGCTAAGTGCTTTTTAAATTCCTCCTGGGGTGACTATTTACATATTATAATGTGAAGTAATGAAGGGAAAGGGATGTTATGCAAAGCAATTGCCTCTTGTCCTCCTCTCCTGAGTGCAAGGGCCAAGCACATTTCCTGCCATCTGTTTAACTCCATCTCCTCATGCTCATAATGAACCTGGCAGTGCTGGGCAGATGGAAATCACTGGCAGGCATAGCTGTTTACTTGTAAAGGCAGCCCTAATTTGTTAGACTTGCCAGCCAAGTCCCCAGTGGTCAGATATTTCATAGTGATGGAGGGTTATTAAAAGAGCTCAGGTGAAGAAAGCTCTTCCCAGCATATGGGAAGACTGAGCTGAAGGCTGAGTTTTGCCACTGTGCCAGAACAGCAGCAGAGCTGGGTGCTGCTATTAGCCCAGTTGGGGCCAGGCTCCCTGACCTTGTCTGGTGGCAGTTCTCACTGGGTCCCACACTGACCTGAGCTTCATTAGCTGTGCAGCCATCTGCCACAGATCATATTTATCTCAACTTAAGACCTCACTAAAGAACAAGAGGAAAAATGTGATTAGGCTTTTGTGTGTTGGCTACAAGGCCGTTTGCCTTGTGAAAGGCACATGGGCAGCTACTCCAGTGAAAAAGACTTTTTTAGAAAATAAAAGGATAACTGAATAAAATGTGGATGTCATGAGAACACTCTAGGGACTGCTGGTTGGTTTATCTTTCCACATCATTCATATCTTTTTTTGTCTTCTCCCTCCCCTTGCTCTCTCTGATATGAAGTTAGAGATGAGAAACTGAGAAAAATAATTATTTAGTGTAACCAAAGTTGGTTCATCAATACAAAAAATTAAAAGCAGAGAGGGAATTAGAAAAATATGAATCTTAGAGTCATTTAATACATGGGACATAAAGGAGAAATTCTGTTCCTGTTACAGGATTACTTACCCCTTATTAAAATTTGCCAGTTATGGGGCCAATTTTTGACAGTCTCATGAAATCTGGGGTAGAGTGTAGTTCAAATAAAAAATAAGACATAAAGTTTTTACAGAAATAATTTAAGTTTCCTAGAAATGTCTGACTAATTTCTTATCTTCTAGCCAACTGATCATTTTAAAATAATATTTCAAAATATTTTGTGTAGGATGCATATTTTGCTTAGAAGTGAAGACCAAATGTATATAGAGACACCTTCAGATTTTTTGGATTTGAAGGCTGTATTTCACCATTCAAGCTATTTGCTCATTCTGCCAACATATTTGACATTCCCTGCATTGAACTGTGGCTTCTTTGCACACAAATATTCCTTGCTCTTCTGGAATTACCATTTTTTGAGGTTTGCCTGGAACAGGGAAGGTGAGGGGAAAAAAAGGGTTGCATCATTCACTTTAAAAAAAACATAAGTATTTAATTATATTTCAACATAAGTCAGCTACCTGGTCATCACCAGCCTAACTCAGCATCCAGCAAAAGCAATGGACTGTATCAATAGTTGTTGGTTGAATAAACTGACCAGCAAGTAACTGAATCCACATGATAAAACATGAGCTTGACAGAACTGTTTTATATGGGGGAAAGACAGAATTCATCATAGTTCTACAATGAATTATTGTCTAAGAATGGCTGCTTCCTTTTCTTCTTTTTCTCTTAGGATGTCATATTATTTCCTGCAATGTCACGTTGCATGTGTAATGCCAATATACTTAATCAAAACAGAACTTGACTAATTTGTTTTTAGGAAGACTCAGTTAATCTTGGACAAAATAGAGCAGGATACATTTAATTGTGATTTGCTCCAAAACAAGCACCCACACAGGTAAAAAATATGATTTATTTCTCCTTTTATAGAAAGCAAGTCTCCATATTTTATGGCTGTTATAAGATATTAAAGAAAACATTAGACCTGAAGGTTACTATTCATTTAATTTAAAATGTTCAAGTGCAAGACAATTGTAATCTAGATGTCATAGGCTGTAATCCTGCTGACAGCTCTTTTCATGAACTATTTGAGATGTATAGTGGTTTACATAACAGCAGAAATGGACTATGGTTTCTTACCTTTACATCAAATGAGTTCCCCAATATATCATCTTTAAAACAGATACCAAAATCTTTGCTAGAATGACAAATACCCATAATTCCTAGTAAATTTAAGAACCACCTTCCCTTAGCTTCCACACCCTGTCTACTTCAATCTGTGCATGAACTTCCACCAGTCAGTTTATATTAATATCATTGATTTCAGAAAGCAATGAAGTCTAAAGGAGAAATATCAAAAAGATAATATTTTTTCCTCTTTTTTTTTCTCCTCAGTATCTTGGCAAATTAATTATTCCTTTGAGGAAGTATAACAGCACAGTAAGTTCATGCCCATTTCCATAGTAAGTGAAAGAGGACTTTCAATTTAGCAGAAAGATAAGTCAACTGGAACCCACTGTTTCTATTCTAGTAGACATCACTTTGAAAAAGCAAAACGGGTTTTTGCACAGAAATAAAATCTTATATTGATTTTCTGTTATTTTTTGAGGGGGAGAAATTAAAAAACTACAAACCCCCTCAAAATAAAATAAAACAAACCAAAAAATCCCACAGCGACCAATAAACAAAACCAACTAACCATAAAGAACCTAAATTTAAGTTACAGATGTAAGAATTTTGGCATGCCAGAAGTAATACATTTGCTTAACATCTGATCTTTGCCATGCTGCCCTTTGTTATTTCTGAATATAATACTGGGGAGAAACTCGTTTTTGACACTCCAAGCTGCTGTGTCTGTGACTGCTGAGCAAGTAAAACTCTGCTGTTGGGTTTTTTCTCCTTTCAATATAAGACTCTTCATAGTGCAAGATGACTAAATAACAAGCTTTTCATTAGTAAGTAGTCACAGAAATCAGATCCTCTGCACCCATTTTTCAGAAATGCCAATCTAAGTTTCTTCCACCAGTTTTCAAATCAGCCAAGAGGTTTTCAAGATACTCTGTATATTTAAACACAACACATTTGGGCCAGCCCTTGACATCTTTAGTCTTTCTGTAAATGTCTGCTTTTCTCCTAAAGTTGTAGAAATGTTCTGAACTTTTTCCATGCAATATACTAGATCAACTAGAAAGTGGAATAGCTTATTGAATTCATGTTTGTTTAATTAAAGAGTCATCACTTTTAGATTGGAATCTCCATTAATTTTAGGTTTGCACTAAAATACAAATATCATATATTTTTAAATAAACATAGGTTACAATGGTGAATAAAGAAAAGATTTGATAGCAGAGAATCTTTATGCTTCCAAAAGATTAAAATAAAAAAAAAAAAAAAAAGAGTTTGGCATAAAGAACACTGCAGAATCCTATGAATGAGTGCCTTCAGGACATTGCTGTATTAGACCTTCAGGTGTTATTCCAAGGTCAAGAATCTTTCTATGGCAAATATATAGCCAAATGATACAGTAAACAGTACAGCAAAATTAATGCAGTTAGTTTTGACAAATATGAAAAAAACAGTAGAAAAACCTGGCCATTGCTGAGTGTTTTCTCAGGGGAGAAAGATTTCTAAATGCGGAATAGTTGTCTTGCATTGTTTTGAAGTGAATGCTACCTAAAGAGAAACACATTTTGCCATTAATAATGGTGACAAGTGGGGGGGTTCTATTTCTTGCTTTTTATTAGTTACTTCACCACTTAAAACAGTGTCACTGGGGCAAGGACCTGGTTTCAAGCATCAAGTTAGCTTTGAATGAATACTTTGAAAAGATTACTTAAAAGTGAGTTGTCCAAAGGAAATGGCCTGTCATTCCAGGTAAAATACATTATGAATTACTTCATTAATTTTATTCCAGACTGGTCAGATTTATGTTCACACCTCTGTGTGTAAATTTTTCTTTAAAAGCAAACATTTCTCCTTATTTCCAATTCAGATTTTGAAACAGTTCTGTCAAATTATGTATATATATATATATCAGCAGAATTAGTAGATATTCAGGACACTGAGTTAATAACAGGAAGGTGGCTCCCTTTGTGAGTAGATGATGATGGTTTGCACCGTTCATATAAATCACTTCTCATGCAACTCATAGCAGCTTTATTTGAGCAACACAG
This sequence comes from Pseudopipra pipra, assembly GCF_036250125.1. NCBI lineage: Eukaryota > Metazoa > Chordata > Aves > Passeriformes > Pipridae > Pseudopipra > Pseudopipra pipra. Next base: position 142,994,591 of record NC_087549.1, on the reverse strand, counting down.
CCTGCTGGTTTTGGTTGAGGTAGAGTTAATTGTAATCATAGTAGCTAGTATAGGGCTGTGTTTTGGATTTGTGCTGGAAACAGTGTTGATTCAGGCATATTTTGGTTACTGCTGAGCTACAGAGTGAGCTACACTACTACAGAGTTACACGGAATCAAGGCCTTTTCTGCCTCTCACCCCATCCCACCAGTGAGGGGACTGGGAGGGGACAGAGCTGGGACAGCTCACCCCACCTGACCAAAGGGATACCTCACACCATATGGCTTCATGATCACTAAATAAAACTGGGGGAAGAAAAAGGAAGGGGGGGTGTGGTGTGAGTGTATGTGTGTGTGTGTGTGTGTGTGTGAGCGTGTTGTTCAGAATGTTGGCATTTGTTATCCTGAGTCACCATCACATCTGATGGAGCCCTGCTGTCCTGGAGTTAGCTGAACACCTGCCTGCCCGTGGGAAATGGTGAATGAATTCCCTGTTTTGTTTCACTTGTATACACAGGTTTTGCTTTACCTATTAAAGTCTTTACCACGACCCAGGAGTTTTCTCATTTTTACCCTTCCAAATCTCTCCCCATCCCACCAAGGGGGAGGGAGTGGCTATGTGGGGCTGGGATTAAACCATAACACTCAATGAAACTAGTTGTTAAACAGTAAAAGCAAACAAATTGTCAAGACTTGTGAGGGAACTCAGTAAATAAGGAAAGGTGTTTATAAAAATATATCTTAATAACCCATTCATTTACAAAATTGTAGCCATGTTCGATTATTTTTGGTATTCCCATAAAATACTTTGGTCCAGAAAACAAAAGGAGTGCACATTAAATACAGAGATACTATATTCATAACCCAAAAGCTCACACTCTATTTCATGCTTTTGATGATTAACCTGAGGTGGGCACAATGTCACTTATAGTATCATACAAACATCCTTCAGTGTAATGTTGCTTTATTCAAATTCCTATTGTTTGAGCATTCACTTAATATAGATAACAAGGATGTGTAGATCACTATTCAAAAAGACATTGTTTGACAGTATCTCCATAAATTGTCTCTTTTTCTAAAAAGCACAAGTGCCTAGCAATTCTTATTAAGACCTATAAATATTTATTTGCAAAACCACTCACTTGAGAAAATACTTTTCTTTCCAAAAATAGCAAGAACATTTTAAAAGATTTCTACATGGATGTTCTTACTTTTCCATGACTTTTCATTCCTGTTAGCACCTCCACAGCATTTGTCACATAGCATGGAAAATGATAGGACACTTTCCAGACTTCAGAATTGAATGACCAAAAAGGAAGCCAATATTTAAATATCTTTTATTTTCTTTTCCATGCTTTTGTTCTCTGTAGAGATTTGAACAACAGAATAGAACTGGATGTCTAACCTT